>NW_020450141.1:353973-407368 GCF_003343035.1 Apteryx rowi | reverse complement strand
AAAAAAAAAAAGCTTGAAAAAACTTGGTATGTTGAATGAGCCTATACATAACACAATGTATTTTTGCTCAGATCTTTTTCTTCTCACTTGCAATATTACTACAATTTAATAAATACTATTAAACAATATTAACATACAGATGACACTAAGTTAGAACTGAGAGATAGATACTTCTTTTTTTTTGCATTGTCATAAACAAGATTCCAAACATTGAAGCTTAAATTCTAAAAAAGAACTGAAAATTTTGTGAGTAGCATAAAGCTTTATTTTATCTTTTATTTTTTTAATAAGGAACAGGGTAACAATTTTTTCTTTTCAAATGATCAAAGTCAAAATATTCTTTTCACCGTCAGCTCTTCTCCTCCCACATACACATACATACGCTTTCATGTATTATCAGAAATATAAYGAAAGGAACACATCCCTCTTTACATAGAACTAATTTTAAGTTACATAGGCCTGATCAAGAATTTGCTCCACTGCAAACAAAAGATGCTCATGGAAATATATCATGAAAAAAAAAAAAAGTAGGATTAAACTTATTTAGATTCAGTCTAAGCTTTTAAAGATAATAATTTGATATTATTCAACTTATTCCTGAAAGTAAAACAATATAAAAGATCTCTCAACTTCTACACATGCAAAACAATTTTACTTTTTATACTTCTTCTCCAAATCAATATTTTTTTTTCCCTTGAGTTAATCTATTCTTTTCAAGAGTCGTGAAGATGTGTGTGTATATTTTCAATTTACAAGGAAAACATTAAATGACTGTAGAATGATGATCTTATTCACGCTTTCCTCAATGGATGCAGCAAGTTCATTAAAGGCATGTCATAAATACAAAATTGAAAAAGAAATCACAAATCACCCAATCCTGGAATCTGGGCATGAGTATGTATCCTTTTATATACGGTATAAAAGATAAGTGAAAAGGCTCTGTAGCCATGCACAGTTGATGACAAAAATAAATATTGGCACTGGCAAAGTAGATTGCTGCTTTGTTCACTGATTTGCAATCTTTTTTGTCCAGAATGATCTTTCAGAATAGGATACAACCTAGTATTGCTTGTGCTAAGAAACTTGTCCAATTGTGCAATGTGAGAGAAAAAAAAGTATTCCTTACCTTCACATTATTTATTTTATTCTGCTTAAATTTATGTTTAGAATTTGATTTAGTAGCTCTAAGAAAATTGCTGAAAACTAGCTTAATAGCAATCCAAGTGCCTGGGCCTAATCCATATTTGCCTGCTCTTTCCTTTTTTCTGTAATAAATAAATTAAATAAATAAATTCATWTTTCCTGGAACTGGAATAAAAGACATCTGTCACCTGTAAGCAAGTCAAAGAACATTAATAGCTATCTCGCTCAAATTACTCATTTCCAACATGATAGGAAAAACCTGATTACGAGCTGTTTGCAAAGCATTGTGCTTTTGTCAATGCCAGCCATATCTGACGCACACGTTGTTCTCCTCAACGCTCACAAGCTCATTTAGTGCTGTTGAGCCTCTGACAGAAATCTCTTTGCTTGCACTGCTATTGTGGGGCCATTCTCCCTTATTACATTTATCAGTTCCATATAACTTTAGCCCTTTCCTGTTTTAGACTAATTTTAATTCTTTTGCTGAGCAAAAGGATATAAACTCCAGTCTTATATTGCTTTAAAACAGTACTCAATGTGCGATACAAAACTTTCTTTCTCACATTTTGCAGTGTTGACCAATTTATAACTCTATTTGCTTTTCTGTTTTATGTTACAGTAGACATATAGTCTAGATTTTAGGAAGGTTATTCCTTTTTTATCCACATAAAACACACCAAGAACCAGCCACAGAAACAAACAAAGGCATCAGACATGGTAACATCTGTATATTTCTAAGATATGTCATACCTTCTAAGAAATTTAAGTATGTCTTTGTGCCTTTTGAGCGCTTCACAAAGAAATGTTAAAAAGGAAATTGTTGATGTCCATGCTTTTTTGGTATGAACAAATATGTAGCTTTATGAGACTGTATCTGTTTAAAGATATTTCCACCCCAACAGAGTTAAAAAATATTGTAAGAATAAAAGAAATAGTATAAATATTTTTAAAATATTGTAAAAATGCACCCTCTGGAGTGGATGTCTGTAACATTGATATGCCATATACATGGGACTTATTTGTAAACCCTTGCAAGAGAATAGTGAACCCTTTTTTCCCTATGAGTGTCTCTGTATTTATCTGTTGGAGAATCCCACTGCACACTCCAACCTTAGTGCCTGTTAAGAGATTTCCTTTCCCTAAAAACTTGTTTTTAATCTGTAAGAAAGATTGAGGCTGGCACAGTTCAGTATCATTTCAATACAAAGTTGAGTTGAGTCATGTTCAGTCTGAGAAACTTGGAAATGCTTCATAGCTCTGATAACAGCCAAAGCRTCAGTGAGCAAACCATGGTGCTAGTCTGTATTTAGGTTAAAGAAGGGGAAAAGAGAAGCTTTCATTAAGATTGCCATTTCCACCCTTTGTAGTAGGCAGATAAGATACATGTAGCATGAAGAAAAGTTAGTGTATGTCAACCCTTTCAGTTATGACTTTTTTTAAAAGTAAATTCATTCATTTCAACAAGAATAATTGTGTAGCACATACTAGTTAGCGTGAAATGGCTGAATCACTTCCAAAGATGATGTGTAAATGAAGGATCGGCCTTCTTTAGAAGATGAGTGTCTTTTCTCAAGGGCACCTTCATCTGCTACTTCAGGACTGTAACGTTTCACGCAAAAACCTTTCCAACAGAAGCTGATAATAGAATTTCTCGGCTTCGCTGGCCAGTTGACAGCATTCACGCTGCCAATATACACACTTTCTTACTGCTCTCATATTATATAACTTTTCTTAGCAGTTTCAGCATATTATCATTACCCACAATTTACATATATTATCCTAATATGTAGCTATCTAGATTTTCCTCTTCTTTTGATTTTTTTCTTTTTTTTTTTCCATCCATTTTTAAGTCCAATCTGGAAGGACACAGTGTGCAGGGAGAGATTTCTTTATATTCCCCCTTTTATCTCTATTTCGTCTTACTCATGAAACTCACTTTGAGTTTCCTCTGTTTCAAAAAGTATATATTATTTCAGTTAATTTTCTAGTAAAATATTATTTTTTAAGTTTAGAAGCTCCCTTTTGGTGATCTTTGGGAATTTCACTGTAAGGAGGAGGTTCGGGAAGACCCATATCAAAGCTCTGGCCATCTTGAGTTTTATCTTAGTTCTTAATGCTGCAGAGAAAATGTAGACTGAAAGTATCTCACAGAGGAAAACATAACTTTAGATATAATTATTCAATTTTAACTCAAACACTTTGCCCCTATATCAGAATAAATGCACAGCTTTGCTAAAAGCAGCATATTTTCGTTTATATGTGGCAGCCCATTTTCCAAATTTGTTCCCCAAATAGAGTCTCCAAAACTCATTCCAACCTAGAAAGGGGAAGCTCATAATAATTTGCCACACAGCTGAGAAAGCACCATATAGGAAATGAAACAAGACTACAGCAGTCAGCTCCTCCCAACTTTGTCTGCTACTAATGTAGGTCATTCACTCCAAAAGGCGAAAGATGAGGTTTACCAGGTACAGGTTTTTGGCCAGTGTTCTCCACAGGACTGAATTCCATCAAATATGTTTAAAGCTTCCCAATTGACCAGTATGGAGATCTCCAATTCTGTGCTGTAAAATCAGATACACATTAAACAAACACATGCTTTTAACTTTTTACTTGAAACATTGCAATCAATGTACCATAATGTACCATAAAATTCCTTCTGTGATATGAATTTAAGAAATTCTGCAACCCCATTCACTATTGTTTTAGTTGATCTGTATTAGTAGTTTGTCAGTGAGTTCCACCAAAATTAAAGCACTGACCTAACTGCTAATTAAGTTAATAATTCATCTGATTCTTTTTTTAAAGATTGCTCTTCTTCACAGCGTGGGAACAAATTCACAGTCTAACATTAGTCTAGCTATAACAGTTACACTATATCAGTGAAGCAGACAACTAGAGAGTGCAGCGTAGATCAATCACACAAATAAAAATCCAAGAATCCCAATAAACTCTTACAGCCTGAAATGAAGCTTGTTCCACTTCACTTTTTACAGTTACTGTTTTTCATGCTAGTTAATATGAAACAGCACAAAATAGACATTTGATAACTTTGTTCCCAAAATTTAAATCTCAAATTCAATTTTGCATTTCAAATAAACAGGAATAAAAAATTTACCTATATTTTTCTCCATTGTGAAAAATTCTCATTCTGTCTTGCTGCTTTTGTCACCTTTTCTATTAGGATGCCTACTTTTCTCTGCCTTCTGCAACCCACACTGTTCCACTGTTTCTCTTAGCTCAAAGAGGCATGTAACAGTACTATAGGCTCATTTCATGTCACTTACTTTATGAATAAGGGACAGGTTATTTATGAAATATGGTTCCCTCACATAAAGTCAGATTTTTAATTTACATCAAACCATTTTTTCAGCTACAATACTGTTTATAATGTACAGTAACATATCTCCCTGTGATAAATATTTACAATATTTGAATAAATGTTTGAAGTGTGTTTGCCAAATAGAGTAGCTCTATAAATTCAGAAATGATTCAAATAATTTGCAGCTTACAAAGCACATTTATAAAAAATATATATGTGTGTTTGTGTGTGTGTGTTTAACTTGGGTTTTCCACAACTTGGATGTTGACTTTATTCAGTAAGCTACTGTATAAAAAACATACTGTCACAATCATTGTTGGTTCACCACTATTTCATATCACTATTTCATCCTCTGGAAATCTTGTGAATCCTACCTTGATTAGTTTTTAGTTGTTTATTCCAAAGGACAAAAAGAAGAGGAAAGGAGAGAGAAGGAGGGGAAAGGAAAAGAAAGGAAAGGACTGTTTCTTAAAATCTGGTTCAAAGATTCAAATTCATAAATGGTTTCCAGATGACTGAAACCACATTATACAAAAAATTGTCAAAAAAGAAACAAAGAAATACATCTATTATTTTCAAACGATTTTGGAAATGTAATTACAAGCTAACTCACAATGTATAAGCACAAGGGAGTTAATTAATATTGTTACACAGGAAATCTTTCCTTGGGTATTTCTAAATTGTTGAATTCTTGAATTTTAAGCCGTAATAAGGTTGCTGTACTGGAGGGTTTTGCTTGTGCGTGTGAATGAATGCAGACTGCCTAACATTAAAAACAACCAAGCAAACAAACTTTTTCCCCACAAAAAAGTGTCCTGCGCATTTTTACTGATAACCTCAAAGCATGAATCCAGTGAAGCTATGCAGTACGTGTAAGGTATAAGTGATGGGAGATGGCAACCAGCACAAAAACCAGGACATTTTTCCTGGGAGCAGAAACTTCAGAGCAGGAGCATAGTACTTTGAATCCTTGATTTCCTTCTACAATTTAATAGAAAGTGTTTCCCTTTGACCTGAGTTTCTTCTCTTTAAGAAAAAGTCTTGCAGTGAGTCTTTTTCCTCTCCTTTTTCAACTTGTACTTTTATCACTCTTGCTTTCATCCCACTCCTTAGTACGGTCACATGTAGGATGGGATTCAGCTACCTCTGAGAAGATTGCTGTGACTGTTAACTGTCCAGTCCTAATGCAGACATCTAGGACAGGTCAGATCCCTTGACTGTAAAGGAAATGTAGTGCGTGTAGCTTAAGTGTAGATGTCTTCATTACAGACAACTAGAATTACAGCAGGTGAACCTCATTTTTTATCTCAGATCCAGTCTTAACTGTTCAGTTTTCTTAGTTTTAAAAGTTTTCCTGCAAATCCAGGCCCAATCCCCTCTGCTTTTATCTCCTGCTTTTGTCATTTGTTCTTCCTTCAGACTTACACAATCGTTTTTGTGCAAAACTAGAATAAATAACCTCTTCTTATGCTCATCTGCTTTCTAGTTCTGTCTCCTCATCCAGCCAATCCCAGTTATTTCTCCAGCAGTTTGGTTTTTCACATGAGCTGTCTTTTCCCTGCTTGGGAATGTCTGATTCTTTCCTGTCCTCCAGCTCCCTGGACAATTTGTCCCAGACTTTTTGCCAAACTAACCTCTCAACCCAAACCTTTATTAGATATTGTGTATCTTTGCACCTACTTTTTTTCTCTTTGTTTATTCTGTGTCTTGGCCTCTGCCTACATTGCAGTCAAGTATCTGGTTGKGATCTTACCTTATTTCCTCAACATATTTTTCACTCCAAATTTTAATTTGATTTTCTTTCTCTAAGTAGTCTTGCTGTCTTTCCTATCTCAAAAGTGGTGCTATCTCTTGCAGTAGCCCTTAACTGTACAGGAAACATAGATTCTTTCATCTCTACAGGTGATCTAGACAGTTTCCTTCTCCATTCTGCCATAGTAGAAGAACCAAGAAAAAGGGAAATCAAAGAAATTTTCATTGTATTCCTAATCCAAGGAAGAAAAAAATAACTGAGACACATATCAGTCTGCAAAATTTCAGACAAATGGATTGAAGTCTGGTAAAGATACAAGCTAGTATATCATGGAGATAATTTTTTAAAAAGTGGATTATCAATTCTTTTAATACAGTTACCTAAAATTAAATCTTATTATACACATCTTCTCTGATGACTGGAAAATAAGCCCACAATTTCATTAGATGACTGTAACAGTGTAGTTTCTGATGGTAATTCCACTTGTCAAATTTAAGCTTTGCCTCCCATCAACTGTTCCTTTCTTTAAAGCACATTTGAAAAAGTCTAAGCAGGAATTTTCATCTTCTATATTTCTTTTCCCCTGTTCCAACCTTTTGATGTTGTTATTGTAGCTCTTATTCCATTATGTTGGTTGATTAAAAAGAACAGACAATCATTTTAGTATTTCTGAACTAGGTCATGCTGTTAGATAGTCTGCTTTCACGGTCTCTTTCCAATATACACCACAGTGCACAGTAGTTGTTCCACAATTAACTAGTGATATACTGCTTATGTTCAAGTGAGAACAGAAAACCAGTAAACTAGGAATAAAATTTAAACACAAAGCACTACATAAGAAGCTGCATTTTCTCTGAAATAATGTTAACATTTGTTGCCTATGGTAATTGCTTGAAAGCAAAGTTTCTGATAAAGAACGCATATATATTTTACATACAGATAAATTATCCACATGGGATTGGAAGTACTTTCTGCAGTTCTGGCATCTGTTCTACTAAAATGTAKTTAAACTATAATCATACATAGTGGAGGAAAAACTTAACTATTTATGCATCTTAGTAGGTTCTATATGTAGTGTGTCAACTTAGAAAAGAGATGTTGGCATCACTGCAGATTACTCACTGAAGATTGTCTGTGTTCAATGTTTGCCTGTTGACAAAGAGCAAAGAAGGATTTAAAACTGAGAGGGAAAAGAGAAAAGGAAAACTTTAAAGACAAAGTAGTATTCAAACCTTGACTACTATGTCAGTCAACCCATTTGAAAAATAATAAAAAGGTAAGAGAGAACCAGTGAAGAGGTAAAATAATGGGCATAGAGAAGATTGCCATATATATCATATATATATATATAAAAGCTAAAAAGAAAGAAGTTGTTTTCCTTAGAAAAGTGACAAAGAAGGGAGGTGGTAACAGCATAACATTAAAAAATCTTAATAATGAATGGGATAGAGAAAAATAGTGATCTCTGTTTCCCTCTTTCATAGCACACTTGAAGGACACACACTTGAAAATTTAAAACAACTTCACATTTGCCACGGTTAGGGTTTTTCTTTCATTTGATTGGATTTGGGGAGAGGAGAAAAAATTCTCTACCACTTGGGAACTTACACCTCTTAATAGCTTTATTGTTCAGAGGATCATCAACATGTATATGTTTGAATGCTTAGCTTTGACTGAAGTAATAAATAACAACATGCTGCTACTCTGCACACCAGTGAATTCAGCACAGTATCATGTGGTGTTGGATTTTATGTATGAGGAGCTTATAAAACTCTAACTGTTCTTCTGTTTCTTTACATTGATTAGTTGTATGTGTGTGACAGTGTTCTTTTATTACATAAGAAATACAATAGCAATAACTGTTCTCCCAGTTTGATACTTATTACACAAATTAGGATGCAGTATATTTAAATGAAGTTATCTGCCATACATATTTCCTCATGAGTCAATGTCTGCCTTGGAATGAACCAGAAATAATAATAATAATAATAATAATAATAATAATAAGTCTTTAGAGGTTTTATTTAGACAAAATAACTTCTCATTTATTAAAAAAAATGAGAAAAAGAGAGAAAAAAGTGATATGAAATTTAATTATGCATTAAATATGATTAATTTCGTCCAGAATTTCCAGAAATAACTAGAAATTTAACATTCACTTTAAGGTACTTGGGATTAAACCATGACTCTAATAAAAAACCTTGACAAATACAAATCTTTGTGACAAACAGAGGTATATATAGGAATACCTCACATTAGTGGCTTGTTAAAACTCCTGTGTTGAATTTACTAACACCACAATGAAGAATGGCATCAGTGTCAGCATATTTCACCACATTCTATTCTTTTGTTTGGAGTTCATTCATTCATCATTGTTTGATGATAGTAAGAAGAAACTGTCACAGTGGAGAATTTCAGCCAATTCAATTGCATTCAGCTATACAATAACATTGATGATAGAAAGAGAAAAGCTATGGTTCTTTTACTATTTATTCTGTAATAAAGAGAACATACTTTCATCATAAAATCCCTGAAGCTGTATCCAAGATCTAATCTAACTCTACTATAATTAGGAGCATTTCAAAGTTCTCAGTGTATAAATACCTATCAGGCGCTGCCATAATTCATTGTATTGAAACTCCTCATTCAAGTTTCCAGGCAGAGGCAAAGATATTTTTACAATTTTGCAAAACATCTGTTTTGCTATGATTAAACAAAGGTACTAAGATTAAAAAAAAAAAAAGATATTACTGCAAGATTTTCTAAGCATAACAACCTCCAGATGTATAAAGCACAGCCAGATATAAACAATACAGAGATACAATTCTAATTCCACTAAAGTTACTGATTCTTACACACTTTGACAATGTTTGAAACTTAATTTTTTTTCTTATTCTAAATGCATTTTGTGCCTCTTTTTTCAATAACATTGTATAGAATTGAATAAACAAATGATTTAAACAACATAAAATTGATCTACTCCTCCCATCTGGGGTGTTTCATAGGTTAATATTTTTCATTTGCACAAGCTTTGAAAATATGGCAAAGAGCATTACAGGCATGTTTTAATTTCCATACTAGAGTAATATAAGAGATAGCAAAGCTTTCCAAACTGGGAATTTTGGCAATGCCCTTAAAAAGGTATTTCTGAGCTAGCAAAAATGTAAAAAGTCACAACTGGTACAGACCAGAAATCTAGCATCTTTTTTGGCAGAAGTTAGTAGGTCTTGCAATACCTACCAAACTAGTTTAAATTTTTTAGAATATAATATCTTTCAGTTTTACCAGAACTAAGAAGTTTTCCTTAGAACATAATTTAATGAAAAATATCACTTTGTGATATTTGACCTCAGAAGGTTTGGTTGTCCTCAATTCTTATCTGAAGTTTTTCTAATGTAGTTAAAACTTTTGAAGCACCTGACGGTAACCTTACTGGCAACCATTCCACTGACTCATGAATCCCTCAAGTTTGAGTTGTCTTTGCATAACCTTGCATATGCCTTCCCCCACAAAGGAAAATGATCTGATTTTTTCTTTTTCATCTTGACCTATTCAGAACACGACTCTTTTAAGAAGCTGTTCCAAGACTTGATAAAGTTAGCTAAAAACTTCAGAGAACTCTGTTCAAGTTTTCAGGAACTTTGTCATGAGATCATTTTCTCCAAGTGGTAGAATAACATCTCTAGGAGACTCTGAAGGAGCTCCACATTGCTTCCTTTGACTTGCTGTTTTGGAAATGCAATTATAATCTGTCCAAAATCTCTGTTTATATATTGCCAAATAAAAGAGGGTTGTGGAACAAACTCACATAATGAATCCCTAGCCCCTTTGTTAGCTTTCTGCTTGGATCTGTCTTGGTTGGCTTTAGCTTCTTCCCTAGACAAGACCACACATGGTGCTGGGAGCAGATCACTGTGGGGTGTCCTCCAAAAAAGCTAATATAGATGAAGTTGTTCCAGGTTCATTTCCATCTGTTTTTTGCACCTATGTCAGAAATGAATTTGACTTCTAATTAATAAAGGCAACAAGTGAAAGGGTTCTCCAGTGGACTTCTAGAACTCTGAAGGACTGTGATTTCTTTCTTTCTTTCTTTCTTTTTTTAATTTAAAATGTGTGCAGATATCACTCCTTATAAAGGACAGACAAAATCCAGGAGAGATATTTATCTGTAAAATAAACAGACCCATCCTTCTTCTTAATTTCATAGCTTTCAGTGACTCATAAAGGCTTATCATGATGCTCTAGAGATATATATGAACAACCAAAACATGCTTCAGTGTTGATTATCTCGTTTGCTATTGATTAGTACTTGAAAAAAATAATAATAATTTTGAGCAAAAAGAGCTCAATTTTTATTTTTATCTTCTGGTAAAAAATGCCTAGTAAAGCATTACCTAAGGCCATTGTGAGGCTTTTTCAAAGACCAGCTGCAGACAGGGGAGCAGTGTATGCTTATTATTCCCTCACTGTGAAGAAAGGGAATGCGCTTCAATTCCAAATAGACCACCACAGAAAGGAAAGTTAATGACATGGAGAAAGTTTTCTGAAATGATGTCTCTGGTATAGTGTACCGTCTGATCACTGGACCTTTGTACATTAATTTAGTATCAAACAATACATACACTTGTATTTTGACAGTGAGAAGTAGCTTCCTGTTTCCTAGGTTTACATGCAACAAAAGCATTCTTCCCTCGAGGTACATGCAATTTCTTAATTTGTTAAATTAGTTCCATTGCTGAGAAGATTTTCTTGCAAATAAATCAGAATCCATGTCTTCTCCTATAATCAGAATAAATCACAGCATTCCGAGGCAGTATTCAACTTGTTTAGCTTTAGCTATCTAAAATTTAGGTGCCTAGTATAACCCAGTTTTCTAGACTTCTTCTGTATTCAGTGGAGAAAATCTGGAAACTACACCAGGTGATCCATCAGAATTAGAGGTATATGAGATAAGTGGAGATGCTTACCCTCCTCTTTTGACTAAGCTTTGGATGTCTAACTTAAGTGAGATGAAACCTATGAGTAAAGAATTTTTCAGAGTGAGGTGAATATCACCTTGAAAACTTATTTAATACTTTGTCATAAGGCAAAATATTTCTGGAGAACATTAAAAATCTGAACCCTTTTGTTTTGTTTTGTTTTTTACTAGCACTGCCAGCTTAAACCATATGGTTCTTCAACTTAGCTTTTATAGTACATTGAATATCCTTAGTTCTTTTGTACAAATGCATTTATGAAAGGATTTCCTTCTGTGTTTCAAAGGAAGTGCTAGAGCTGATCATGCTGAGATTTGTTAGTGCCTCAGAAACATTTAGGAGTCCTCAGGGAAGAGTCAAATTAGCAAAGTGTTTCCAACAAAATGGGGAAAATACAAGAAATGGAGTGACAAAAAAGAATAAGTGACTGATGTTACTAAACCAGTATAACATTTAATCCATAACCATCCACTTCTCTATTATTGTATTTAAAACGATTCAGTTTTCATTCACTTTGAAATGAATGTGCCCACTTAAGGATTTAATTTAGTTTAACCAATCCATTTTAAATTACACCTTCAATATCATGGGCTAGCTTTCTTGTGTGTCCCCATGCAGACAATCTCACTCAGAGTAAAATATTATCCAAAAGCAGGTATGGCAAGCTTGTACAGCATACGTCCAAAGACCCTAGGCTACTGGCCAAGCGATTTTTTTGATTTGCTAATAACTGCGAGACAGAAGTACTGCTTAGCCTGCCCAAGGGCTTGTAGTAAATGTGTGCCTCACAGACAGATGGTTAAATGATCTCAGTGTGTGCAAGTGCGTGGTTGAGGAAACACTGCAGCAGGGAGGAAGGAGGCTTGGGAGACAGTACTTGTCAAGAGGGAGAAGATATGATGGTGGGGAAAGTGGGGTGATGAGCTGGAGTCTTTACTGCTCCGCCCACTTGATCTGAGCACTAGGAAAGCTACTCATGTCATGAGGTCATTTCCTTCTAACTTACAAAGGAATGAGAGAAGAATCAGAGATGTGTATTGCATGGGAAATAAAACACAGTCAGTGAGACATTCTGGCAGCGAAGAATAAAAGAACTGTGGAAGTCATTTCCGACCTATTTTATTCAAGTGAATTATGGTCCAGTTGGGGTATATCTGAAAAAAGAATAGAGAAAAACTGCAAGGAGTTCAGAAAAGAGAAGATATAGAAAATATAACCAAAAATATAAAAGACTTGAAGAAAGCTATACCCTAGGAAAAATGGTTATGAGCAATAGGTCTGTTAATTCTGAGGAAAGGAAACATGTAAACTTGCTACAAATGCATAAAGGAGAACTATGAAGAAGATAGCAATCTCTTATTTTCTTTTATTAGCAAGAACAAAAGAAAAAATAATGTTCAGAAAAAGCAGTAGGAAATATTTACTTGATATTAAAGGAAAAGCTTATCTAAAATAAAGTTTTTAAATGAACTATGCTAAAGAAGAACATATTATTCTTACTATCAGAGAGAATATTCAAGGTTGACCATGCCTAATATGTGTAGTTCAGGCATAATTTAAACAGTCTAATCAGAGTGAACCGTATTTTCCAAGCTCTAACGTCAGTTTTGTTTTGTGGTTCCTGCCCCTATAGTTTCTGCCTCCAAAGGCATAATTATTGTCTAGTCTGAATGATTCTGTAATATGCTTACACTTATGTTACCTTTTTTCTAGCAGATATGCACTATGTGTTGTTTGTGTCATAGATCCCATTTCAGTAAAGAAATTCAGGAAGAGTTCAATTGCAGACTGTGCTTATGTGGCATCAAAGTCCACCAAGTTTTAACAAATATCAAATGCTTCACTGAATAAGAATCTTCTCATTCTCTAACAAGGTTAGTTAAAAATGTGGCATCATTTCTTCATCTATTTTAAAACAGCATGGTGAGATTGACATGCCTACTGTACTTCGTGCTTAGGAGCACATGCTTAAAGTACTTTTTGAAAGTGAAGAGGGTTAAATAATTATTAACAATATTATGACTGATATACACCACCCTTTCACCACACCACATTAGGATTAAGAATTAACCAGTCTTAATCTCACAATGTTTAATGTTTATCATCAGCTTCATTTAACGTTACAATTTGCTGTATTTAATAAGTATACATCCAGATTATTCAGCAAAATCTTGGTATTTTATTTGTACCTAATCCATTAAAATTATTATATAAATCTTTTTTTAAAAAGTATCTAATAGAAAAGGGGAATTAGTTCTATCTGTTTGGAATACTTTCTGTCCTTTTTCCCCTCAACACAAGATCTTTGTATCACTTATATCCCATTAATATCAGAGTTTCATGGTGAACAGGAGTGGCATTGTTTATTTTGCCCTGAGGAGAGTTTTTTTATTATATGTTATATCAGTTACTGTCAGAATTAAGCACCTTTTAATTGTGTTAACCCATACAAATTGACAATACAAAAAGAAGTATGATTAAATAATTGCATATTTGTCCTCCCAGGCAACTTTGATCTGAATTTCTTAAATATAAATAATTGTTAAAATTTACTGACAAAGAATCTTTATTCTCTTTTTTAAATCCTCTCCCTTTTTAAAGACACTTATTGGAAACCTGCTTACTAATTATATCTTTATTTTTATCTATATCTTTGTCTTTATCCTAATCTATATCTATATCTGTGTCTATGTCTATGTCTATCTCTTTATGTCAAAAGTAAACAGATTTAGCATATACAAGAGGTTTTCATTTCATCATTCATTCTGGCCTCTGAGAGAAGGTGAACTGATGACTAAGGTACATATAAAACCATAAGCTTTTAGTGGAATGCTGCAATAAAATCAATGGAGAGAGTTCAACTGACAGAACAAAGATCAGGATGATAAACAGAAGTAAAACGGAGATAAATTGAAAGCCCGTTTAACTGTTAATTTCTAAATTAGTTTGGGCTTCAATGTCAAGTATTATAATTCAGATATTTACATAGTAACTATCAAGTAAAAGTAGAAAAATGTGAGCTTGAGTTCAAGAATTTTGGAGGATTCTAATGGTCTGAGAAACACAATAGATAACCAGTGTGAGACCCCACATTATTAGAGCGGTTGACATATTAAAATGGAATGGAACAATAAATACTAAATATACTGAAAAGAATATTAAAAAAACTCAGAAGGATTGGTTGTTCAGTCCTATTTTTTAAGCTCTGTAAATTCTTATATTCCTTGCATTGTAAATTTTTAGCATCCTAAATTCATTACACTTGAGTATTCCTTAATTTTTGCAAGCTCCTACCATCACAAAGCTGGATGTTGAATTCAAGCATAAATTTCCACGTTCAGGAAGAGTGATTTGAATCACAAAATACACTCTTTAAGATATGTCCATGTACCAGAATTTCACATGTATCTATTACTGCATTCATTCCTAACCTCAGAAATGGGCCAAAAATTAATTTCATTGGATTAATGTGTAGAAATTCTAGGAGTGAAAAAAAACTTTTATTTTGTACAAGAAAAGTACAGCTGGTTCAGATTAAGACATTTACTTTTTCAACATGTATAGACAAATAAGATTAATCCCTCCACATTATCTTAACTTTTACCCCACAAAGTACACTGGTCACTGAAATTGATTCAGTTCTGCAGAGGAAACATGCAACCCATGCTATGGATTAACAGAAATTATTCAACACTAACAACATAATCCATTCGTACAGTGCAAATGACCCTTAGTCAAAGGATGTGATTACAAGGCACATTCTGTTTTAGTGCACTTCCCAAAAATAGTAAGTAACTCTCTTTTTTCTAAGAGACAACTGTAAAATTAAAGTTTCAAATAGCTAATACTGTTTGTTTTGTTTTTAAAGGATGTTTCTCTGTGTGTGAGGTATGTAATATGATGTACAAAACACAGAGGTGACTAGCAACACTCAGCATGAGAATTAAGAAGCTCCTTTCATGTCTGAACTTTTTAAAGAGCCAGTTTTGCACCTCTTCTTCTGAGTACAAAAGACACAGCAGAATCTGTGCAGAATTTGTGCAATTTCCCAGCTGAGTATTCTTCATTTCACAAGACATTTAAAAACAATCTGTAAAGTCTCACAACATAGCAGTGTTTATGAGGGTGCATCATTAAAGTTAAACAACTTGAGAACTGGCGCCATTCTTCAATGAAATACAACAGAGTTTTCTGTCATTCTGTTTTTTCAAGTAAGCAGGGTAGTTCATGTATAGTTTAACAAATTCAGAGCCCTTCTCTACTCCTACTGGCAAAATGCTAATTGATTCCATTAACTGCAGCCAGGACCATAATAATTCTTTCTTTCTTCCAATAACTCAGTATTTTCTGTAAATGCAGATTTAGGAGCAGAAATTAAAAGTGCCCTGAGCTTGTATTAAGTGAAGCTGAAGGGCGATACATTGAATTCAGTAAAGGCTTGTGTGGTCTACACAGAGATGGCTTAGAAAAATTACCTCCCCCAGCTGTGTGGAGCACTGTTTTGTGATTATGTATTCAGGAGTTATAAACAAGAGTAAGGTTTTGTTTGTTAAATTACATAATTCCTAAGGAAAAGAAAGAACTATGCAAAAGGAGATAGCTAAAGATCTGCAGTCAAAAGGACAAATCTGTGAACCGTAAAATGCTTCCTTCTACAGACCCACTGCAAGCAGAGGGTTAACTTGCTCTGTTTGCAGGCCAGTCATTGCTAAGAACGAGGGAAATCATAGGTTGGGTAACAAGTCCTATTGCTCAACACACTATGACACAGCAATCTTAGGGAACCTGGCAAGCCATCAAACACAAAGTAAATACCTTTTACTTGAAGTCCTACCTTTGCCATAGTTTTCAGAAAAGAACATGAGATCCTTTGTTCTCCGGCTACCCCAGCAGTGTTCCTGGCATTTTTGAAGAAAATTGAACATCACCCTAATGGCTTTAGATGAAGTCTCAGTAATGCCATAGATACTATACATAAACTAACTAACCTAAACTCCCTCTAGTTAATGAGAAAAATAGGTGTCTCTAGACTATGATTCATATTACTTTAAAGTAGAAGTCCTCTCAAGACTAGGTTAAAGAAATGAACCCCTAATATCCCACTTCTTTCAATTGACTGGAAATGTCACTAACTTAGACAAAGACCTCTGCTTTGAAGATATCTGGTTAGGTAAGATAAATCTATTCAGAAGAATTTGATATCAAGAGAGGAAAGTATAATCAATAGAGAAGAAGGTATTCTCAATGACTGGATGCTTTTCATCCCACTAATGAATAAAGCAATTCTAATCAAACCTAATAATGGGGAATATAAAATATGCTCCTTGGGGTATTAAGAATACAGCACTATTCAGAATTATAAGATGGACTTGAAAAGGAATTGCTTTTTGAATTCTTTGTCATGTTGCAAACTGCAGGCTATTTAGAAGTCTGCTTTTAAGCTGCAGTCGATACAATGCAGAAAACATTAAGGAGGGGGTTGACTAAGGTGACAGTGGTACATCATAGTTCTGAACCTTGGAGCATGAGAACAGAAAATAGTACTCACCAAGTCCTTGGTTAAAGGATGCTTAAAGCTACAGATGAATAAATTGAACAGATTCAATGACAAAAACAGCAATGTTGTTAGTAATGACCTATGGTAAATAAAAATAGGCATTGGTAATTACAGATTTTCACTCTTCTCTCCTTTTCGGCAAGGTTCTTATAATTGTTGATTAAAATGCTTTGAGTATTGGAAGGAAAACAGACATATGACCTAAAATGCAGTATGAGAAAGTTTTTATAAACAGGAAATGAAGACGTGTTTATATTTATGGTTGGAGAGTGATTTTTTTTTTTTTAATTGTACTTGTCTTCATACTTTGCAATGTATTTGAAAGGTCAATGGCTTTGGAAAAATACCAAATTACCCTCTTCTCTTTCCTCTCTTTCTTTTTCCCTCTATGCTGTTTGTATTTTCGATGTTGCAAGGAGTACTTTTCCTGAAGCCTGTTCAGAAGGAACTCTGATATTTTATCAAGATCATTTCTAAGCATCATAAAAATGAAGTTCCTGCTTGCAGGTATTCTTAAAAAGGTTAAACACTTTTTAACTGATGATATTTCAAGTGCATTTGTGAGCCAAATTATGCTACTTATGCTCATGTTGAGCAATACTTGACTATAAATAGTTTCAATGAAGTAAAATTTTCTCTTTACAACTTGCAGAATAAGAAACTAATGACACAGGTGGACATGGGAGGTAGAATTTGGGCCTAATAACTGCACATATAATTAACAGACAACTTTTGGGGAGAACTGCACGTAACATAAAACAGATTTCCTTTTCAAATTCCATGCTGCAAACAAAATTAGAAAATAAATTTGCATGTACCTCTCACAAAAAGATTATCTTCTAATAAATAGTTTCTTATATCATCTGCAATGCCACTATTTCTCAGTTAAATGGAATGGGAACATTCACCAGGCAAAGCATTTCCCAGCTTGAAGGGTGACAAAGTCCATCCACAACTGAAAGACTTTAAGGACAAATGAAAGCAATACATGAAACAAGGAGGACAGATGTGTCTGTAAGAATGTGGCTGGCACGTTAATGATCTGAGAGTGACACATCAGCTCTCTTCCCATGTGAAGACATATAACGTAATTTCATACAAAAAAGGAGGAAGACAGTCAATTCATCAGTGCCACTTCTCTTTCCACAGTAAACCTGTTTCATCTCTACAGATCTTTTATCCTTAACATGAGAAGAAATAATTAGAGAACTGTTTCTTTTTTGTTTAAAAACAAACAAAAAAAATCCGAAAAAAAAATCAGGAAAACAAAACAGAACAAAACACCTCTATCCTTATCCAGGTACAATTTTCAAACTTTTTAAAGAATTACAGAGGTTCTGCAGGTATTAAGCCTAACAGTCTATGGAATTGTTTTCTTCATGATTGAATGCAGCATTCAAACACATAATATAAAGCTTTCATAGCAATGATTAGCCATGCTATTTTTATTGAACATGAAAAGTTACCAGTTTCACTGGATATAGCAAAAAGTTTTGGGGGGAGGTTCATAAAACTTAGAACCTCAATGTTTCTAAGGTTTAAAAAAACTCTCTGAAAATAATTTTAAACATACTAAGAATTGAATTGGATAAGACCCTCTTTCTGGCAAGTGTTCAATTTTCTGTGCAGAAGATCTCTGCTGACTCCACAGTAGCAAATTTGCTTCAGGAATTTAGCTGACTGAACAAAAAGAAGTTTTACAGATGCCTCTAAATTAGAGTTAAGATTTCTTGGGAAGAAGTCAATTAGGAATTACTGAAGATAGAAAGAGCATGAATGTTAAATATCCAGTGCAACCTGTATTCACTGTACAACAAATCCAGTACAGCCAGTACAACGAGGGTAACATTATCCTAGATTGATTGCCCAAATCCCAATCTTTGAATTATACAGGATAGAAATACTGTCTACTCCTTTTGACATACTCATTACATTAATGGAGTATATGTCAACACAAGTGTGCTGGCATGCAGCAGCTGGTAGTAGTAATCCACAGTGTCCTAGATTTACCTCCTTCCTGAAAGGAATCACAGTTTAGCAAGTAACATGAGAAATGCCGTCCAAACCAGCAAACAGTAAACCAGCATAATACATTGCACAATTCAGCGTAATTTGTTGCTACAAAGCCAGTTTAAGATCAGGAATATTCAGATCTTAAAAACAGAAGGATAAGAATTGGAAATTCATTTTAGTTTTGGCCTACATGTTTGAAAGTAGCTGCAGTATCTCTCATTTTCAACATTTAATTCATATTTGGAAAATTATCTTCAATATTAGAAGTGACATAAATATTATCACATTTTCAGAGATGAGCAGTAGACTTTGACACCTTTATTTTGGAACTGTAACATAAAATCATGCTCTACTTTGCCACTGGTAATCAGTTGGCACTTGGAAAATGCACAGTAGACAGACAAGTGTAAAGTTCACTTCATTGAGAAGAGCAAGCTCTGCTCCTGCAGAAATCAGGAAATCCCAGATCTATCAAAATGAGTGTTTAAGCATTATCTATGTCACACTTTGGGAATTCACAGAATTTTATATAAGGTCAGTGTATATGGTATGCATCAGAGAACTCAAGGGTTCTTCCCAAAGTTGCATGAGCAACTCTGACTCTTTCTCCCTTGAACTTAGCTGATCAAGTTAGTAACATCAAAGTATCAGGAGAAAAAGTCTCCCTATTTCTTCTTTCCAGACTTCACTGCTCAGGGAACACCTAAAACAGAGCTAGTGCAGTCTTTTAATAACTGAAAAATATGCAACACTTCAGGTTGCAAAAAAAAACCTTTTTTTCCTTTTTTGATCCAAGAAAGCAAATGACTTCATCACTCATGCCCATGAAACAGCCTTTTCTGTTCCACAAATAGGATTTTCATCTCATTTTTAAAATTTATTAATATTAGATAACCTAAGAATCATTGCTAGCTTGTACTTAATCTGAAGTTTGCCACTTTTATTTCAGACCTGAAGAAAGACTTGTATCTGAAATCTAGCCCCTTTTGTACCTCTTCAGGTAGTGCAGATATCTGCTCTCTTTATGAACTTATCTTCACTTACAGAAATAGATAAATTCTGCAGACAAGTTGAAACAGATTTTTAAAGATTCAACCTCTCCTCTCAATCTTCCTGAGTGTTCATAGTAAGAATACAGATAAAAACTAATGCTCACAGAGAAAAAAAAAGATCAATAGTTGATGCTAAGAAGGGCTACATAGTAATATCTGTTCAGAGAAATAAAAGGAAATGGAGAATTGGGCTATATTTCCAGTAACACTTCAGAAATGTGAATAGGAAGATATTTTTGAAAAATAAATTGGGAGCATATTTCTAAATAACCAGGTATCACCTTGTCCTAATTTGACCCTTACCATTTACTCTTATTTTGCAGTCTCTGTGAGAAATGCCATTAGCAAAGACACTAACAGCAAGGTGATGATTCATTTCTTCTCTCCTTAGTGAGCAGATGTCTCTGTAAAGATATCTCAGAGATAAAGAGAAACACTTTACAATAATGTTGCCTACAATTGTACTAGATGTCATTCTTACCTCATTACTGCGTAGTATTAACTTCTAAGCCTTCTTTTGTTCCTTGGCTTCAAAATGATAACATAGAACACCTGTCATCACTGGGATGTATTTAGAAGATATTTCCACTGTGATTGCTAATTCACAATCTATTAACTCTTGTCATTTTTTCTTTTTTTTAATTAAAAAAATTCTTTATATTTTACCTTTTAGCTAGTAAAGGAGTTTATAAGTGGCTAATAGATGTAGACATTTAATTATGGTCAATTGTTGTCTTCTGGGCAATTTCATAACTTGTGGAGTTAGGTGACATTGAGTTCCTGTAATTAAGCTAGAGAGATGCTGCACAGAAATGCAAAACTGTAAGACTCCAAGAACTAACTGTAATTTCATATGAATGGTTCTGTGACTCAAGGGCTGAAAATGTTTCTTTGTTTTTCTTTTTGACAAATAGATTTATTAATCGTGGTTTGATGCCTCTTCAGTATCAGTATCTTTAGTTTGAGGATCTACTAAGAAGCAGCATGCACTGATTAAAGTTCAGTCAATCTAGACGATCATTATAGGAACAGATACAGAAAGATTCAGCTATTATGCTGTCCTCTAAGACATTTTTCTCTTTGGAATTCAGCAAGGATAATATATAGCAGGAAAGACAACATACTCAGGATGTGTCCTACTCTGCTTCCAAGTGAATGTTATTCTAAATGTTACATAAACATAGGTAGAAATGAAGCGTGCGACAGAAGCAAGAAAGTAGCATCTGTACCATTTGTACCATCATTGCTTGGGGAGGGAGTATATGAGATTTTCTTCTGTTAATTCTGCTGATCTTTGGCTTCAGTGCATTTTGCAGCCAGAACTCTCAGGTGAGATAATACTGCTAAATTTAAAATGCATCTGAGATGCATATTTGATCAATACATTTTCTGTCTATGTCATGGAAGATCATTTTACATTAACCTCCTTCTAATGCTTAGAACTTTCTTTAAAATTGCATAGAATTTTTAAAGATCATTGCACAATTCTCCAAATTCTGCCTATAATTTAGTGACTACATGGGCTACTGGTAGGATTTACAAAATCTTTCTTATAAGTGCAAATACAACTTTTATTTCTAAAAGAACTTATGTGCTTTTGAAAACATTTGATAGGAAAGACTCACCATAGCCTACCAGATAAAATATCAACCTAGAATGACAGCTTGCATAGTTTAAACTGATATGGATAAAACATCTGCCTACATGGAGGTCCCAGCAAGTTTTCAATACATTATGCCATTATAATTCAATATAAGAAAAGAAGTCAGGGTACTTTTTGTGTGTGCAGCAGAAGATGGTTATGGAAGCAAGAGCTTTCAATAGTGATTTGTTATTCCCAGAGGGTGACAGATGACAATTCTTATTTAGCCTAGAATACTTACAGATTCCTCTGACTGAATGGAAAATCAATGGGTTTCTTCCACTGGAAGACCTCTGAACTGAAGTCTTAAAATCTCCTTCTATTTTTCTCGGGATGGGAGGGTGCGGAACCTATCTGCTTTCTGAGTAATGTAAGGATAGGAACATAAATAGAGAGGACCAGAGTGGCTGAAGATATCCAACATGTTAGCTTTGTTTCTAATGGAGTTCTTTATTTACAAAAGAAAGGAAAAAGTCTGCAGGGAGAAACTACTCCCAGCACTGGTTGCTACTTCAAGTACTTGCAAGCAGAATTTCACAAATACTGAGAATAGGAATGCTTTTGAGTCTGTGGGGTGAAGGGTATTCATCACTGGGGAAATCCTCAGAGCGGGAAAAAAGAGCACAAAAACATAAATAATGATTTAAGCTGTGTGAAGTACTAAGCTTTCTTTCCCCTCTCCTGCTCCTTTTTTTTCCTCTTGCTTTCTGCTTGTTCTTGAGGCTTAATGCAGGTCTGTTATAGGAGTACCTTTTCGACATAGAGTCATTGCTCTTTCTGCTTTTAAAGGCTTTCTCAGCATATAGATAGCAGCAACGTGCTTTTATCACGTGTCTTTCAATAGGAAGAAACTTTCATCTAAAAGCATCCCACCAATTGAAGAACATTATGATGTCAGAAAAGGTACAGATAATATCATCTCTGAACTGAAACATCTCACACATATCGTTGTTATTGTGTAAGACATTAATTTACTTTTTCTGATTCAGAGAAGAGCCTTTTTTACTTTAAACAGCAGGCACAATACCACATGATAAAAGACAAAAAACTTCCAAACATGTCTAAATTTTTGCAAGAGAAACATGTTCTTTCTTCCTGCAGTCAGCAACCTTTTAGATTATGGGTTACAGTTAATTAAATAATACACACATACCCACACGTCGCAAGAAAATCAGCCATGACAAATCTGCAACACAATGTGCATATCATAGTCTGAGCTCTCCATTTGCTAAGAGAATCCAGGCATTGAAACTGTCTGATTCAGATGGAGGATTTCCCTTGTTCTTTTGTTACTGCTGCTTGTTTTTGGTGAAATTTGAACCCGTTGCCTGTGCTTTTTTAATTATTTTTTGTTTGGTTGGTTTTGTTTTTACAGTCTGGATGTGTGAACCATCTACAATCTCATTACCTACAGTCTCATTTAATTTCATGCAACAGCATTTAGAGAATGAACTCTCAGTATTCTCAGTAGGCTGCAGTGGTCTAGGAAAAAAAGAACTAAATCATAATAAAACTGAACCTCAGTTCCTCAGTCTGAAAATAAAATAGGAAAGGTACTGAAGAAGGCAACAGCTTCACTTCCAAGTCTGCTACAGTAAACTGGTTGTCTTATTGCAAACATGCAGATGCATTATGAGTAATGTATAGCTTTCAGGAAAAAAAAAAAAAAAAAAAAAGTGGAAGCTTAAGTTACCTGAAAAGTCTTCTTTAACTGGAAGGTGTCTCTGGATATATTACCATATGCAGAGAGTGCCTGTACAAACAAAATTGCAACTAATTTTCCATGTAGTGTGTCATGTGCCTCCAAAGTCATAGTATTGCTAAAGAATTAGAGTGTCATTTTCCATCATAAGATTCCACTATGAGATCTTGTATTGCAAATGATTTAAATTCAGCCTTGTCTTGTATATCTGGGAACCCAAACACTTTAAATACTGGTGGTAGGAATATCCTTCATAACATCCACTTATTCTTCATAAGGCTTGGCCATGGATATGTGGGAGCCAATATTTCTTGTTAAGTGTCCCTCCAAATTGCCTATGGTTCAGTGCGATGAGTTAATTGTTATGGAAATAGGGTTTTCCACCCTTGCTGACTCAGACAATGCTTCACCATGTACCTGACAATTTCTGTGACTATGTTGAGAGAAGTATGGTAGAGTTTTCCATGCAATCATTTTGCATATCATCATTATATCATACCAATGCTGGTATAAGTCTCACATACACACAGACAAACAGACAAGAGAGAATTTTAGGTTGGCCTTTCTTACAGCTTCAGTGCTGAAAGAGGCAACTGAAATAATAATATTATTCTAAAATTATTACAAATTAATACAGTATTATTGCAAAAAACATAATGATATTTTCAGGATATGAAGTTATCCTCTGTCTGATGTTTTAATGCTCTGACCCTGAACAGTTTGCTGAATAGTTCAGTGAATTTATCTGTAGGTGCCTTTGTTAAGTGAAGACTTTTAGATGAGAGAGCAGTTCGTGCAGTTCAGGAAGGCTTCTTAATTCAGTTCAGTAAGAATGAACCTAATTACTTTACCTTTTGCCACTTATACAAGAACACTTTTTAAGGATTAAGAACTGTATCTCTTCTACTTTAATAATCATGCAGCCAAAGTGATTTAGAGCTAATTTCCATTAAAGGCTCCTTATGCCCAGATAACTGAAATCTCATCATCTCAGATTACTCTGATACTAGTCCATTCAACATATGTATAGATATAGAGGGATTTTTAATTTATAAAATCTAATCAATGAAATATAAGCTATAATTATGCTGAACAATATAAAAATCTTTTTTTCTTTTCTTTTTACTTTTCTTTTAGAGATAAATGGGGAGTCTGACTCTGTAAATGAACTTGTGCTTGAAGGCCAGAAATTCAATGAAAGTTCAAAATAATTAGGCACTTATCTGATATGCAAAGCAAATGATGATAATTTCTTAGTACCAGTATTCACAAAAAAGCTTGCCTTTAACATCACTCTCAATCCCTTTGTCCCCCTTTTGTAATATTTTCATTTATTCCTGTGGCCACACTGCTATTTGTGTGTAGCACCAAGACAGCCATTATATTCCGAGCTACTGGCAGACAACAGTGTAACTGTGGCAATTTAAATTGTTAATAGCAATTTGGAAAGGTCATTGTTTCAAATTCTGCAATTAAATTTACAATCAAATTTGTAATTGTTAATATTTGCTGCTTCACTAAACCAGAAAAAATTAGTGCCATATTAATTCCTTTGAAAAGCTGAGAAACTACCTATGCAACAGTAGATTTTCAATCCCAAACTCATTGATGTCTGTAGTAATCTGGGATTACCAGTTTTTAAAAATTAGTAGAAACATGCTTCTAGATATTGGTTGTCCTCTTCTAGATCTTGACTGCCCAAGCATGAAGGTGAGCTCCACCCATCACTCACAGTCTTTTTCAAAATGAAAAGGCTGATCTCACTGTTGATGATTGCATGCTTTCACTACAACGTACAGCTTGTGCAAATACCTGGAGACCTGCCCTGAAAAGAAAGTTCTACAGAATAGCCATCTGTCATTAGAAAACATCAAACACACAAACAAGCCAGCCAACAAAACCAGAATTGTTTAATTACCTTCCTATGTGCCTGCATGGTCCTTCTATCTGTTTCTCACTGCAAATGGCTACCCTGGTCTGCTTCAATTGCAAAGCTATTACTGGGACCTCTGTAGCTAGTGGAGGAACATGAGAGCAAACACTGGTCCTACAAAAAGTTGCTTTTTTGTACATAGGGAAGAGATGAATGCAAACCACTGACTGTTATATATAAACTATGTGACATTGTTACATGCACTTTTCTCAAGTAATGAATTTTTAAGCCCAAGACCTAGTCCCAAGAACATACAGATAAATTGGCCACAACCTACCCCTAAATGCAACCATATAATAATGCAGCCAGTAGCCGTACATGAATATCAAAATACAAAGAAGAAGGTATTACTGCTTTTTAGGATTATGTTACAAGGGCCAGAAAGCCCAGTTTGTAACAATAATTTTTTAACAGTCACAGGGGGTTGCACATTGATAAAATAGTCCCCATAATATATACTATTTATATGCTAACATTATACTGCACTATTAATAATTATTAATACTTGGTTATAGACAATATTTTAGGAAAGGATTTAGTAATGGAGAAGTTTCAAAACAAGGCCAGGAGATTTTAAAGTCTGTTGTGTAATAAGTTTAGTGGTTACTCTGATTTCTTTATCAAAATATCAGATCTGCTCATTGTATTAAAGGAGGGGATCGGCACATAGCAACCTCTTTTTCTTGTATGAGCAAAGACATCAGAATCCAGATCCTGTTCAACCAGATAAAGCCTTTGCAAGCCGATTTTTATGATACACTTTGATTATAAGGCATGAATGAGCTTTAAAAGCAATATGGAATAAAAGATAAAGAAGCCCTTACAACTTTCAGCTTGTCAGAGAGAATGAACCTACAAATAAAAAATACCAGCACTGAGAACAGGGTATGAGTAAAAAAGCATTCACACAACCATAAGATGCATCTGCAGAAACCCAGGTAGGAGGAAACAGGATGGTCTACAGCTTTGCTTCAGCTGGATGTTGAATGGAATATGGAAATCTCACAATCAGACTGAGAAACTCAAAAGTACTTTTGGGTCCAGCCATAGTTTTTATGAAACCTTGAGTAGCAATACACTGATATCCCTATGCCATGACAGAGAAAAGTAATTAGCAAAGAGTATTATTGAGAAGGGCAAGCAAGGTAAAAACATGTGTCATTTTACCTAGACCAAGCCTACCAGCAGGGTGTTGTAAAGCCATTTACAGACATTAGTGGGAAGCGTAACTAAAGCCAGATTTTTTTGTGACTTCCAAATATTATCTGATTGGCATTAGCAGTCAAATGTTTAGGTTCTCCATAAAATTCTGGCTGCCCTATGCATGGAAAGCTACAGAAATTTTTCTGTTCCTCATGATGTGATCTGATCTTATTCTGCACAGACTGGTTAAGGTATACCATACTTCTTTTTGTACTGAAACATGCCCATTTTTTTTCTCTGAATTATCATTTTAAGCTTTTATAGCTCCAGGTTTCTACAGAAAAATCTGGGACTGATCATTTGATTTTCTTTAAAATGAACACAAATGTGTTAGTTATCATTTTAGTTTCTTTCGTCTGCCAGTAGGTAGGCATTCATGTGTGTTTCAGAGAATAAAAAAAAAGATGCCTGCTGTGTCGCTCATAGTGGAAATGGTGAAGAAAATATAAGAACTGCTATAGCAAGAAAAGTTGCTATTGCACCTGGAAACTTTAAAATCAATTGTTCAATGGCTATGTCTTGTATGATTTTAAAAGTTAATGTCTGAACAGGAGGGAGCCTCCAAACAAATTGCAGGTTTAGATATTTCACAATACCTCTTTTCTCTCCTATTCCCTGATATAAAATGCTGCATCTATAGCAGAAGAGATATGAATTCAGGGGCTGGAATAAAGGGGGAGATCCATGTATTTGATTCATGCTGCGTGTCATAGACTGTGTAACTCCTGCACCCTAGCAGTTGTAGCATGGGCTTTAGAAGTGTTAAACAAAGACAAAAAAAGCATCATTAAAGCTACTTAATCAAAAGAAAAACTTCCACCTCAGGAAACCCCTGACAGGACGAATGGTGGCCTTGAAATTTCCCTTTTAGCCTGTAGAATCTGCTTCTAGCCAGGATATATAGTACTTATATACATATAGTACCTTTTTATACAGTGTAAAAAGAAGAAGAAAGAATTGATGTTGTTAATTACTGATACACAAATACATATTTTTTGTCAGTCTACACTGCATTTATTTCAAGAAAAACAATAGACTAAAACCATGCATTTGTAACAAATGAACTGAACAACATGGACTCACTTATTTCTTTCATTATGCATAATATGAATGAACTGTCTGTTAATATGCTTCCTGTGGTGTGTGGGAGGAACTGGGAATGTTATGGAGTGTTCACCTATAAGTCAAAAAAAAATTTTTTTTTTTCTGCATTCATAGGAGATAAGTTTATAGGACTCTAACAGAATCCTTGTGACAGATACATGTTAACTGTAACTCCATACACACACACACAAAACCAGCTTATCTTTGCTTTGAATTTTTGAATGGGTAAACCTCTTTGCATAGAAGCAAGACATTTTTCTGTCCTTGGACATTTCACCACTGAAAGTATTTGGCATCTTGTGTGCTTTCAAAATGCTAGTTAGCAACTCTGTGTATCTTAGGCAAGGATAAACAAATTAGACACTTAAGAAAGACCTAGAAGCCACATCTGCCTTATCTACCTATAGATGAAACCTTTAGAACAAGAAAAGTCGCTGTACCAAGGCATTGGAACCTCCTAATTCATCTAAACTTTCAGTGAACTGATGTTTAAATGTATGTATACTTGAGTAACAATGCATACAGTTCTTTAAAGGAAAGCAAGAGCTAGTGCAACTTCACAGTAAATACAACAACATAAAACAATGTCACTGGTTCTGCTTAGCTGATGCATAAGTAGTTGAATGCCAAACAGTACAAAACAATATAAATATAAATATAAATAATAATATAATATAAATATAAAACAATGTATGCTAAATGTACATTTGCTAAATGTATAAGGCCTGTACTGGCCTTTCTGCTTCCTCCTTCAGAATGTTTTCTAGATAGTGGCAATCATACATTAAAAATACATTTTTTTTCTAAGAAATTAACTAAATCAGGAGATCCCAGTGCTAGTTCTGTTTCTTAATGACTAAAGAAAATTTCAGCACCTTGCAGAAACAACACATGCTTATTTACATTTATGTTCTTTGCAGTCTAATTCTTTGTCTTCTCTGATATAAGTTCGAACCCCCAAAAGCAATTTGTAATACACAATGAGGGAAAATAGTGCACTTTACATTTAAAAAAATAATTATTCTTGTAGTCTTCTAAAYGATAAATAAGACGTGGTTCCACGGTAAAAAAAGTGAGGTGAGCAGTCAAACAGGTGTAGAATGGGAGCTCTGAGTAAATCAACACTTTCAAGTTTTAGAAGTGACTTTTAGAAGTGTTTGTTTTAACGTAAATAATAACAAAACAGTATAAAATAAAAAATCATCATGAAATAGGTTGAGAAGTTGAAAACGTGATTATTTGCCCCCTTGTTGTAGGCACATTACACATTTTTGGGGCAGGGAACTGCCTGGTACCCCAGGGCAGACACTTCAGCCCTGACTAAAGGACTAGCTGTCTCACTCGGAAATCYTTATAGGTAGGATTATAGAAAATCTGTCAAGACCAACTCTCAAATGCTTGGTTCTGTTGCAATTCCATTTCCTGAAGGAAAATAATCAAGGAAAGTTTTTTACTTGCTTTAGCCTAAAGTTGAAGTCTGACTGGATAATCAGGCAGGAATAGGGAAAAGAGGGATTCCCTTGACCCAGAAGCAAGTGCTGATGCCGTGCCTGGATAAGAAGGACTGGCAGGAAGAGCTGGTTTTAAAGGCAAGCTTAGTCTTGCCATATTGTTGAAGCACGGAGTTATAACACTGCAGATGGGAAGCAGGCATTTGCTTAGAGTTTTATCACAGGTGGAAGAGCTTTCCCTCTTGCTCCACTCTTTCAGGAGCACAGACCGCAACTTCGTCCCTCTGACACAACAGAAGTCTTCCGTCAGGGTGAAAGCTTCTCTGCAAAAAAGGGGCAGTCCTTCTCACAGAGTGACCCAAGCTTGTGAAAAGAACTTTTAAATAACTAAGCACTACAACCTTCCACTTCAAGTGAACGACACATTTCTGAAGCTTTGCAGCATCTCATATAACTACATAGCAACATGAATACTAAACACTTGTGAACAAAGAAACTCCAAACAAATAGCAACAAAGATTCATACCAAAACAGAGCTCTCCATTCACTTGCTTTTCCTTCACTACAAAGATTGAAAGAATATAATATATGACAGATGTCAGTCACATTTCTGGAACGCATTTACATACTCCAGTGATGGGCATGTTGAAAGAATCTATATTAAGCTACAGGATCCAGCCAACTGCTAAACAATCCAGCATAGAAAATGAGCTATCAGTCGTCTTCTTCTCATCTTCTTCATTTAATTTCAGATTGTCCATTGTAAGGAGAATGCAATTATGAATAAATAAACATTTCCTGCCCTTCACAGGACTTCAGTGCCATACTCAGGATGCAAGTGGTGCCATTATCATAGCAAGGAGTGAATGACAAGCGAGAAGTGAAGGATGGTGAGGAGAGGGGAGCACCCTTGTTGTTGGCAGTCTCGTAACAGTTCTGTGGCTATAGTGCATGACCTGGCCTTTCAGAGTGATTGTTCTGGGCAACGTATACCACCTCTGTATATAAACTCTAGAGTAAAGTAGTTCATATTGGATCAGCATCCACCACCAGCAAAACAATACTTTTGAATGCAGAAAGACTGTTGTACCTATATGTTGAAAAGTGGTGTGCATTCTCATAACTACCAGATCACTTCACTATTCACCGACCTATTGAAAATCAGTTTTACTCTAGATAAAAAAATGTATGAATGAGGGAGAAAATATATGTATTAGGGGAAGACAGTTTTTAAAGGACTGTATTCTGAATAACTCTATAGCCCTTTCATCTGTGAATCTACCATATTAAAATGTCTAAAAGCATAGGGTACATCCAAACTGTGCTGCTGACTGGGCTTTTTATTAGATACTTAATTTAAGAATCCTGTAAAACCCACAGAAATACAAAATACTATGTCAAAATCCTCTGCGTAGATTTTTCCTACGCAGGAAGAGATACTACCTGAAGAATTCTTCACAGAAAACTTTGCCTAAGATTTTCAACACTACTTAGAAAAGCTGAAAGCCCAATATGTATTAAGAATAAGGCTTTCAAAAACATCATAAGGCAACAGTATTTTAGCATTTCACGTTCAGTGGCTAGTAAACAATGATTCTCCCTGTCCATAAAAAGCATATTTCATCACACTACTGCCATAATTCAATGTGAATCAATGTTACGTAAAGCCAAAGCAGAGGTAGTGTAGGGGATTTACAATCTGGGGGAAATTCTTATGCATAAAGAGGATCAACCTCCTCAGTGCCATCAAAATAGAAATTTTAGTACATCATTATTTGGTACGGATTAAATGTCAGCCCAAAGAGACTTGAGTACCAAAACCTATAAACACCTCCTTGCTATGCAGGGGTATTCCATTACATGTGAATACCATTTTTCATCAAAACAATAGATTATTTACAGGAAACAGTATTATTTTTGTGTGAGCAAAACCAAATCCATTTCATTTAATAGTTAATTTTCTTTTCATTAAAATTGCTTTTTAAAGACTTTTTAGCAAAAACTGAAACATGCTATCATACTGTTAAGTTGAACAAAAAGGATTTTGGTTTTCATTCATACCTATAAACTTTAGAGTTTGACTCTGAAGTACAGTCCAAAAGAAACACTTTTTATGTTATGTAAACATTTCCTGTGAGTTCTATAAAAATCACATCACATTTAGAAACAGTCATGTACTTTCTGAGAACTTGCCCCCTTCTACCTGGTTATCTTCTGTGACTTTGACTGTACAGGTAAAAGTCATTAAGAATGAATAATTTATGGGATTGCACTGAAGCATAACACTTCAAATGTAAAGAAAGCAAATATACCTTTGGTAGATCGGCACCTTTATTCAGGTTTGTTGGCCTCTTGCCACTGCGCTGTTATAATTTTGCAATTCTAAAAGCAAATTACAGAAATAGATAGGCATATACTCTGAAGTATTTTTACTAATGTAATGTACAAGTCTTTTGTCTTTGTACATACATAATTTTCTGATTAATTAATTCCAGAATCTATTACTTCAAAACTCAATTATCCCACAGGATTTTTGACTAATTATATTAACCATTAGCTGATTAAAATGCTCAGATATTTGGAAATGTTTCTAGAGAATGATATTATTTTCATTTCAACCACTTAACTGATATAGAGTAATTCAAAATGACCTACACTGCCCTCAGAGCTTAACAACAATGTATATTTTTTACTCATTTTTTGAAAGTTATTTCTATGCATGTCAAAAATGTATATGTATTTATTCTACTCAAGCCTTACTTTATCTGAAGATAAGAATTGGTCATTCCCACTGAGCACAGTCATATTAACGTATAGGATCTGTTTCTGTCTCCAGGTGAATACTCTAAAATCAGATCTAGTAGCTGATCCCCAAGACTGAACCCTTTCTTAGTAGCACACCATAAAACAATATCTCTTCCTCCTCCTCCTCCTTCTTCTTCTTCTTCTTTTTAATAATGCATCACAGTAATACTCTCAGTGGGAATTCATCCCCCTCCATTTTCACATAAATGGGGCTTTATCAGTTTAGAATCTCTGAAAGATCTGACTTATTTTAGTTTGTGGATAGTTTTCAGATAGGTATTTTCTATTCATTCAACATGGCCTCAATTCATCAGTAATTCATCCCTTGATATAGCACTGTGACATGAGAATATGGTGAGTGATTTATCTTGTGCGATTTAATTTGATGAACATCTACTGCCAAATAGTAAAATAAAGGGTCCATATTGTATAATGAGGGAGTGGATACAGAATTTATAAACTGTCAGTTTATTGTAAAATGCTGTGCAATTTCTAGTCAGCTCTTCAAATAAGCCCTATTGCAAGATGTTTCAACAGCAGCTGCAGCTGTTTAAGACATGCTGGGAAGAAGTGATAATGGCAGTGCTTTGCACTTCATTACATATCATTAATTCATGTCTCTATTACGCTCCTCTATTTACACTGTGCTGGCATGCAACTTGTCTGCTCGCTTTCTTATAAAATCTGTAATCTTATAAAAATGGATTATTTCCATTAACTTTCACTGCCAGGATTTTCTAAAATAAGATTGGAATCCCTGTTAGAGTCTTGTATGGGCATTCGAAGCCTTTCTCTCTGCTTTTTAGGAGTCCTGTAGCTATTGTTGAGAAGCTAATCAAGGACAAGTTAGCTTGACACATCCTTGCTCAGGAGAAATCAAGTGTGCCCTCTGCAGCACAGCTGGATTACTTTTAAGAGTTCTGATCACTTATTAGGAATATAAGGCGAGTCCTACAGGTAGGAAATGGTGTTTCATACATCAGACCACTGTTGAGTTCAGCTTATCACACTGATATTGGACATAAAAAAGAGTCACATTCTCTTTACCTAGGAGGAGAATTAGAAATGCCTAGTCTCTCCTGAGGCCAATACTAATGCTGCTCCTTTACTAAACTGCTCAAGAATGATGCAAACTGCAAGAGACTGAAAAGGTCACCTCTTCTATGCCTCCTGTTTATGTTAGCCCAGTGAGCAGTAAACCTGAGGCTAAGTACACAGAAAACTCATGTCCCTAACAAACTAGCAAGTAATTCTATCAAACGAGCCACCAGGCAGATCTTCTAACCGCTTGGTCTTGTAATCATCTAAACATGCTGATATGATTGTTGTCATCATTATTATTTGCGATTAATAAACCACCTGCTTCATATAATATTACTACTTCAAAACAGTTCTGTTTTTTTAATTTTAATCTTGTAAATTCCCAGCTATTTCACCAGTTATGTATGTTCCTTATCAATTTTGTTAATTTTTTTATGTTTTTCTATGAGCATTTCGAAGAGAGAAAAGGAGATCAACATTAAAATGAATTTAAATGAATATTATGGTGTGACTTGAGATCCTTGCCTCACGTTTAGGTACAGTTCCAAAAATTTCATTTGAACATATAAGTGCTCTGTCCTTCTTCAAATGAGTGCCCAGTGTTCCACAGTAGGACAATAGGAATATGAGGATCTACAACAGCAGGCAGATGTAGAAACATCAGAATAAGTTCCATGTCAAGAATTCGACTGAGACATTATGGCAGGATAGGGATAAAATAAGACGTGTTTGTTGTTTGTGATATATCATTTATTTATTAAGAAAGTTCATTTTCAAAATACTTGCCTATCTGATTATAGCTTCTGCTAAAGCAGATAGCAAAAGTTTGTGATGTTGAAATGGTTGGGGTTTTTTTAATAAGCATTTTAAAGAGAACAATCCATTTTCATGTATGAAAACTTAGGGTAACTAAAATTTATGACACTGCTAGAAGTTCCACTTTTTTAAACAGTGACATCATTAGAGAACAGTCTCAGAATGTGGAATTTGCAAATTTATTCTCTGATCTGCTTGACAAAATAATCTGACACATTATCTTTTTCTAAGAGGGCTGCCCTAACCAACAAGAACAAGGCAATTCTGGGATGGGGTGCTTTCAATATATATATATATWTTTTTTGATTCAGTACCTTTTTGTGGGGGATATTTAAATACTCACTGAGCCAAATAAAATTAGAACAGTTCTATGCTCTATCAAAGGGTTAGTGAGACTTCAGAAGTACAAGGGACCTTGTCTGAAAACTAGGAAATGAAATCTGTGCTCCATGAGAATTTGTTCTTATTTCATGTCTCAGTCTCCTGCAAAAATCACTCATCTTTCCATATCCCAAGAAAGCTGGAGGATTTTTGTTTTGTTTTCCCCTGCACCATTCTGACATTTAATGTTACACCACTATTAGAGCAGTATCATAGTTTCTAATGCATGTTGTGCCACACAATATCAACATTTATTAGGCATTTATAGCATTTCAGTTCCTGTGTTTTGATGCATGCTATAGGTCTTAGGCAATGCTCAGTGAATCCCAGCAATCTCTGCCTCTCTCTTCCCTCACATCCCTCCAGCCAGGATTAACACAGTGTTGCTGCATCCCCACTCTGGCTGTGTGACAAAGTAGGGGCTGGCTCCAGGCATCAGCATTTCTTCCCAGCGTAATATCTGAGTGCAAATAGGTGCCTTATAATAGGTCAGCTGGAGTCTGTGGGACTAATGGAAAAAACTCATGCAGATTCTCATCCTGAAGGAAAATGAAGCTGTTTTTCCAGCTTCACCATGCCCTGAAGGGTCATCTTCTGCATGTTGGAATCTCTTAGGGAGGGTTCCTAGACTTCTCTGCTCTACTCCAGGAAGGTTTGCTATGTTAGGGATCAGTGAGAGAAGAGCTAATTCCGTGAACCCTAAACCCACTGCTGCCTTCTCAAAGGGCTCAGTGATATTGGAATATTTGGTGAGATTTTGTTTGGGTATTACCTATATGCAAGCTGAAGAAAATAGCTAAAGGACAAGGAAACATCTCACCACAATTACTCTTCAGCACTTAACATCATGAAGCTTTGGAATGCAAGAAGAAAAAAGGGTAAACTCCTGACTAAGACTCTAAAGCCCAGAAGTGAAGAAAAAAAWATATATATATTAGCATATATGCAGAATTGGGCTGACACCTGAACATCCCCTAGGGACCGAGCAGGTTCCACACAATCTGAATATGTAAGAATTTACTCCTGAACATGTAAAAATGTAATTTTGCAGAAATTTTTCATTGGGAAATGAACCCAGGTATTTTGCTTGGAAAGTTTCAGGTTCCTTTTTTTTAACTTTTTTTTTTCCTTTTTCTCCAATCTGTAATATGGAAGTTCTTTCCAAATTTTTACTGTTTTTATTTCTTATTTTTTAACTCGTTTATATTCTTGTAATAGACTGCAATGTCTTAGTTTAAATATAGAAAAGAGAATTATCCTGAGTCAGACAACATTACTGTCAGTAAGGAGAAAGTCCCTGACAGGGTTCCAGGTTTTCAGCCACACTGAATTTGCATGAAATTCAACTGGGCAAATCAGGGAGAAAATGCATTACATATAAACCCCTTCTTTCAGGGACACATATAATATATTATGGCTCTCTCCTGATCAGATTGCTATATGTCTGTGCTAGTTCAATATCATTCTATCATCCCTGTCTCTTGTGAGAAATTCCATCTGCTCTGGGAGAGTTACTTTGCCTTGCAATGCAGAAAAAACATAGAGACTTGGAGGAAAGAACTCTACCCAGCTTTATGCATGTTTTATTCATAGAAACATTGGCTATGTGGACATTCAAGTAAATAATGATGAAGCAGTCAAGCTCATCCTAGTCCAGACACACAGGCTCCCACTTAGGCTAAAGTATTCTCATTAACTGACTGCTGTATAGAGCTTGTGATACATGGTTATGATCTCTGCACAAAGCTTTTAAGACTATAGCTACTGGCTTCTGTTCAAGGGAAAGGACAGACTGGCATAGAATACCATTCTTTCTCTTCTAGAAAAATATATTCATCTCTACAGCCAAGCTGCTCCTGGAGGGAAGAACAGTCTGTTCTCTGCTATTACAAGCACTTTCTACGTTTTAATCTATGTTCTTTGCTGCGCAGCTGGTGGGAGCAGCAACAGCCCTACAACAGAAGGACAGAGAGAGGCTTTCAAGTGCTGTATCAGGATCCTAATAAGAATATCTGAAAATATAATACCTGAGTGAGAAAGAAGATGAAGAAAACCTGATCTTGCTGGAGTAGGTGAACTGTTTATTTACAGKGAACTCTTTTAATGAAAGAAATCATTTTGGATTCAGGATAATCTTTTTTCTTTTCTCCAATATGCTATTCAGAATGATTCTAGCAATATCTTAGGTCTCCTTTTCATAGAATCTTTTCTCTAAATAACTTTCTGGCAACTGTAGAATAACAAAGCTTCAAKTCTTGATATCTGAGTTTTCACCAGTGTAGACTCATTGCAATATTAAGGCTCCAAGAGTATGTGAAATAAAGTCCCACAGATTTCCAATATCAGTTTGATGGTATGGTAGTGCTATTAAAGATTGAATCCCATATTCTCCAGTGGAAGGAATTTAGATAAATAGTTCTTGATCGGGTATTCAGACTGCAGTTCACACTGCCTAACTTTTTATTATCTACAGTCTAAACACCTCAACCTGTACTAGTCACTCCAGGCTCCCGTTTTTTTTTCTGTTCAGAAAGTATTTTTAGCTTTTGCATTTAAGCGGATGAATCACACCATAGAAATGGCTTTGTTTCTCCACTGCAAAGAGAGTCTAAGATAATTAGATTGGAATTCCACACTCCATATTCACAAAAGAAAAATACTTTTGTTGAGCAAACTGCAGAAGTGAGACTCAGCAAATGCTACGTTTGCTAATCGGGACTAGTTCACAAATTCAATGCATACATTCTGACCAGACTAAAAATAATGAAAGAAAGGAAAAGGGAAAGAGGAAGAGAGGAAGAGAAGAAGAGAGGAAGAGAGGAGAGGAGACCAGACCAGACCAGACCAGACCAGACTGTCAGGGAGATGATCACTGCCAAAAAGGAGTGATTTCCAAATTTAAAACCTAAATCAGATCATTTTAAACTATATAAAGGATTTTCCTCCAAAGAGAGGCCCACCTGAACCTCAATAGTCCCTCTCAGTGTTTAAAAAGCCTCTAATATTGCTATCCTAGGATGACATCTGAAAGATTGCACACATTGAGGTCTACAGATACTAGGTATTAAAATACTTTTGGTTTTGTCTGTATAATACTTCACATATGGAGCAACAAAACACTGTGGAACTTCGTATAAAAATTCACTTGGCTATTTGGGAAAAAAAATCATTTTCCCTATGATATTTATCATTCTAATGTCTGTGTTATATTAACTATATCTTGTAATCACAGGTAATACACAAGAATTTTACATGTTAAGGACCTGAAGAAATTACTGTAACGAAATGGAGAATATTTTGCATATTAAGCATTGATTTTTAAGAACCAAAATCCAATGATCCCATAAGCATTCATGCTACTGCACCTCTTCTCTGTCATATCTGATTTTTTTGTTCATTAATTTCTTGCATATTGTCGCGTAGCATAATTGTGTAGAGTTCTTTTTTTTTTTTTTTAAAGCAAAACCTAATAGCTAAGGAAGACTACAGGGATTTACATCTAGATAAATTGTATATGGAAACTCTGAGTTTCCTATCAAGAGCTATTCAAGCACTTTTGGAAAGGACTTTATCTGTGATAAGCTAAAGCTAGTGGAACAATGCCACCACCCCATCTGACCCAGCTTGTCAAGCAGGAGATTACTGTGGCTAAAGAGAGCAGCTGACAGGAGAAAATCTCAGGGACATGAAGGGAGCATGAATCACCACTCTCTCTGTTTATTGTAGCATCATGCTGTGAATGTGGTTGTAAATGCTAGTGAATGTGCGGGGGGATAGGAAATGTGCCATACCTATAACAAAGTCTGACCTTCCTGTTAAGGAGCATGAGTATGTCTGACAGCTCTTTCATTTCCACTGTATTTAAGCAAATGTTAGACTCTTGATACTGACTGACTGACAGAATCAGAATATTTTTGTTCTCCAGACCATAAAGTATGTTTCTGTTGCTGGTTGGATCCAATCAAAAACTCTGTATTAACAAATGCACATGTCATATAAGTATTAATTTCTGAGAAAAGATTATTTTTACTAGTAGTTAGGCTTCTCTGCCTTTAGTGGCTGATCTAGCAATGATACCCATTTGTAAGTAGGAAGTGATTGTTCCTGTCATTCTAGGTTTCTCTTTTTTGCTTCTAATTATTCTCATGTTTCTGAGACATTATAGCAGAAACTTATTTTTTACCACCTACGTTCATGGACCTTATGAATTATTTTGACCAATAATTTCAGTACAGATTCCACAGAGAGATAAATTAGAAGGGATGATAACCCATGTTTTTAGTATAGAGTCAGGTCAGGGGTGGGAAGAAGAATTGCATGAGCACATACTGCTAAATTAGCTAAACTGCAAACACAAATTCAGACACATCTCAATTAGTTCTAGGGACTTTAGCTAGAAGACTTGATTCCTCTATAGTCACTAACTTAAAAAGGAAACAAGGCAAGCTTGGCATTTAATTTAGATGTGTCAGTCGAGTGTTTAAGTGGAATGAGTCAAATAAGTCTTCCTGGTTTCCCTTTAGCATATGTACCAAACTCGACCAAGTGCATGGGACTGCACCCTGGAGGATCCTATCTCTTGATCACAGAGTAAGGCTTCTGACAGGTAGCCTGCAGGTAGCTTACAATAGTGCAAATGATCACAGAATATCTTTTTACATGTGGATGTTTTGGTAGTCAGACACTAGAAAATTGAACCTTTCAACTAACTGGACAACCAGTCACTGTTTTACATAACAAAAAAGGCATGTGAGAAAGAAATTGCGTGTTATCATATAATTAAAGCCTACCATAATTAAGGGTGTAATGGAGCCTATTTATGTAAATTGTTGTGAATCTGGCATGCCCTAGCTTTTCATCATTCCAGATTGACATTGGGTTACTTTATTTTATGCAAATAAAAGTAAAACCTTATTTATTAATATAAGCAATAAGGAGAAGAAAAATGAATTTAAAACAGTTTCCTACTTAGCTAAAACTCATTATACTTTTAGGTAACAATGTATACTTTTTTACCCCAAAGGATATATAATTTCAGATGCTTGCCATAAACACAACAGATGTTGGCTCCATCCCTCCCTCCCACAGAAACAAGTAAACAAACAAACAAAAATCCCCCATATGAAGACATAACATAGTAATAATGTTATTGGATTAGAAGGAAGGTCTATCTAAACTATTATCCTGCCTCTAACAGTGGCCAAAACAGATAACAGGGAAAGAGTCTAATAACAAGTAAAGAATATAGTAGTACTTGAATACTCACTTGCCTTTCAATGATTTGCAGTTCACGGAGGTGGTTTCCTTGTACTGAATGCTCCTGGATGGATTACCTTTCAATAAACTCTTCCCTTAAGCTTCTAACACCTACAGTATTTGGTGGAAAGGATATTTAATGATGATAACTGTTAGGAAATCCTAATTATAAGTATGAATTTTATCCCATATAGACAGATAATTGTTATTAGTCAGAACCCCTTAGCAAGTAAGTATACTGTAATAGCAGTGAAATTGTCTCTTCAGTGCAGACAGTACACACACATACACACACACACACACAAGCATGTATAGAAGGAGAAAGTAATTTAATAGCTTAATAAAGTTTACCTGTAGTTTAATAAAGTAAATGTAATATTGAAGTGACAAAACTTCAGGATTCTGGATTAGGCAATGTAATATCTTCATTGTCTAACTCTCTTTTCACTTATTCTTATGCAGCTCAGTGCTTCCTTATGACTATTCCAAAGCATTGCAGAAATTGAAAAAAGGGACATGAATAACAAAAGTTTAATATATTCAGACAAGATTTAGTCACTTCCTTTTATTACATCTTATGTCTAGGAGAAAAGCTCAATGTTACATGTCCTAAGAGTGATTGCATAAAGGTCAGTTCTAAAAGTAGGAAAGCTGGAGTCATGTAGGACAGCAAACTGCTCGTTCTCCCTGTGTCACAGAATTTATGAACTAACTATTTGAGCAACATGTGCTGTCAGACCAGTAGATCCCTTTCTCTATCCTTCTTACAGTTTTCTATTCTTTTTTACTCTAAGGTAGAATTGAGAGCATTTATTGCAAACCTAGCTATAGCAGCAACAGCGACTCCCCCATCTGTCCCATCATCAGCCACAAAAGACCTGAAAAGCTCTTCTCTCTAGAGCTTTCCCCAGCGTGGCCGCTGTGGTGGAGTCATGCTGTGTCCTTCTGCTTGCCCTCCACACGGCCCCAGCCTGAGACAAGGAGCAGAGTGGGTTGGGGCTGCTGTGGAGGAAGAGGATGTAGTCAGTGGAGGTAGGCTACAGGGTATGTGTGCAAGGGGAAACGAGACAGGGAGAACCATGAGAGGAAGGATTTTGTGATGGGGATAGTTTGCCAAATGAGGAAGTGGACGGGGGTGAGAAGACTGTAGCTTTGTCTCATATCCCAGAGAAGGAGGAAGGAGTGCTGGAGAATAGAAAGAAATGAAGAAAGCCAAAGAGAGAGAGAGAGAGAGAGAGAGAGAGAGAGAGATTTCTCCTGTGATCTAATGCTCCGTGGAAGCCATGCTAATCATTCCCAGCTCTTTAGTTTCACCTTCACTCCCTGGAAACTCTGCTAACTTTTTCAGATTCCCTTTCTCATTCATAACCTACTGAAAAAACATCTCTAGACCCTTACAAATCTCTCCCTGATGGCCTCAACCTTCCAAAATACTTATAGGCCTTGCTTTCTCCTTGAAATCACTTTGCCATCTCCTCAAAACCAAATTTTGCCTACAATACTGAGAAACCTTGAGCGTTTCTCAGTGTGCCCCAGAGCAAATCAGTTGGAAAGCCAAGCAAGCAGTCAGATTTCCTTTCCTCACAAACTGCCTGTAATGAAAAATGCAAAGGAGGAAAATCAGTCATATGCTTCCTGTATAAACAGCTCCTGACATCTCGTTATAATTATTGAATGTCAACGGTGAGTTCAGCCACATGCAAACATATGGGGAGAAATGGTTCCTGTACAAGAGTTCAGCTAGTTCAGACGGAGACATCATGGAACCTCAATGAGATAGATATAGTTTAAACATATTACACAAATATATACACGTGCATAAATATACCAGAGCACAGTCAGTGCCTTAAGATTATATTTTTTAAAATAAAATTTATCAGTGGCTCTTATGATACTCTGCCCTTCCTTCTGTCTTTGGAGTAGAGATACAATATGTTATCGCAAGTATCAGAACACAGTTATTGGTTTGTATACAACAACATACAAATGCTTCAGGATCATTGCTATTGTCAAAAAGTTCTGCAGACAATTAGATTTAAGGAGAAGATATAGTAAAGAAATGAAGTTTAACACGCATCTGATACAAAATAAAACAGAAAATAGTAGCTTTCTCATTTTATATATTTATATTGAGATCTGTCACAATGCCAAGTCAAATTCCTTACAGTGAGGGTAATAGTATTATTAATTATGTACTTACACAATAATCCATATTATTCAGATGCCTTAGATATGCGTGATGCTTTTTCCCCAATTTTGCTAGTTTTACTTGAAACAAATACACAGTTACTTCAGTGTTCATAGTAAAGCTTACAATTTTGTGTGTGTGTGTGTGTGTGTGCGCGCGCGCGAAAACTACAATTCTTGTGTAGTTATTATTCTAAGGTGATGGAGGAATGGTTATGGGAATGGTTAAGTGAGAGAGGGCATGCTCTGACTGGGATGAGCAATCCCGTCTTCGGGGTAGAGGAAGGAATCTAGGCCAAGGCAAGCGAGCCTGCTGAAGCCTGCTGAAAGTGGCCGTATAGCGGCCTTGAGCACTACAAAAGAAGGTATTCACAAAACTGGTAAACAAGTCTGGACGGAACTAGGTTCCATAAATGTCGACGGAGCGTAGACAGCAACCTTGCACCAATCATGTATCCGCTTTATGCGAGTGGACAGAAACTGTAACCAATCATGTAACTATTGCTAGCGCATGCGTATTGCTTATCCATATATATACTTTGTGTAAACTCTAATAAAGGGGGAACGATCATACTCATATTGAGACTCCATCGTTACTCCGGGCCCGCCTCCCACTCCGGTGTCCTCCAACACTAAGGCACTTCATATATTTTTGGACCCCTGTAACCCCACACATTCAAGCAGTCCTTGTATATATGCATAAAAATAGATCATCCAAACACTTCCTGAAAACTTCAGCTTCAACTGGATTTCCTCATGCAGAGAATGGAGAGAGTGAGGTACCTGGAAATGGGGATGAGGTGAACCATCATGTTAAATACAAGGGAGGCTTGAGCATCTCAAAAGCTGAAGTGCTTGAGAGCCTTGTATTTCTGAAACTCTATGCACAGTCAGGGCTTCAACCATATAACTGAGAAACTGAGACTTAAAGCCTGAAACATTTTCCAGATTTAGGTAGATAGGTATTTCCCTTTTTACTCAGTTCCGGTCTTTCCTTCTGAATTATTTATGTACTTTAGAGAAGTTGTCACCATGAAACAAATTACCTCCCTGTCCCTCAAATTACTTCAGTGGCCTTAATGATCCCCTTAACACTGAATATCAACACTGAGTTGAAAAGAACTTCTTTAGTTCCTCATTTTCTGGACTGTTATTTTTTCATTAATAACTTCACAGTGATGCAGCTTCAGCAGCTGGATGGAGTACTGCTCTCGTTWCTCTGGGGTGTGGTGGTCAGGGCAGCCTCCTGACAGGATGGCATCTGAAAGATGAGACTGAGGAAAGACAGGAACTTAAATCTCTCAATTACCAGACACATTTTCCTTGTTAGGAGGCTCTAACACTAACAGACTTGTCAGGATGCAGGGACATCTTTTTTTGTTGGTGTCTTTTGTGCTTTTTGAAGTCAATTCAACAAAGAGGCCATACTTGACACAAGCCATAATACGATTTTAGGCCCTCAGAGAGGATTTTTGCCTGTAACAAAGTAGCTAGGTTTTCTCACTCCCTGAGTGTTCAGATAAACTAATGAATGAAGGCTGCTAAATTCCATTTAAATGGAACTTCACAGCTTGTTCAGACTCATTTTGGGGGCATGTATGTTACTTGTAGGGAATTCATATTTTTTTAAACTCTGCTCCTATACTATAATCACAAGAACATTCTTCACCTAAGTAACAACAAGGAAAGGAAGGTTACTACAAGATTTTCATCCTGCTGCCTCACCATGACTCTAGGTAATGCTATTGCTGCAGTGTTATTGCATCCACCCATGCACACAGGATCTGACCATCTCCTGATAGTCCATGGCAGAAGGCAGCCCAGTTTTATGTCAGTGAAGCTTTTCAAGTTTTAAAGTTTCAAGCTACTTTTTAACTGCTTTGTTTAGTAAACAAATCCACAAATACATCTCATGGTCAGGCATTTGGAGTTATTCGTTGTTATTTCTTTTCATGTAAGAACCATATCCCATGGGAGCCTGTGAAGAAAGGGGTGAAGAAAGAGAGAGAAGTAATTGGAGATGGCAGATTTGGTTCATTAAGGGTTTATTTATTCCCTATATGCTGGTGCTCCACAACATCTTCGCCATATGTGCTCCCTCTCTAATATAATGTCCACTCCCATCAATGCTTTTTTTTTTTTTTAATCTCTATTGAAGAATAAATAGAATGTTTGACAGGAGGTGATGGTAACAGAACTTTTTCTGTACTTTAAAATAAAAAGAAGACAGTTAATGTTTTTGTTGCTATTTTTGACTGCAGACTTCTGGAACCATGGTCTTTATAAAAAAGATCATTTTAATTTTTCTTGCCCTTATAATAATCATGAAAATTTTGATTATATCAAATGCACACTATCTTTTGGAATAAAACTATTCTTTTCAATTAATTTTGACTGAAGATAACTAATAGCACTAACTAAGACTTCAAGACTAAGGGTCAGTTTTCATCCACAGAACAGATATAACGGAAATAACTAGAGAGTGTGTAGTAATATCTAGTTTATCACTTTAACCTCTTATAGACTTAAAACTCAGATTTCTCCAAAAGCCTACAAATCAAAGCTCAAAAATGCTTTCCCAAAAAATATTCTACAGGGTCACTGCTGGTCAAACTGAACAATGCGGTTTCCCTATTATTCCCCTTTTGCTATCTGTATGTGACTATTTTCTGCTGTGATATATATTTAGAAAATAAATTCTTTGGAGCAAGGGTGACCTTCGTTGAATTCATGCAACACTGAGTGTTAAGGACACCCATTTCCCAAGAGTACCTTTTCGACTGAGCTTCAGGCTGCAGTAGGAACCATTACTTTTAAAAACATGATTCTGCTTATTTTATTGGATTTTTTGAACAGCATGGAAATTAAGAGTATAAACCCTGTCACAACTGAACATATACTAGAACAGCAAGAGAAAAAAATTCTTCTCCAACAAAACCAGACAGAGATTTTAACTAAAATTAAAGTAATTTTCTAATGTTCTTTGTTGCCACTTTGAATGAAGAAGTGCCAACATTTGCATCAAAAACAATTCATAACAAGTTAAGAGGAAAGCATTCTTTGCCAATGGAGAGCAATTATTTGCCTTTGAAAGCTCCCATGTCATTTTCAAGTAGTTTTGTACACAAGTGGGAAGAAACAGTAAAAAGGCATTTTTTTCTTATCTGTTAAATTAATCATAAATTCATAGAACTATATAATAATTCAGCTTGGAAGGGATCTCAGGACATTTTTTGTCCAACCTCTGGCTCCAAGCAAGGCCATCTTTGAGGTCAGACCAGTTTGCTCAGAGCTTTGTCCAGTTGGATCTTGAAAAACTCCAAGGATGGAAATGGCACAACCTTCCTGGGCAACCTGCTCCACTGCCTAACTGTCCTTGGGGGGAGGGGGGAGGGGGTTCCTTATATCCAGCCTGAACTTCCATTGTTTCAATTTATTCCCATTGCCTCTCGTCCCCTTGCCATGCATCACTGTGACGAGCCTGTTTCCATCTCCTTGCCAACCTCCTCATCAGTTGCCCTGCAGCCAACCCTTTTCCAGGCTGAACCAGCCCCGGTCTCTCAGCTTCTCCTCACAGGTCAAGTGCTCCAGCCTCAGTCATCTTGGTGGTCCTCCACTGGACTCCCTGCAGTGTAACAACATCTTAAATATCTTAATTGTATAAACATATTTCTCAAGTTCTTCATCTCAGTCAAAATTAAGCATGCCATGCAGTAGAAAGCATTCTAAAATATGAAAGCTAAGACAAAGCACAGTCACTTAAAATATTTAACTATGTCTTTAAATGTATAGTACAGAATTCTTTGCAGCATGTACTACTTCTAATGACTAAAAGCCTGTTAGCAATCTGACAGTATTTTAAAAAGAATATACCAGGTGAAATATGAGGATTGTCAGTTTCTTGCAGCAACTTTCATTAAAAAAGAAAAATCATTATCACTGCAATTTTACAGCAGAAGAAAAAATTGAAAACCAAGATGTCCTGAATTATCCTTGTGTAATTAAGATAATAGATTGTGCCACATATTGTATATCAAATATTTTAGATATTGGAATTGGGGTGATCCATGTGACATTAGATATTTTACTATATCTTTCAAATTAATGGAATGCTATTAAGTTGTATTTAGGTCAGTGCAATGTAGCAAGAGAAATATGAATTCTTGATAAAATAAATGTTCTTTGATGGGCAAGCTTAAAACCACTGATTTTCTTGTGACTTCTGAAGTTTAAACTATAGTATTTTCCTGCTGATGCTGGACAATGTAATGGCTAAAATAGACTTGGTCCTAGGGAAGTAGTACTCAGGAAAATGGTCACTGTGCTTTAGAACAGTTCTTCATTCTTAGCTCTGCATGTTCCTTTTTTGTCTGTAGCCTCTGTTTCTAAGGGGTTAGTTATTTTTAGGAGAGCAACTCCTGTGTTCTAAAGGCCCAGTTAAAATACCTGACATATGGCCACATCTCTCTACTGAATGGCTGTAGAAAGCCCTCGTTTCTGAAAGTTTTATAGCAAACTTTCAGACTAAATTTAGTTCTATCCATCCACTATAAAGGAAGTGTAAGCTACTAACTTAGCCTTACACTGTGAATTGACTTTAAGATGTATTTAGTGTTAATAATACCTATTCTTTTGTCCCTGTGCATATCCTCTACTCAGTTGTCTGCCTCAGTAGTTCATGCATTGATTCAGAAACTCAGTTGCAGGGGGAAGAGTCTTTTTAAAAATTTACTTATTAATTTGCAACACAGCTTTCACATCTTGAAACTTGATTTCCACTTAAAATCAAGTGAAAAAGTGATTGATGTTGACGTGGGAACAATGGCAAAATCCTTAAAACGGTATTCCCTTCATATACATATTGCTGTATCAAACAGCACCACAGAAGATAATTTTTAGACACCTAAGTTTGGACAAGCAGATATAACCTTCACAGGTCAAATGCAGTTGGGGAAAAGGACTACAAAGCAGATTTTATAGTCACAAATAATGAACAGTAAAAGTTTTGGGATAATTTTTATTGAAATTAACTGTTTTCAATGTCAGTCAATAAGATTTATATTCCAGTTTTCTTCCCTTTTCTTCAGAGAGCTAGAGGAAAGAATTTTTAATATATCATTTTGGAAACTCTCATACAATTTGCATACATACATACAATTTACAAACATACATAAAATTGAATGTATATTCTTATGAGTGTTGAATAGCTAGTGGCATTATTAGTGTAATATATTTATTTCATTTCCATTTTTAGTAATTCCTGAATTCCTGACTCTGCTAGTTATGGATCCCTTCAAAAAATGTGGGAAAATAGTTTTATTGCTGCTGTTCTGATATTTGAAATCTAAAATTAGAAGGGACTTGCCAAAACTTACTTGCCACTAACCTTCTAAGTCCTTTATTATTGTTTCTATTCCTCCAGGCAGAGAACAGTTTATTTTATACAACGCCACGGTTAAACCTTGATATTACTTTTTCGTTAATAAAAGAAAAGTTCTAAAAATCTACAAAAGTTCAGCAGAATATTATTTTCTGTCCTGTTCACAGAGATGCAGGTATACAGTAGGCAGAGAAAAGTATTTGAATAGCTGGATCATTCTTTGCCCTTTGAAACTTTAGGTACTCAGATTTAACTCAAAGGCTGACAGGTATGAATGTCCTTCATATGTGGGAAAGGTGTGCATACAGAAAAGATACTGAATTCATATGACTATGTTAATAATTGATATATAATATTTTTGTTACAGTTCCATGTGTCTGTAATCACTATACAAGAACTATTTATAACACATCACACAGCTTGCAAATACCTCACTCATTTCCTTTGACAGGGTTTGTGACGATGTGTTGACCGCTATTAAATGTAAGATTAGTATCAGATTTCCCCAATTACCACCAGGTTTTACATATACTTGAAGTAGAAGGAAGTTATATGTGGGAACCACATGAATGATAACTGTCAACAACTGTGTATAATTTAGTGGCCTCTTCCAGATTTATGTCAGTTTTAAAAGTTTTTTTTTTTTTTTAACATGAGCTACATTCTCCTTGCCTGTGGAGAAAGAATGAATTATAGGGTAACTTAGATCATGTAGTAAGAATGAGAAAATTGTTTCAATAAGACTGTAGTGGGATCTGGCTAAATGCTAACTTAATACTAGGAAGTCTGCAATGCAAACAACAGCTTTAGTTGCATGGGAAGTATGGTAAATTTTGTTGACTGCACTAGAAAAACGTTTGTCTCAGAACTCAGTCTGTAGGAAGCAACGGTGTCTATAACAGTCCTGATTAATATGTGGGAGAGTTTATATGTCAGCAAATTCAGTGGTTCTTATTAAAGAGGAATACCTGCAGATTAGAAAATGTCAAACATTTACAGTAAGCCTTATGACTATCTAGTGACAGCCAACTAAATAAGGTCTTAGATCTGAAGTAAGACTTAGCTGAAATGTAAGTAACTATCTAACATTGTGACCCAAATCACTGATTCAGCTCTTCTCCATTCCCCAAAATTTTAAGTTAACACTTTTCAGGCTTTCCTACAGTTACTCACAACTGCCCTAGTCTTGATGGCACTGAGTCTATTGCCATCAACATCCTACATAAACCTAAGTGAGCTCTGTAACTTTTTTGTCCTGTCCAAGAAATTCCATATCATAAGAATTGTCAGAGCCTTACTGATATTTGCCTACAGAATTGGGCTCCACCAAAATAGTGTGGCTGATTTCTTTCATACATAGCTAGAGTTAGCATCCTTTTTTTTTTACTACCTAATGGGTGAAATATTTATTTTAGCAAGTGTTCAATTGCTTCTCATGACTGAGAGGAGTCAACTCTTATTAAGCTCCAGTTTCCAAGAAATGCTAAATCAGAGTTAAGTTTGAGAATCAGCGTAATGAAGGGGACTTCCTACTCTTCTGCAGTTGCTTCACTGAGCTGTAAAAAGTTCTTCACAGTGCAATAAGGAGCTCAAGGTTTTAGAGTGATAGAAACAATATAAGAGGGACATGATTCTAGTGACTAGCAAACTATCTGGGAAACAGAGTCTTTGGTTTTCATATTTACTAACATGGCGGGGGGGGGGGGTTGCTTTATAATTCCATATTTTACTCAATGAATTATTAAGGTAATTCCAAAACAAGGACTGAGATTTCTCAGCCCCAGAAGTTAGAGTCATGTCCTACCTTGTTCCATGCATGAATCAGTGGACTTGGAATGATTTGCTAGATAGCATAAAAACTCTAAGAAAAAAAATAACAAATAGTTTTTCCTCTGCCCTGCACCCAGGATAGCCTTGCAGTTAAGGTACTCTCCTGAAAGACAGTAGAATTAAGCTTCTGTTCTCTGACATCTTCCCTGGGAGGTCAGCTCAGGTCTATAACTTGCTGGATTGTAAGGAGTGAGGCTAGTCATTGACTTGTACAAAGGAAACTAGGCAGTGTTTTAACCACAGAATTTTAACATTTTTGCCATTCAGGCCTCAGGCAGATGACTAGGCCCTGGTCTGAGGTTTAGCTAATTGATCAGACCACGACACCATAAGAAACTGCTGCAAGCGACATGAGACATGGCTAGACCTGGCAAATGGCAGAGCAAGAAGCTGCCAGAAGTTACCAGTAGGGCCATGAGGGGTGGCCGAGTGGCACAGGCGGTTCAGGGGGAGGTATGCAAGAGACAGCCAAACTTGGAAGGAAGCCCCGGGGGTCTTCCGGGGAGGGGAACCTCACAAGGCCAACAGCACCTTGGTAACCCCACCAGTGATACCATGTAAGGCTGAGATGACCTAGCAAGTAATATCAGGAATGCCAAATCTGGGTACAAATACTACAAAACTGAGACTAATGGAGACATGTAGTTTATTTGGTAGAGGACAAGGATGGAGAAAGAGAGAGATCAAGGTGGATGAGGGATGAATACTCATGGGAAAATGGAGAGAAGGGAATCAAATGGGTCTGAGTTGAATGTAGGCTAGTAGCATGTAAGTACACTTGTCTGTCCAGGACCTGCACCCAAACACTGCAGTCTGTCCTATCTTCTTAATGAAGTCCTTTGCTCACTCTGTGTGTGTGTGTGTGTGTGTGTGCGCGCGCGTGTGTGTGTGTGTGTGTGCGTGTATGAGAGAGAGAGAGAGAGAGAGAGAGTGCTATCCCCTAGTGAACTTCGGGTTGGACAAGCCAGTGACTACAGGAAAACCAGACTAGAAGGACTCAAGGTCCTTCAAGAGTTGAAGACTCATTAAAGGGTCCCAGGGTCTGGGCACAGATACTGGATGGGATTAAAGCCTGGGCCATAGTCCGAGGGACCTGCAAGTGTGAGTAAATGTGCATCAGTGACTCATGGATATGCACATGCTCCTCTAGCAAAACTAAAGCCTAATTAGCCAGAGAGGAGGGACAGGATCCAGCCGTACGTATTGTTGCTGTTTGTGCTTATGTGGGTGCCTGAAATAGCACATTTCTCTCTGTGTTAATCTCTGTGGCTGACTTTGTTTGTACTTTGTATGTGCACATGTGCCTATTGGACATACATGCTCAGCTGCACTACTAACTTGACCTGAGGACAGAGAAAAGCACTTGTGAGCCAGGAGGGAAGCTGGATCCTTCAGTCCACCAGATCCAGCTATCCTTAACAGTATCTATGAAAGAAAACTGAGGCATTCTTCTTCTTCAGGGATTCTGGGTCTAAAACTATGACTTTGCATCCTTAGATCTTTTGGGTTTGACCATAATCTCACGAGCCTTCTGCATTTTGAATTCCTCATGACATATGTATTCGTATGTGTTTGCAGTCTTAAATGTTTTATAAATATTACAATAAATAGCAAAAAGGTACTCTACTTTGTTAAATATTAATGAATAGATTTATTTATTTATTTATTTATTTTTAGTTGGGCCTTTTAATGGATCTCTTTCTATTTTACTCAGTTTTGTTGATAACATCTTTTCTGAATGCTTTGTCTTTCTCTTTTGTCCTCTTATTTTAGGATTAAGAATTTTTTTTGTCTGCCATTTTTACTAGGTAAGTAAATAATAAATATTCAAGGAGATAAAGCAACTGTTTTGTACTAGATAAACCAATTTTAGTGCCTGACAACCTCAACAGCATGGCTTAGGAATGTTATATGGGCACATTCTTCACTCTACTTGGGCACAGTAGATCAAAACCAGAGAGTAACAGCAAATTACCATTTACTAGTCTTCAAGTGTTTCAGTCTGGCATAAAAATAAAAACACCAGGAGCAAGCTCTGACTCATTCCTTTGGAGACTGAAAATTTGTACTCCTACTACTTCCTGCATCAAGCTGTTTGTGCTTTATCTGTGACATATCTCTGAAATTCACCCTAGTGTCCTTCATTGCTTGAGCACATGGGACATCTTATGCAGGAAAAAGATGGAGTAGATTATGTCCAGCTTTTTTTTTTTTGGGGGGGGGGGGGGGGATAAATGTTCTCTGCTTCAGGAATCATTTCCCATCAGAAGAAAGGCTGCATTACTAAGTTGCAGAAATTAGTTTATGTATGTTTGATTTTGTGAATGTATTTGACAGTTGTATGTAACTCTAAAAAGAGAAATAGCAGGGAACAATATTCTAGAAAATGGAACTTTTCTGAATTAGGATGGTCTGAGATAAAAAAATAATTAAAAAGGCAGTATCTGGTTGGAAACTAGAGGAATAAAGAAATAAAATAGGGAAAAATAATAATTTATACTATACAGAAGTTCTGCTTTGTGTTCTTTTAAAATATTTGTCACTAAAAATATGTAATATTAAAAAGTTTTCACAGATAAAAGCAAATAACTGCTATGAAATAAAATTGACCTACTGATAATATGCCACAGGATACTACTTAAGTAATTGACTCTGACTGCTCTTTTTGAAAAAGTGTTAGGGTTTATATCACATGAGAAAGCAAGCTGCAGTTATATGAATTAAGACACAATGAAAGAGATTTTTATGATGATGCCACAGAAATGTTGACCACTATGGTCATAAAGACATATTTTCTCACTACATGTCATTGAATAATTGGGAGCATGAAGGTATTTTCACATAAATCAGTAGCAGAAAGAGAATACTAGATTAAAGGATGTTTGTGTATAGATTTGGACATTCCAGAAATACTTGAACAGATGGCTGCATCATTGATAAAATACAACAATATCATGTAATTAAAACATTTTCTAATTTTCAGGCATTTTCATAAGGCTAATCTTTACTATAATACATCTGTCTCTCCATAAATACAATAAAGAGGACTGGAGACATGCACACCACTTTCACAAAAGTAACCTACTGGTGTCTTCCCTTCATTCCCCTCCCCTGCCTTGAATATTCCTTAATTACTTCAACTTTTTTAATAGTCATATCTTTTTCTTAAGTCTCTTCATAATAAGTTAGTTTCCTTTGTTGTCAGAGAAACAACCACGTCTTCCTCCTGTTTCAATGTGGTTTTAGAAAGGTTTTTTTGGTTGCCCTAGGCTTCTCTGAATTGAACCCAGATGTCTTTTCTCTTTGGAGCTGTTGAACATTTTGAACTAAATGTGTCCCTTGTGCAATAGTTGAGTGGAAGGAAATGTTTTCGTTCTATGTTGATACCTTTCAGGGCTATTTACATGCTTGTTGCAGAAACAGCTTTATTTAGCTACATTTTTTTCTCCATTAAAAAAAAAAAACCACTACTCCAAGCTATAAAAATATCTAGATAAGAGTTTAAAATACACTGTGGTTTGGAGCACTTCAATCTGAGAAGACCAAAATAGATCTAACTTAAAAGGGACTTGTCAATGCTACCACGCACACTGTTAAGCAGTCAAAGCTTGGAAATAGCCAGCTGGCTACAATCAGCTCTCCAGGCTATGGAGGAATGGACTGTAAGGTTGAATAACAGTTTGTACCATTATCTAGCTATGAGGAAAATCTCCTTGTTGCTTTGGCTATTCAGGATGCTGCTCCATTTAGCAGCCTTTATGCATCCCACCCCGTCTTCCATCAGAAAACCCACATCCTTCAGACTGGCATTTTGCTTGTTTTTTGTCCATCATCCAGACCCCAACTTGTGGGACCCTTTAGGGACTTGTCTTGGACACTGACATCCTATCCCTAACAGGACATCTTACTTCCATCTCCCCACAGCACCAGACTGCCCATGTCCCAGTTATGTCTCTGAAAGGTATGCATGCTTACAAATTAATTCACAATCTCAAAGGACCATGAGAGGCAAAGCCTCAACGCACTCAGTCATTACTTGTTTTATTTTAAGTTTGTCTAACTTTTGTTATCAGTACTCGTATTAATGCAGAAAAGAGAGCAAAAAAATCCTCTTCTTTTCTTTGAAAACTCTTATTAAGAGACATATGAATCATTATGCCATTTCTATAATGCAGTGTAATAGATTAAAGTTTTTATTTTTGTGTAACCTAACATCTTGATTATTTTTTCCTTTCTTCTCTGTTATTCAATATGCTGTTTTAAAGAGGAGGTTATACTGCCGTATTTCAGTAAATTCACCTCTCCAGGAAAAACAAAATTGTATTAGAGTCAGAAAGAACTATCAAAAGAACCTCTTTTTGCAGCTGATTTTCTGGTAATAAGCAGTGGCCATAATCACACAGACAATGGATATATTTTAGCTCTGATTTCCGCTAACTGAATCTGACAACATTTTGCATAGTCTCTTGATCTTAATTGTGCTACAGCAATGACTCTACTTTTGTTCTATTAGACATGATACTGATACATTTTAAATGACCTAGTAATTACATTTAATGACCTTAGGCTACTGTTAATTTCAGCTTCAGCTTTCATCTAACTTCACTTGACCATGTATGTGTGTGTGTGAAAAGAAAAGCAAATAGAGTCTTCAACAGTTCGCAATTCAAAACTATTTCAAAACTCTTTTAAACAATAATTCATAAGATAAGTCTTAGAGTATTCTAATGTGTACAAACTGCTAAAAATCAAACACTATTTCATCAACACTTTTTCTCAACAGATAAAACAGATAACTTCAGCTACTCAACGTCCTCTTCTGCTTTTTTTTTTTTTTTTTTTTTTTTT
>NW_020450141.1:176983-353921 GCF_003343035.1 Apteryx rowi | reverse complement strand
TGCTTTTTTTTTTTTTTTTTTTAATACCAACTATAATAAGAAATTATCAGCGGGGGTAAAATCAGTAAAACAAATCTCTGGAATTAAAGACTGAACTCTGCTACTTGGTAGCATATATGATATAGAAATATGAAATAAAATTTGGATTTGGATTTGGATTCTCAGTTCAAGAAACATTAAGAGGCTATTTTTTTAAAGAGGGAAAATTAAAAAGGTATAAATAGGTCAAAGACAAGCACCCAAAACAAGTCCCTTTGGCCATGATAAATATATAAAGACAAAATTATCCTTTTCTCTTCCTCTCCTTCATATACTTCAGGATACAGTACCTATTTGCTAAAGCAATTGCAAGTTTCCAAAGGCTTTTTATCTTCAGATCTTTACAAAAGTAAAACCTTGAAAAACTTTTTCCAGTTTATTTTATATACTCAGCTGGTGTTTGTAAAATGCACTGAGTAATCATCATAATGTGTATTTGTACCAGTGGTGTTTGCTTTGTTTTCTGAATAATGACTTGAAAGCTTTTTATATTCATTGTCCTTTTCACTGTCATGTGAAATTATTCACAACAAAGCAAAAGAGAGATGATGCAATAAAGCAAATGTACATAGAGTTTCTTTCTTTCCCTGTCTTTTTAAATACATGGTGTGTTTTCAATTAGTGAGTCTGCCTTCTTACATTATTTTCTTCAAATACTGTAAGAATCAGGCTTTCAGAACTGCTTGTTGTTTCTCATATGCACAGTCTCGGTTTGGATCTGTTTCCTGAATTACAAAAAACCCTACAGACTCCATATGGCATCGTTGGATCCATGATCACTCCTTTCTCCCTCTGTGATAAAGGCATTACATTTTTGTAAATATGTGACAAGATATGTAATGAGCATCGTGTAGAAAACAGATCTTTTTGAAAGCTCTGAACTCACTGTATCCTGGAGCATCTTAGTATTTTTCACAGGAGACTTACAACCATCAGGATAAGGAGAAGCAACCTATTGGGGGGGTGGGGGGGAAGACAGGAGAAGGAAGCAACACTGCTAATCTCTGCTGACTTTAGGTAATAAGAAGAATGCACTGAAAGAACAACTACACCGACCACAGCCAAAATATGCAGCTGAGTTAGAAGAGGATAAATTAATCAGCATTGTTATGTTTTAGTGGAAAACAGGATAATGAACTGTGGTCCTGCTCCAGGTAATGTTTACAAGTGATTCTCAGCATCCAATACTAACAAGGCTGCTAAGACTTGCCTCACAGAGCTTACACAGGGGACCCGTCAGGCAGTGGAGGTATAATACTATCAGACACATACAACTTGCATTCCTGTGGTGTCGTTCCTCAGAGATTCACCTTGCATTGTCCCCATCAAAAGACTTCCTCCTAGTTCGGAGAAGGTGGTACACAGCAGATGCTGCAGGCTCCCCCTGAACAGCAAGGGGCTTCACTTTCTGAGGTGTAAGCTCAAGTTTTGCAAATTAGTGTCTTATTCTATGCTGTGGTGGACATGACCATTTGCTTTAACGGGCACTGGAGCAATCACTACTATAATTTCCTTCAGGTAGTAATTTCATTGAAGCAGGAGACAGTTGGGAACCAGGAAACATACACATCCAGAGGTTTGTGCTATCATAACCAGTTGGCAATATTTTAGTGAGGTGTAAATAGCAACACTTGGGTAAAGGCAGACCCCTGTAAAATCTTAGCTGTTGTATCACTGAAATAGAAGGAGACATTTTTACAAAGCTACTGCCAAAGGAAGTCAAATAGCACTGTTTGCTATGATATGTGTAGATGCAAATGTGAGCAACCTATCATGTACTTATTTTCCTCTTATATTCAACCTTAAAGAAAAAAAAAAAATCTTTCCCTCTATGTCAAAGATTGAATTAGGCTATAGTTTAAAGAATTCATATGCCCTACATAACATTTTGGGTATTTCTGTTACAGAAAAGCTGCAGCTAGCAAATAGTCCTGTTTGTTCCTTCTCTGGTCTTCCACATTTATAGGTAATCCAGAATGTAAATAATATATTTATGTGTAGGTCCACACATGAAGCTTTCTCAAGGTCAATCAAGGGACAAATGCATACTCAAGCACATGATTTGCCTTAATATTAGGAAAATATTAGGTGAATATTAACTAATAGAAGCTTACAGAAAGATTTTAGCAAAAGCTTCAAAATTCCTTGGGTTGCATTTTACATGAAATAATAACTAGGTGAAATTATAAATTATCCAGGAAGAAAGGACAATCTCCCGTCCCCCTGTGCAGTATTAAAACTTGTCTCTGTCTTTCTTAAATTAAACACAAGGAAATATAAGCTGTGATGGTGAGCTGTGATGACATGAGGGCAAGTTCTATCGAAAACTACCACAGTGTCAGTTCTGAAACAAATACCCAAGTTTGTCAATCCTATCAAATATTTCATCAAGATAAGCAAAATTTTCCCTTTACTTTCCACCTGTATTTTGATACCCATAGACAAAGGAAAGGTCTGCAACACCTATAATTTGTAAGTTTGATAATCTTGTTATAATGAATATTAGCTTGCCTTGAACCAGTGTTCTAAAAGAGTTTAACCAGTAAAAGTACGAAACTAGTTTATAACACTGTGAGGGCATAGTCAGATTAAATGTATAAGCATTTTGTATAAATATGTGAGACCACCAAAGCGGCAAGCAAAGACTTATGTAGTTGCATTTAGGAGGCATGAGAAAACACACGAACAGTGACCCAAGTAACAGAATCTGCCAGATAAAGAGCAAAGCCCAAGATAAGCACAAGGGACTGCAAGTAGGCTGGGCCTCCTGCTGAGCACATGGGAAGGATGACTAGCAAAAACAAAACCAAGATCAGTAGTGTTGGGAGCTGATGAGATCCCCATTTTGGGAGGGGGCAAGCAGCATAAAACACCAAGGATGATGGGGGGAAAACAGAGAAGAAAGAAGACAGCCCGCTTCAGTTCCAGCTTCTCTCACCAGGGAGCTCGCAAGCCTGATGACCTTGAGCACTATGACTAAGGATCATCAAGGGTCATAGCCACCAGTGCTGGCTGTACAGCATCAGCTCCGCGGTTTGGTACACTCCCAGGCAGGAGATGCAGTGATAAGTAGTGATAATGTATAAAAACTAACCAAGTGTAGTGTACTGTTAACGAGCACAAATCTAGTTAAATTTTGTTTTGAAGTTTAAGACTGGCTTGATTTGTCAGTCTTCTCAACACTCCCATCACAGCACCTCTCATTTCCTAACAGATATATATATAAGGACATACGTGTGTGTGTGTGCATGTGTGGGTGTATGTGTATACACACACACATATTCAGTTGCAGCTTCAAAGTTCTTGAAACCACAACTCCTTTATTTGTTTTTAACTTATAAAACTCTGGAGAGCGGCTATCTCATTCTGATGGGGGTAAGGTAAGTGTTTTTAATTGGCCTACTAATAAAATGCTTAGTAACTTCAGCCAACAGTGGAATAAAGTTTCTGTTGTCAGTTATTAAAAACATTAACCCACATTTTTGCTACATTTGGTAAAATTATTCACAGATGCCATTATTCAGCTATTAATAGGCATGCATAGTTTCATAATATGGGCTTTTGAAGAGTGTATTGATACACAAAATACACCAGTCAGGTAGCTCATAAAAACTTTGTTTAGGAAAAGGAAAGCTTTTTCAGTATGTTGATTGCCTTAGATCTTGGAACGGAGTGACAAGCCTGTGGTATTTGAATAATCATAAACAAAACATAGGTGAAAAATTTGGAAGAAGGAGATTTTATGATACTGCTTTTCAGATGCTTTTGATAATCTCTATATTACATGTTTTTATCATTTTTCATCTCCATAACAGCTCAAAACCTTTCTGTTCCTAAGTTATATAATTTCTGTTAGCAAAAAACTACCTAACTCACAGACAGAGAATATTCACAATCCATGTTATATTACACTGTGATGTAAATGTGCATAAACAACCAGGTATCCTTCTGAAGGGGAAAAAATCTTTATATAAAGTCAGTTGCTTTGATATCCCCACTTTGGGCCAGCTGTAACTGACTGCAGATCTTCAATTAAAGTTGGGCTGAGGTGATCGTAAAAGATACTTAATATTTCCAAACACGTTCAAGAACATGACAGCAATATTTCCCCTAGATTCGGGTAAACACAATTGCATTGGTACATTTTTGGTTCTGTGATAAAACATAGAAATCAGCTAAGTATTTAATGTTTGTGGGTGGTTCTTTTTTGCTATGGGATGAGTTGATATGACACTTGACATCCACAACAAAGAGAGAAAAAATAAAATCAATATGTGGAATTATCTGTTCTTTTCCTTATATAAGGAAATCCCCATAACAGTCGGAGGGTTTTGCTTCATTTTTTTTTAATCTTTTGCCAAAATCCCAACATTTACATTTTCTATATATTTTCAAATTCTTGTGGATCAAATGCTAAGGATAAATTGTTTCTCTTGGGACACCTTAAACAAGTGCATTTAATTAAACATTTAATACATGTATCAATAGCATTTTTAAGTACTTAGTGTCTATACAACATCCATAAGGTCACATTTTTCACATCCATCCACAGAGCTAATTTTTGGTCCATCTTCCTGTATTCCACTTATTATGGTCTTTTGTCTTCTGAAACTAACAAATGTTGTCTTGTTCTATTTTCATCCTTTCACAAAGCTGTTGAACAAACATTTTTCAGGCTCATCACTTTGACCAGATTATTCCTGTATTAGCACCTCTCCTTTGTATCAAAAATAGCATATTCATCCAAAAGCCTATCATAGGCATTGGGGGGGAAGGGGAGTATAATAATTCTCTCATAGTACCATAGAAGCTTTAATCTGGATGAAAACTCTGTGCAACATGCAATTAGCTAATCTGTTTCAGGTTCACTGTCAGTAATATGGACACAAAGCTATCTGCATCAGTTGGCCTAAAGGCCAGGGATAGGCTTCTGGGCATGTATATTTAAAAATGCCGCTGTAGCCTATCTTCCACTGTGCTACTCTGTCTAGTGGACCCACCTGCCTACAACATCACAAGAGCTGAAATTGTGATCTTTGGTATCTCCAGTGGCAGAGTAGTAGAGCCAGAAGCAGAAGGGTGCAGGGGCTTCCTCCAAAAACAGAGAAAGATGAACTGAAGATTTGAGGCCTCTTAGACACATGATAAGTAGCTTAGACTGATTTTCACTTGTAAACTTGCAAGTTAAAATGCCCACAAAAAGGGTTTCTAAAATAATATTTTCATACCTCCCCTCAGAATGACACTCACAAAAGAAGTTCCAGGCTGTTTAAAAAATGGGTCCTTACATGCTTAATTCTTCTCTAGAATCTTCTTCTTCTTCTTCTTCTTCTTCTTCTTCTTCTTAATCATAATGGAATGCATAAGTGTGTTTTCTACCAATTTTCAGTGGGATTTAGAACTCTGTGTTCCCTGATCATTTAAAAATCTTTCCCAAAGTCACTTGGAGCCAAACAATTTTTCTGAGATAATTTGAAAAAGTGAAGTCCATACAGAAAAAAATAGCTGTGCTAATAAACAATGAAAAGGTGTAAGACACATGAACCAAAAGCAATCATTTGATTTTACCATAAAAAAGTATGCCTTGCCTTTTTACAAGTATTACAAATGTAAACATTGACTAGTATATATGCATTTTTTGTGTGCTAGCAGAGGAAGTTCAGTGGTAGCTGGGGGGAAAAACGACTGAATTACAGGAAAAAAATATGATGGACTGTATCCCATACAAACATGTGGCTAAACTTACACAGCAGTGGGGTCTATAACATTTCCCTGAAAGGAACAGGGCAGGGTAAATTATTCAGGCAGCAACCTGGGTTGCCGTGTCCGAGCTTTCAATGCTTGTTTTTGACAAATGCCTGCTAGATACTCATGTCACAACATCAAACACATCACGGTGTAAATACCACTGCACAGTTACATAGACAACAAAAATCTGCCTCCACTGGGATAGCAAAATGACTTGATTCTGCCAATTTGTAGTGAAGAGTAGATCTTTTTGTCACCTTTTCAAATGCAGCCTAAACTATTTACAAAAAAATTTTGTTGCAAAGTATGTGAGCAATCTTTGCTTGTTGTTTACTGTCCCTATTTTGGTTGCTAACTAACTGCTTGAACTAACTATGATATTTTCTGGTGATCTCAGTTTATAGACAGACAGGAATGAAGACTGAACCAGTTTCATTTTGACATAGCATTTCTGCAATTCATGTTTGAGAACTGTCTGGATATAAAATAAGATGAAGAGTGATTGTTGGCTGCTTAAAGTTGCATTTTCAGGCAGACTGAAAAACTCAGCCTTTAAAATTGTTAAAAATGTTATGTTAAAAACACTAAAACATTAAAAAAGTTATTTTATAAAACAAGTAAACATTAAAGAGTGTTATGTTAAAAAATGTAAAAGTAAACAAACGTTAAACTAAAATCAATGCAACCAAAGCTCTTTCCCAAAAGGTCTCCCAACATGGGCCTAGTGGGTAATGGTCAGAAAAAGGCAGATATACACTGAGCAGCGTTTATGCAGTAAATACAATCCTTTGGGATCATGTCAGATTTCTTAAATATACAGAGCTCATGCATGATGCATGTGCACAGGGATGTCTGGTCAGATGGTGGGGGTAGACCTAGAGGTGCATGGTCTTTGCACAAACGTACAGGATACTATCTAGGCCATTAAGAAAGATGCTTGGATGCTGCTATCTTGACCAATTAATCATTTTCAATAGGGCTAGTCTGCAATACCATGTCTTGGAACTACTTTTCAAGGCATATGAAAAAAAAATCCTTGTTTTTTGCTTTGTTCTCCCCCCAAAAAACAACAACAACAACAACAACAACACTGATCTGCCTGGAAATTTATGATCAGATCTTCATGGGATTTGAATGTATAAAAATAGGCATCACCTAAATATACGTCATCATTATCTATCATGTAAATTTAATGCTATTGGACAAATTTACAAAATTAATAATACAATTCCTTAGTTATCCATTACATTATTGACATCAAGAAAAAAATGCTGAAAAGTACTTTCACATTCCACTTTCATTCATTGTCACTACTGAGATATTCTGTTAATACAGTGAGCACTTTTACTAATATTAATGTTAAGAGATATTATATAATACTTGCACTAATATTTATATTTACTATAGGAACCTTTAACAGCCATTTAGTTTCCAGATGTCTCTACATTGTCCTCTGGAAGAACTTCCTCTGGCACAATCCCTTTTCTCTTCTGAAATGATCATAGCCAGGAAAAAAAATAGCCCATAAACCATGAACAGGAAATTTTGTGTCTAGTGTGAGAAATCATTAGAAGCAAACCAGAGTGTGAATTGAGACACTTTTCAGGTTCACTGTACGGTCTTTAATTACTTTGAAACCAGCCACTTTTAATTGCCCAAGCTCTGTGAATAAGGGGGTCTGTGTATTACGAGCACACAGGGCATTCTTTTGCCCATGTTATCCATCTGTAAAGTATACATATATAAAGAGAGACTGTTCCCTCATTTACAGTGTTTTGAAGATAGCTACGTGTTAAACTTGAAGCAACATGGTGATGAACAGATCCCAGAAGAGTCTTATTGCAGTGGGAATTTAGACTGTACCATAAGAGGAAAAAGTATCTAGTTATTTTATAATATTATTTTTTTTTAGAAATCACTTATTTTAATAAAAAATATGTATCATACAACACAAAAACGTATTTCTTACAACAATATAATAATAAAAAATAAACTGACTACTTTGGAAGTCTCAGAGAAATCATTCACTGTGAAGTTTCAAACTTCTGTAAAGGTTTAAATTATTAGAAGATACACTGGCTGGATCCAGCCCAACTGGAAGATCATTAACAATGCGGAAAATGTTACTGTGAACATGACAACCACTCTAACAAGTTAGAGTTATGAATCTCAGCATTTCTATCCTTTAAAGTTTTTTGTCTTTTTTTGTTTTCCTTACTACAGCTACGATTCTTGATCTGGGGTCAAAAGCAAGTGTGATATTATTTCTCCAGCCTCAAGCAGAAAAACTTACTAACAACATTGTGTCTCTATACTGGAATGCAGTATGTGTGTGTGTCTGTGTATGGATGCAAGTTGACCTAAAAAAAAAAAAAAAAAGATTAAATAGGAAAAGTGTTACTGTAAATTTATTTTTCCTATGGCTAAAAGAGTACCTGGCAGAATTTGGTCTTATTGGGCTTTTAATTAATTATTAATATAAAAAGGAAGAAAAAGTATCCCACAGAGTTACTGTAGTCAAGCATGAAATACAGAGCAAGTATCTATATGCACAAATTATGTTATTTTCAACAGATAAGATTCTGGAATATGAATACTTTTATAAGAGTTATTTTTAAATGTGACCAAACAGGAACAGATGTAGTGGCAATTCTTCTAGATCTCATTAGTCTGCATATTCCCTTGAAAGTTACAGACAAATTTAATTTCAGGCATCTAGTACCCCGGTCCTCCTTAACATGCACGCTCAATTAAAATTCCTTCTGTTCCAAAGGATGTTTCAGAAAAAAATGATTCAGCATGTTATACTGTTAAATATTTATTTATATTAAAAAAATAACAAAAGGACATCTCAAATTAATTTTCAATACTGTATGTGTCTTCCTTCCATAAACTGATTAAATAAGAGCCTTATTGCCACTATTCAAAACAATCAGCTACAAACATTACCTCAAGCCAAATGCAAAGATGGAGAAAATATGCACAGATTGATTCCTACATTACATAAATTTGGAATCAACTTTGACAAGCTTCCAGCTAAGCCTGACTGGCTGCAGAGTGGTCTCCACACTGCAAAACATTATGCATGCAAGAAGTCTCCCTGAAATCAGCAGGACTTGTCATGTGAGCGCAGCCTTTCATTTGCATCAGATGTCTGGAGAAGGCAGTTCCTCATTCAGATGTTACATGTGATGAAAATGTGCTGGCCCCGTCTAGCAAACCCGGCCGTGTGAGGGGGCCTCTGCAAATGTGTTATGTCCTGTGCAATGTTTGACAAGCAGCTGAGTGACCTGGTAATATTTACCTCACACTTTCAAACTTTTAGCGAACTTCTGTTAAAAAAAAAGGGGGGGGGGGAGTTCCAGTAGCTCCGCATCTAGGAGGCCTAATTTCAGTTTTCACTTTCTCGCACCCCCTCTCCCGGCAAAGCTGTTGAGGCAGCTGCTCAGTGTCCCCCTGCTGTTTCGCTGCCGTTCAGCAGTGACCTCGGCAGGATTTGGGGGTGGTGCGAAGAGTCCCGCCCTGCAGGTCCCCTCTCGGTCCACCGCAGGGGCCGGTGGCAGGAGGCTCCCCGGCGGTCTGAGACCCAAGAAATCCCATCTCAGTCCCCAGACATTGCGGTGATGTTGGTGTTGCCAACACTACTACTTTATCATCTTGGTCTTGGTATACGCATTTCTTTTAATGTTCATATCTTGGGATGATGTGATTACTTTTCTGGTTCAACTTTCAGGTATAAAGCTGCCCTTTGTGGTTGGGTAGGAAAGGTAAAAGCAAGTTCAAACTTGTGGAAGTTTTTACAAGTTTAACATTTAAACTTGTCTTTACATGACTTGTATGAAAACAAACACAGAAACGATCCCTCCCACCTGAGATTCAAAGCAACCTTTTGCCCCTAAAATATTACTTTACATATAATTTCTGAACTGTTCATGAGCATTATTCTCCTTTTGTTATTTTATGTTAAGAGTTAAAGCAAAAAATCATGTATCGCTATCTTTCTTTCCGTCTCTGTGCTACTGCATTTCAGGAGCAAATGCTCATTTTAGAGGTGGAGAAATAGCTCAAAGTATTTTTATAGCTCGTGTCATTTTTATGTTGCTGTGTACAAGGGAGAGACTCTTTATCAGTATTTCTCAGGAAATGGGCTCATCACCCATCAGAAACATCGATCTCAAATTAGGTTAAAAAATAATCCAAGGTGAATTTTCAAAGCCATTTGAAAATATTTAAACAAGTTTTGCTATCATGCTAGTTGTCATTTGAGGATTTTTTTTTTTTTTTTTTTAAAGAGTGATGCTTTAACAGCTCAATAATATGTTACATATTCCCTGATGTGTACTGCTGTGGCAGTACCCATGCAAAATTTATGAACTATTTTATTTAATTATATAGAACTACTTGGAAGAAAAAAGTTTCCTTTTGGAAATGGCAATTACATTATCTGTAAGTGATTGGAAGATTGTTAGAATTCAGGCTGAAAAAGGCATTCCCTAACTTTTGAATGAAAACAATTTATAATCCAAAGTCCTTAAAATAATCAAAATAACCTCCTTTTTGATTGGAGAAAGAAGAACTTTTTATTTTGTTTTCCTTCAAAATGAATGTCAAAAATAGTTAAATTTCATTGTACTGCAAAGTTGAGAGAGAGTGTCAGAAAACAAAAATATATATATGTAACAAACAACTTTTCCAAAGTAACAGCCTTTTGAGAGACAAAATGAGATTACAGTTATGTTTAAAATATTTGGAAATAAATGCTATGAATAGATCATTGATTATCATAATTTATTTATAATTAAGGGATTCCAAGACGATATACAAGATACTGAATAAAAGGGCTGTGCACTTTATAATCTTCTAATAGTTCTTACAGTGTAATGAGCACAAACTGAAGTAGGACTCAGAATGAAATGGAAAAGAAAACTCCTATGATTTCTCGCACTTTTTGATGTATGTTTAAATTTGTTTCTTTTCTAATGGGCACTGTATAAGCAAAGGTAATGTTATTATGAGGAATCATTTTAGAAACTGTTATGTTAATGCATATATTGCTTTATCTAAATAACATTGTGAAGTTTCTAGAGCTAATGTTAAAAGGAAATAGGATATTAATGCTGGTTATTTCTTTATACTCCAAAAATGTTTACATTTGCTAATAAGCATCACAAATCTACTATATTAAGTGCAGTAAAAATGGACAAGACACAGACATAGAGACCTTACAGTTCTGGAAGTTTATCAAGGATCTGTGCTCTTCTTTTAAAGCAGTGATAACAGCTTCTCCCGTAGTCAATTTGCTATAAAAAAAAACTTCAAAATTTGTAAAAAATTCTATCTATGGTAAAAATCCTGATGAGCTGTCTTATAACAGAAACTCTGCTCTATAAGTAATCTTTTTTTTTTCTCTCTCTCTCTTCCAAGCTGAAAGGATAATAGCATAATATATGAAACATTCTTAATTTAATTTCCAAATTATAATATTTTTAAGTTTTGATGAGATATAGTATAATTGCCTTTAACTGCAGAATAATAGTTAACTCATTTTTTTCCCTCCAATTCTTTTCTAAGGATTTGTGTTTTTAATAACTGTAAGTAAAAGTACTTACTGTACTGTTCAGAATTCCTGAGCTGATATCTAAATCCAAAAGTTTCAGTTTCCAATATTCTCCCCAAAGTGTTTTTTTAATGCAGAAATAAGCATCCTTGAAAAAAATAAAAAAAATACAACAAGCTGAACACAGTTTGCCTGCTTGAAATATAAATAGATTTGATTTTTAAATAATTGTTCATAGCTGAATTGAACTTCTGAAAATGTTTGCCATTTTATTCCAAAGACTTGAGCAAATACACATTCACATTCATCCCATTTGCCACATCTCTGTAATTCCTGCTGGAACGCACCTGTTGCATCCTGTGGTCCTTCTTCCCCTAATCATTCAGACACACAGAAGGTCTTTGGACTCCTGCCAGCCCAGATGGATTTTTCTTTTTTCCTCCAGTAGAAATTAGTGCTCAAGAGGAACCAGTGAGTACTTAGGTCTCATTCGAGTAGAAAGTCATGCAGCTATTGTGAATCTTGACTCTTGTGATGGAGAGTGCTTCTGGCTACTCCAATCTAGGCATGATCATTGACATAGGCAAAAAAGTGCATTTTTGCTTAAAAAGTTAATTTTGCAAGGTATTTGCAGACATGAATAGTCCTAGACATGCATCCTTAAAATTATGCAAAGTTTGAATTGAGGCCTTAATCTGAAGAGACTGAAGCGTCTTCTTGCTTGCAGCAGTGCCAGGTGGGGAAGTTACTGTCCCCTTCTTGGTGGTGACATCTGCAAGGAAAGAATCAAGATTACAAGCACATGGAGATGCAGAGGGCTTGGCCCTGGAGCTCTGCGCATGGGAAAGGTGGGCTCTGCTCTGGGCTGTACTCCCCTGCTTCCTGTTACTGCTGCCAGAGAAGGAATAACAGACCCATTTCTTACATGACAAAAAAATGGTGGGTGAAATCCTGATGATACTAAAGTTAATGAGAGCATTTCCCTTGATTTGAATGAGACTAAGATTTCACCCACTATGTGCTAAAGTTAAAAGAAGAGACTTTGTTTATATTTAATGACACCTAGTCTATATTCACTTCTGTACATTTAATTAAGAATGCCTAAGGAGTGATGTATTAATTATGAAGGAAAAAATAAAGCCAAGACAGATTAACATTAATGCAACAAAGCTAATCAGTTTTCATACCAGGTCTCTTTCAAATGAGAAATATTACTACAAAGATATTTCAGAAGAAAAAATATTTTAACATTAATGCAAAAAAAGTTGTAAGCCTCTCTTTGGTAATCAGAACACACAATTACATCACTGGAATTTCTTGCAAGGTACTTGGTATACACTCCTGGCTCACCGTGTATCTAAGTGTATATAGGTAAATAGATATGTTTATTCTGATTAAAGTTAGACATGTATGTGCTGACTTGAAAACTGCACTCAGTTTGACAATTTCTTAAATCTCAATTGAATATTCCCCAATAGACCCTTGGAAATGTTATTGTTTGCCTCCTTTTTTCACTTTTTTTTTTTTTTTTAGAAATGCATTTGAAGACTATATGAAAATCAAATTCTTATGTACACAAATGCTTCCTTTTGTTTCTATTCTAGATATTTCAAATGAGACAGTAAAGTGACTTCATGCATGTTTATAAAATAATGTCTGTGACAATTGAGCAAACCATTTATACACTTGAAAAGCCTAAAAAATATCCAGTATCCTGTTAATAGCTTGACAATTCTTTGAGTGATTTTACTGAAAAAAATAGTAAGTTTCAGTAATAAAGACTCTTCTTGTGAAATGCAAGTAGTATCTAACAGCTCTACAGCTCTTTCATATAAAACAGGGTCACATGACATGCAAATGTCTGTTTGATGTTTACTAAAAAAAGACTTCAAACTATGAAGTTCATATTAAGCAATGCCAGAAGGGATTGCAAAATATACATCATTTTCAAAATGAATTTATTTAATTATATAACCAACAAACTAAGCTATCACCATTATCAAAATCCAAGCTCATCTTCTAATTAACACTCATATGAAACCCAAGCTCCTTATCAACCTAAGAAAAGCATTTTCTTAACCATTTCTCAGTCAAATGCTTGTACATTTCAAGAATTTTCCAAGATTGCTATGAATTCAATAATATCCCAAACTGTGTCATTAGTCCTGAAATATAAAATAAGTATTACAAAGTTAAATTTAGTATATAACACATATTACCCACTTAGACATACAGCTTTTTTTGTAGTTCATCAATCATTGTTTTGGAACCCCAACAAGCTGTTTTAGGAGACTTTCAGAATACGTATTTCACCAAGGGAAAAAGAAAAAAAGATATTTTAATACACAAATGTGTTTGAATAAATTAAATGTTATGTAGTTTTCACAACTGGACACTTAAAATAATGAAACTGAAGTAAAATTCTTGGATCAAATTTCACAATCACTTTGGAACAGCAGGGAAAACTGTGGTAAGTATTTGGGGGGGGGAGGGGGGGGGAAATCCCTTCCTAACCTGTTTCAACATCAACGATGGCACCAGTGGTTTCAGAACCCCCCCTCCCCCCCCACACACAAAAACACCCAAAATGTTAATCACCAGAAGGATGCCAGTAATGTCCACACATTCCTGAGCCAAATCTGCCTCCTCTTCCTGCTTAAGATTGTTTGTTATCCACAGAAGTGGAAGCTCAGAATGGTGGATGCGCGTAGGTCAAACAATCAACCTGGACAATTGGGTTAAATTAGAGCATACAAATATTTATGATGGCACTTTTGCCTAGAAATCTGGTTAGGGTATTGCACAGGAAATGTGGAAATGACCTGCCAGGTTTCCTGAGCCCAGCAGGCAGGCAGAGGCTCATTCTGCAGTCTCCTCTTGCAGCCGGCTGGAGGGCTGCGATCCCTCCCCGTGAATTAATTCTGTAACAACCGCTCAATGAAAACAGGTTTAACCGAGGGAGCAGGCTCTCCGATCTTTCCCTCCCGGCTGAGTGATTTCACTGCTCGGCCATGATTAGGCTTCCAGTATCCTCACAACAATCCAATAAAGGAGCAAAATCCTATTTTACCAGTAGGAAACTGAGTTGCAGAAATTAAGTAACTTGCTGAAGATCACAGAGGACATTTGTGGCAAAACGAGGCACTTGAGTCTACCTCTAGTAACTCCTAACACACTAAAAGCACCGTTCTCCCTCTTTTCAGGGTATCTGAACACACGTTAGAGAGTCTTCAGTATAACTGCAGACTAAACAGATAATGTGCTTTAAAAACAAATGATGCTCATTTGAAAATGAAAGTGCCACTATTTTGCAGCTAACGGCAAGGCCCTAGAGTAGTACGTCATGTACAATTTGTACTAACGAGCATTTGTACTGCTGCATTTCAAACCTGGCTTGCATTGAAAATCAAAAGAGAGAATTTATTCAATTAACATTCTGGAAGACATTTTAAGAATATCAAATCTGATCCTTCTAGGAATTTAAAGATGCTGGGAACTGTGTGAGAGTCATTAACGTATGTGATGATATTATTGTGTTGAGACAGTTAAACAGGAAGTAGAAAAGACGTCAACATCTCCACTTGTACTTTCAAAGCAGAGTAGCATTAAAACAAGGAAAGTATTGCAAAATTGGTGAGAGAAGAAGCAGTATTGCAAAGAGAAGTCAAATCTGAACATCTAAGGTGTTTTTAATAACAAAACAAAGACTTTTAAGCAAAAAGTTGTTAAGGTTGACACTGTCCCTCTAAGCATGAAGTGTTCTCAATCTAAAAAATCCCATCTCAGCCATCAGAACACAGTATTTCAAAAATTCTGCATAGAGGAATTATTTGTCTTTTTTTTTCCAAACTGTCAGCCTGATGAAAGGGTTTTGTTGTTTTTCAAAAAAATACTCAGACAGCATTGCTCAAGTTGTTCAAGATGCAAGTAGTGTTCGAAGCTTAAAACACCACGAAAAGCATCTATTAAAAAAATAAAAAAAAAGGCTGTCTTAATACATTCATCTTCTTCTGGCTATGAGCTTTCAGAAGTGGGAGAAAAAGTAGGCAGATATATTCTCCTGAAATAAAGCTCATTTATCTACATAGTCTTTATTACAGCCTTTTTCAGTTCCCTTCCGAACCCCAAATTAAGCTAGGCTACTGAGTGCCAGGTCTTTTTCTTTTATTTATTTTGTTTTTGCCAATGCTGTATCTGTGAAAATCAACATGAAGAGCAATAATTACTTTCATATACTTGCCCTTACTTGCCCTTATCCTTAGATAGTTTTAAGGATTTTGTTTATATGATATTGCAGCAGAAAAAGAGAGAAAAAAAATGAAACCCTGAAAAACCCAAAGACCTCCAGGATTCACACTACCTTTCCAGGGAAGAAAAACACAAAGTGTTACATTCCAACAGTTTCTTTTGCTGGCCACAGCTTTTGAGAATGATCTGTAGACTAAAATCAAAATCTAGTACTCTCCCTTCTAAAAGAGAAGTTAAACTATATTTTCTAGAAGGCATGGAATGGCTAAGGCTGACATTTTGCAACATAATGTAATCCCAGAAACAAAATTCAGACACCCGTTTTATGAATCCAAGTTCTACTTCCTATTTTTATACACTTCAATATATCCATATATTGCCAGAATAAGCTAGCAATTAGTCCATTTTATAGTGACACTAAACCTCTGTGTATTGTCTATCCTTTCTTAGGCTTTGCCTCTGCTTTAATCCAAGCAATTATTTTTGTATTTGAATAGATCTACCAGATCCTTTACCAAATGTTTTAATGTCACACCATTTGCAGTGTGGTAGCTATCCACAGCAGTATTTTTAAACTGAATTACAATGGAAAGCTTTGGCACATGGTTGCATGCTGAAAGTAGGTCATCAGTTCCTGAAGGTACAGTCCTTAACAGCTCTTACAGAGAGAGGGAGAGGGAGACTATCTTTTTTAAACAATGTCTCAGTAGACTGTTCAAGTTTCTTTTCTTCCCTCAGTGCAAGATGCCGCAATTTTGCGTTATTTTGAGGAACAGGCCACAGCACTGAGTGGAAGCTGAGTAACGTGCGCTTCACCTTGACTTCTTTAATGACGTTGTGATATGTGCTAATTTGTTACATCAACTCGGGAAGTGATTTTACGATGAAACTAGGCGCTAAGTACGGGCTATCAACCCGTGAAGTGATTTTACCATGAAACTAGGCGCTAAGTACGGGCTATCACCACATGAACCCCACCCGAGATGATTGTACTGAGCCAGCAGAGCGATATTGCATTGTGAAATGTATGCGCGCGACCTGAAGAGCACCACGCACAACGCAGAGGAAGACCCCAGCCTTCATCCCGACCCCCCCCCAGCAACAGCCGGTGCAACCGCAGAAGTTACAGGAAGTGCTACGTATATCTGGAACTAGAACCGCATATAAGGGGACTGTGAGCGGGGGATTGCGCGCGCCGTTGGTGGAGCAGGAGACTCCCCGGCCACCCAGCGCTGTTTTGCTTACTTGTAACTTGCTCAATTATTCTATTAAATTGGAATTTATGCAACCCGGCCCAAGTGGTTGTCAATTTGTCACGTTTACCTATAACAACGTGGCATGGTAGGTGGCATGTCCCCCAGCAACAGCACAGCTCCTTGCTCTCAGTCCTAGATATGCTGCAAGATGCAGCTAATCGACTTATTACGCAGGAAATATTAGAGAAGCCGGCGATCTGAACTTCAATTTAGCTGTATGATAGCCTAAATCAGAAGTCAACCAAATGATTTTGCCCTATCTCAACAAGGTCAAAACACGATTAAAGTTTCTGTATGCCACTATGATGGAGACAAAATGTTAAATTATAAAATAAGACATGCTCCGACAAATTAACAGTTATGGTCTAGTGCAGTGACTACAATGAAGTTTTGAACAGTAACAGTGCAAATCCAGAAAATTAGAAATTTGTTCAACTTAAGGCTGGATCTAAAACCTTCTTCTTCCTCCTACTTCTGGATTTCAGTGTGCATTTCATAGCATTATTATTTTACATTATTACATGTTGCCAAAACCTGAGAGGAGACAGTATCTTTGATTAGACCTGCTGATATACTTGGGGAAAAAAATAAAGCAAGCAAACTTTTTCAGTCATTCTTCAGGTTTGAAGAAGAAGAACCAAACTTGATATTTTTTAAATACTGCGAACAGTTACCATGAAACTCAGTTCATTATGTTAACTGACCAGTTTGACAGAAAAAGGTAGTTAGCATTTGGATTAGAGTGACAGGTTAGCAAGGAGAGAAATAACAGATAAAGTTGTGGGGTAGAAGATGTAATTTCACAATGCTGTCTTTTCAGCAATGCCGGTTTATGAACTCCCTGTCTTGTCTCCTCTTCCGCCCCTTCACAGATGTAGCTGACTATAAGGGTCAAAATGGTGTATTTTTCCTTTTGCAGATAATTTCAGTGAGCCAGCTGCTTTTCGAGCAGTTGCACAGGTGAATCATGATCAAAGGAAGCAAATGGCCAGGCTGCTTTAAGCTAGCTTTGAAAGAAAAGCCATTGTCTTGTGAAACCACACACAAAGAGAGAAAGAGTAATTGATTCTCTTGGAATAATGAGGGGTTAGCAGGAGGCGGAGGGGGAAAAAATTGCAATGTGTCATAGAACAATGTTTTTAACATGTCCACTGACTGAGAAAGCTTTGGAGTTTTGTCTTGTTTTGGGGTTTTGTTGGGGTTATTTTTCCACATAAGCTATCCGGGTATTCTTCTTCCTAGATTGTTGCAGCTGCAAGGGCACAGTTGTTAAATGGTGGCTCATTTATTTTCAAATACATTATGTATCTGCAAAAGGAAAAAAAAAATTACTTGGATAATTGTGGTTTCTCATAGTTACATTTCTATTTACAGAAAAATATTATCACGTATTAGTTCTCTATGTCTATTGTTGTACAATATTCAATTTTTGTAGAGAAAGCATAGGAAATTTGATAGAACAATCTTTATGTGCTCCACTGTTCATCTTTACCAACTGACTGCTTCTTTTAAGTCCCACAAAAGTTATAATGCAAACTCATATAATCCAATGTCAGAATTAATTCCTGTGCTTAAATTTCCTTAAATGCTCAAAGTTGGAACAAATATACAATCTCCTCATGGAGCAGGATTTGACATTTAAGTTAAATCTTTAGTTATAATAGCTGGAACTGTACATTAGCCTTCTGACTTGCAGCTAATTTGTAAAACACAGTCTGCAAGCCGGTCACTGAAAAAAATCCTAGGAAAGAATTTGAACTGAGAAGAAAAATATTGACTGCAAACCATACCAAGGGCTGTACCATAGTATGTCCTGTAATGAGACTGGTGAAAACTGGCAGAGGAAGTGAGACCTATGTGGCAAGGGCTGCTGTGAAACATTGCCACCTTTCTCTAATTTTGGAGTAGGTAGGAAAGAGCCTAAGGGCTGTGCTGCATCGGGGCAGGTGGGCATCACCCAAGCAGGGGAGACGGCGCTGGGCTTAAGTGTGTGTCTGTACTGGAGGGTCACCTTATTTACTCACCACCCTTACTTACTCACCACCCTTACTCCGTCACTGAACTGCTGGGTTTTGTTTGTTTTGTTTTGTTTTGTTTTTGTTGAATAGAACATGTAGAAAAATGCTCAGAAAACAGTTCTGATTTGGGGGAAGGAAAAGTACATGAGGAGGAAGAGCAGGATTTAGGAACCACTAAGCTCCCAGCCAGCTGATTTGAATGAGGAAATACAAAATATCTTGGACTTGGCTCTACAGAGATCTTTTTACGTCCCCCTGCCCTCACTTTTACATGTAATCTGCTTCCCTGCATCTGCATGAACCCCAAATGACCAAATGGGCATTGATATAATCAAACCAATAAAACACCAACACACACAAGCAGATCTTTAAGCACCTGATTTTACCAGGAAGATCTTCAGTGACAACAGCCTCTAACAAACTAAGGAATTACAGGAACAGTCTTGGGGCATTTCCCTTTGGATCAAGACAGTTAAATGTTGTCAGCATTAAAATTTGGTCACCTAAATTCTCTTTAAGTCTAGACCTTACTTCATCTCTTTTTGGAGCAAAGGAATTTTAAATCTGAAATATGTTTCATGACATACAGTGAAATAGCAAAACACTACATTAACTTTAACAAGTTGCAAAAATACAGTCTAGCTCTATACAACCTTAAAAAAAAATGTTTTAAGAAATATGCAATGTATTTGGATTTTTATGTCCAATCTCCCCTAAACTGTTTGTGATATTTATATTAGATTAAAAAGTAAGAAAAATGGCATATAAGAACACTTGAATTTAATTAAACATATGAAATTTCATTAATCTATTTTAACTATACCAATTACAAGCCTTTGATGACTGACTAGGTATTTTTAAGTAGATAAGAGATGTTCTATTTTTAGTTAAAAATGAATTAAAACTATTCGGCAAAATTTTAGTGAAACTAGTATAAGCTAAGCATTTATTTTTTTAAAGCTCTTCTCAAGAAGCAAGGAAAAGTAGAACTAGAAAGCAGGAATGGAAAAGTCTATTGGTTAAATGGAATGGAAAGGTCTATTAAATAATGAAAATATGCAGAACTAATTTTTTTTTATCTTAATGCCATAGATTACTTAAATTAGAGCCAGTATACAGTTTTTCTTTACTAATCAGTGGCTAAAAAAGTGATTTAGCAGATTTAGTAATCTAGACTAGTTTAGATTATAGGTTCACATCCTAGCACTGTCAGTGCAGGTCTTCATTATTTTATGGTTGAAAACCTGAGTTTCTAGGAGTTATATATATATTCGTATAAATATGGGTGTGTATATTTGTATTTAGTGGGCTCTAACAGATAGAATCCTCTCTTATTTATTCAAAATAATAAACATTTTAACATTAAATCAGTAGTACGTGGACTAGCCAATGCTGGAACTTGTTGTCAAGTGTGTCAAATAGCCCTTTCTTATGCTGTGCCTTAGTAATGTTTGTCAGCTTCTTGCCAAACTTTATGCTAATCCTAACCCTAAATTTAACCTTAATTCTAGCCAGGAAGTGTGAGACTCAAATACAGTTCCTGCAAAGCATTAGTAACCATGTTATCCATGGTTTGAAACAGGTTCTTACACTAACTCATCAGAACAAATCCTGATCATAAGTACACTCAAGCTGTTAGCCACGTATCCTTATGTAGACAACGTGCACAGCAATAAGGAAGAAACACTTTTAGAAATGATCAATTATTAAAAAATTCCATTTAATAACGGCAAAAAGATTTGCAAAAAATAATTTGAATATTCAAGTGGCCACAACTGAAAAAAAAAAAAAAGTCCTTTAAAAGACATGCTTACAAAACCAGAGGTGTGCTTTTCTTTTTCTTTTTCTTTCTTTTTTTTTTTTTTCAGCAGATCTTACTGGCTAAAGCTTTTACTTGGATGTAATAGACCCACTGTCAAAATGAATGTGAACCTACATATTACAGGATTAGCCTAATCAGTAGTTAATGAGTGTTGTGGAAAAAAATGTTAAAGCAAATTCATTTCCTTTTATGAATTTACACATAAGTGCACAGTTTCACCATAATCTGGCCTCTATAGTCCCCATCATAATCCCTTTTTCTCTCTTAAAACATAAATATTTTGTATAAAATAGATGAGTATAAATGGATTAGGGAAACTGTAAACAGGAGAACATTAGTTCCTATTTCTAGTATTTAATTTAAAATCCAGGAATAAAGAGTAAAAAATTAAAATTAAAAAAAGTTAAAAGAACAGGAATAAAACATGGCATAAAGTGGTACATAAAATTGTATAGGAAGATTAAAAAAACATGCAATAGCAGTTCAACAAATAGAGAGGGAAGGGAAGGGAAGGAAAAGGAAGGGAAGGGAAGGGAAGGGAGATTTTAAGATCTATTTTTCAAATTGAGCAATACTGCAAAAATGTCAAAAATGACATCTGCAAATTTATTCATTTGCAAAATTCTTTTCAAAATTTTGCAAACTTATTCAACACTTGAGAAGTATTGCAGTATAGTCTTCAGTTACATTGTACCAGCCTGTCCTTTTCTGTTTTTGACAGGCATCTAGCTGAGGTTATATTACATAAAAATGATATGTAGAGCTGGTCTGAGAATGTAATTGAAGAATGGTATAATTCATCATTTTCCCTTCTTTTACAGTGGTTTTCCCTCTAGTATTTGTGGGTCTCAATACCTGGTGCAAACCATTTGAGGGAAAAATGTTTTGTTGTGAGTTGCAGTTCACCTTATTAATCAGTAGTCTTCCAAATCAGTACAAGTAATAAAAATGTAAATGTGATACCGTATGTATCTAACTTTAGCAAAAGATATATATATATTTTTTTCATTATGGAGAATAATCTGTTAACTTCACTGTGGCTCTAACAGTTAGTATGATCTGAAAAACAAGATATGCAGGTTATATCACTGTGTCTGCAGAAACACAACTTGTGGCAGTATCAGACTGAAAAAAGGCTGTTGTAATCATAGTCAATGTAGCCTAAAGGTATGTCAGGAACCACTCTAACACTTTAACACCACATCAAGTCTCATTCCAGTGCCCAGAGATGTTTCAAAGCACTATTTAGTATACAAATATACATGTAGCCTCAAGGGTTTTGACCAGTTTTGTGAATAAATATACTACAGCTAAATAAGGCCTCAATCTGAACTCCAGGTGCTAAAAGATACCCAGATCTAATATACTTTTACCAGAAATGCTTGGTGCTTTCAAATTTTCTGTATTGCAGATTTTGGAAGAAGTTAAATCAGTCATTATTCTTGCTGTTAGCCTGGACTGCTTGTCGCCATTACAATTATACAAATGGATGTTTTTGTTTCATTCTGGTACCTGCATTCTTTGATGAATTGACCTTTTTCAGTCTGAAAACTAAACAGTCTGTGGTAATGAAAAGATTGTATGCAATGAATAAATATTTATTCATGAAGAATGTAATGTTTAAATTAGAATGAAAAGTTCTCTTAGAACTAAACATTATTCAATTATAAAAGGATGAAATAAATATCCAAATTAGGCGCAGACATAGCAGGCTTTCTATGTCAAACTGGAAGATTTCAACTTACAACAGAGCAATAGTCAAAGGAGTATAACCAAGATGTGTTCATTCTGTTTTGCTCCTGAATAGCTAGGTTCTCCTTCTGCTTTCTCCAGCTTACATCACAGTTTGTGGGCTTTAAATCTCTAGTATCGGAGAAATTGTTTGCTTCCCATGCTGCTATCATCCCATTGATCGAATTTCCCAGGCAGAGGGACTTGTGGCTGGAGATGCAGATTCTTCTCTATCTCAGGCTTCTGCAGTTTGTTTCAAAGTAAGGGTACATGATAAAGAGCTATTGTGCTACCATGTATTACATAGCATTAATACATCTACTTTAAAGCTGTAGTTGACAGTGAAGAAATATGTAGTCAACCTCAATTATAAGTGAAATATATTGGTCTAAGATACCTCCATCAAGTGGCAGACTAAGCATGAACGACAAGATGTCAAGACCCACAGAAGCTTAATCTTTCTTATTTATATGTTAATACCTCCATAGATTTTGTCTTGCCTGGGAAGAAAATAGAATTTGTCATTATTAGCTATTTGAGCACTTCAGTTAGATATTCTTCATAATCAAACAGAAACAATAGAATAAAATTTTTGACATGCAGACCATCTAATTTTTGAAATTTCTGTGCTATGTTTGTCTGGATTACAAATTCAAAGATACTTTACTTTCCAGAACTTCTGATCTAACCTGGCACAGAAATGTAAAACTAAGTTAATTTTGCCCATTATGGGCAATGACAACCTTTCTGAATTCTTATTGCCTAACATTAGGAAAATGAAGAAGGAAGGTATCTGGAAGGTAAATAGCAAGGATACGGTTTATGACAGTTCAAGATCTCTTCATTTTACCTTACCAGCTGAACAGTCATTTTGTCAGACTAGAGTCTATGTTCCCTCATCCCTGAGTTCAGCTATTGGTGCTCTATAGGATTGTCCCAAGACAGACATGGAACGGTCTATCTTATTCGAAAACAACACTTTCATTGCAGAGATAGCAAGTATTTTATTTCTACTCCTCTGAACAAAGTCATAAGGCAAGTTTTGTAAATTGATTTCAAATCAAAGAACTTTCTGCCTGTTTCTCCTGGAGTTGTATCAGTTTAGTCCACAGCCCATACAGTATTGCAAGCCTCCCAGATAATTCAAATGCTGCTGTTTTTATTACTGTCTTAGTGTTGTTATCTGCCTACCCAGTTCTACAGCAATTAAGAAAATTAGCCTTTTCTTCCTGGGGTAATTTCTAATACAGTTCCCAAAAGACTTCTTCCAAAACAAGTGAACTACAGCCACAAAAAGAAAGAAAAGGAAAAAAAATGAAGACAGATAAATACTTCTTCACCTCCAGTTGTATCTCACAGATTCAGAACACACAGTATTCATTTATGGAAGCAACAGAGCACTCTTTACAATGTTGTTACCCTCTCATCCCCTTCCTTCTCAAAAAAAAAAAGCTAGATGACATAATGCTTTGTATAAACTCAAAATCCAGTTTAGACCATAACATTTTCTCTAGGGCTTTTACTGCAATCTGTATTTCTAAGGGCTGTCTCTTCCATTAGCCAGGGACCATTGTCCTCTCTAGTCTCCATATTTGATTGAAGACTAGAATTCTGTTTATGATGGCCTTTATTTAGTAATCTAGCAAATAACAGAATAGCATCAAACAAATGATCAAACAATGAAAGGAAATTAGTGGCCATGAGCTAAAGCTGAAGTTTAATATGTTTACCTGTGAAAAACATACATTCTGATGTATGGCATTACAAATTTGCTGATTAGTTACAAAATATTTTTATTCATTTTACATATACACTGTTTGTCATATACGCTGTTCATTTTACATATATGCTGTTTTTATGGATGTTGGATGCATTCTTGCTATGTTTGGAGATGTTTAGCTTTCCATGGCCTTTTGATGTAGGTAGCATATATATGGATGTCAGTCACACACGTGCTGCAAATCCAACTTTGTTCAGTTCAGCTGCAGGCTTGCAGTCCCTGTTAGTTCATCAGCCTGGCTCAAACTTACTCAACACAGTTCACTATTCCTGCCAGAGACATCAGCAGTAATTTGTAATTTCACTTATCTGTTATTTAGTAGCTTCCAAAAGGTAAACTTATGATGCATAAGAAAGGAGCCACCAGGAAGAGGCAGCAGACTTTGTAGCACAGAAAGTTGCTGGAGCATTTTTTAAGACTTTATTGTGTTCTCCTACACAGGGGGCCACTGTTAGCTTGATGGCAAGTCACACTTATTGGCTTACTAGTCTTGAAGTAATAGGTATATCACATTTTCTAGCATTAATCATAGGGGTGTAAGACTATTGAATATTAATCATGTTATTTCTCCAGGTAACATACAAATGCCATGCAAAAGTTTCAGCAACACGATGTACTGCCCATAAACAAATATTTGCCTTTGCACATACCATACTCTTTTGAGATGACAAGGATTTGCATTTGGCTTTTATTTATCTATTTATTTTTTGCTAGACAGCTGGACATTATGCAAACTTCATTAAAAAGAACAAACTACAAAACACGTAATTTCCTTCTCTTCCGGTAAACAAAGTAATATCCAGACTTTGCATACACAGAGAAGACAAAACCTGAAAAGATACTGAAAAAATAGCAGCAAATAATGCTTCCTATTAAAAAAATTTTTTTTTTTGAGAAATAGTTCTTTTTTCATACTATGGCCCTGGGTTTGGGGAGGACTGAAATTCATATAATGATATATGTATATAAGTCTTCTCTTTAAAGTCAGTAGAAAATCCAGTGAATTAATTTTATGTGTAGGTATAGTCTCAGCGCACATTATGCTGAATTACGTTATACAGTGATCCTTTGGGGGATACTTTCAACCTTTTATAGACATTTTTCAAGTTCTGTTCCAGATATTGATTTGTATATATGCAATTAACTATAACTACATTTTAAAATTTTTATTTCAAATCTGAAGCTAGCTTCCAGTGCCTTTTATATTTTAACTTTTTTTTTTGAATTTATTGAATTCCATGAGTTTTACTTTGTCTTTGTATCACTTCAGCTGTTGAATACTTGCTTACTTAATTATGTATCAATTCTATTTGGTATCTGTGCAGTGCTATGCTTGTTAATATAATGCTGTCCAATATGCAGGGCCTCATTTGACAATCTTAACTAATGCTAAACAGTACTTAATCATACAATCTAAAATCAGACTGACCATAAAATATTGCTCACCTTAAATAAAGATTACAAAATTCAGTCTTTAATCCTGATTTATGATGTACAATACTTGTTTCTGCCTATTACTAATTTCTTTCCTTTTTTTTTTTTTTATTTGGATTGGTTGACATAAAGCTGTCAAGTCAGTTATCATTTATCTTTATTGCTCTAATTGTGTGTACACTGTCTTGGGAGAATTTGTTCACTTGTATAAACATGCGAGACACATCCAAAAAACATGTGAATGGGCAGCTGGAAAAAGAAAAATCTCGTGAAATCAGTACAGGGGGAAATAAAAACGAAATAGAGGGAAACAGTCTCCTCTCAAAATCATGTTAAGTTTCCTAATGACTTTGACAATGCAATGTTTAAGTTGGTGGTTTTCTCATAAATAGTATAACTGTTTCAGCTTTAGCAGTTTGGGGAATAGGATTTTCCTGTGTGTGGAGTTGTGACTGTATTATCAGGCAGTATTATTCATGTTAATCTGCCATAACTTCACTGCTTGTAAAGAGAAGTGAAGCCTTACATACCAGAAAAAATGGAGGACTTCAAATGAATTGTTGTTATTTAGGTCACTAAAATGAGACAAATGTCTTAACTGAAACAGCTGGGGTAAAGAGTCCCTGGATTGTATTAAAATTTTCATTTAACACTCATTAAATTACATGTGTAGCAGAAAGGGGAGGCATAAAACAGCGTTTTCGTCACTAACCAGAACCAGGCTATACCAGGCTTACTTTTTTTTTTTTTTTTTTTTTTTTTTACTTCTGGACCCACTAGTTTTCCATTCCTAACTATGTAGTTAGTACTGCTCAAATCCTGTCTTTAAGCTGTTTGCCCAACGACTGAAAGATGTGGGTTCCATTCTGTCAAAGCCAAGCAGGCCTGGAGCTCAGTTCTGAGCTCTCGATCAAGCTTCCTAGCTTCTCTGTAACTGCTAGGTTCAGGCTGCCAAACTCATTACACCCCACAGCCCCAGGATTCTGACTGTTACCATAAAATTCTGTACTTTCTATTCCTGAAGACAGTGACTAATTTATAGCCAGGAGATAGATTCCCATAGTGAAGGGCAAGGGGAGTGAAAGCCCCATCATCTATCTCCGGATATGAAGAAGGTGGTCTCTCTGGAGAGGTCTGATGTGGCAAAGCTATTGACACCAGACCCAAAAGTTCAGCACCCTTTCTCTTTCTCTAACTGCTCCTGATGGAAAGGCAAAGTTAAAATTGTCCAGGCTCAGTTCTAATTAGCATAGTACTGATTGAAGGTTGCACAATGCTGCCACAGCTGGTCTATTTATGCCTCTATTTTCTAAATTCCTGGGCAAGCAGCCACTAGAACCTTGCATACAGACAGACAAGCTTCTTCACAGCAATACTTCCACAGAAAGCAGCTCTGACGTGCTCCCCGTCTTGTTCTCTATCTGCATACAGGTTTTTGGGCAATTGAAGTTATTAGCAACAGTTAAAACAAGCAACAAAGTTTAGCAAAGTTTGCTATTACTATCTTATAGACAAAATTTACCGAGATAAAACTGTAATTTTTAGCAGGCAAAAATAAGTTTATCTTCTTATGTGCTCTTTCTATTTTGATTTCACTTGGACTGCTCTGCATTTTGGACACTGAATATACTTTTCCCATTAAAGCAACACATTTTATGAAAACAAGCTTGATCCCTAGGATTCACAGTCTCTAAACACAGAACTGAACTGAATACAAGAACCCTGTCCCTTTGCACTGTCTCTGTGTCACAACAAATGGGCAAGTATGCCTTACTCATTTCCAAGCATCTGTTAGAAGCTGGGCGTTAACAGTGGCCTCAGAAGTGGTGTGAAGCAGCAGCAGCAACTGCTCCGAGCCCTGTGTTTGAAGACAGCAGCAGAAGCAACTCTGTGCTGGCCTGTGGCTTGCATGCCATTAGCGTTATGCGTAACAGTTTAGGAACCCCTGCCTCATATGATTCATGTTTTGCTTAGAGTTTTAGGGCTCAAATATTATTGCAATCTTCCAAGGAAAGCAAAACAAGTATTAAAGTACAATTTCCTTTGTTCTTTTGTGCCAATAGTTACTGTCCATCGTTTAAAGGGTGTATCATTTATAGTCTGAATCAATTTGGCTTCTGTTTCTCATTGTTGATTCTTGTGATGTTCCACAAAACAGATTCTCTATCCTTTGACACCTTCATTTCAAGACTAATTTTCTTTCTGGAAGGTTTACTGTAGTCAAACAAGTCACTGAGTTCAAGAATAATGAATGAAACTCAGTAGTCCAAGAAATGCAGGCCACCAGATTAGATTATTTCAGATCCTCTGGACCTTAAAATATACAAGTACTTCCATCCATTAAGTACAAGGATTATAGTTATGCTCTGCTGCAGAAAAGAGACATAAATGTAATAGTGAAAGGATTTGCTCTTTTATTTGGGCACAATAAAATCTATCTACACCTGAGCTGCCTTTCCAGTCAGTGGAGAGAAACAAGAAGCAAGAACTCTTTCTTCCTCTGACCACAGAGAGAGGTTGAGGGACTGTCTCAGAGACAGATACCTACATTTCATCAGATGAATTCTCTCTTTTGCACCAAGTAACTTCCTTGTTCAATTCGTACTTACACAATTATGATGCACAAAAATGATCTACCATATAAGTTAGACACAAAAAGGCTGCATAATTGCTTCAAACCCAGCTGTCTCATTTAACCAAACTAAGACCTTACCAGCATGAGTCCAATAGCCATGGCCATCATGGGCCAGCTAGGGACTGTGTTTCTTACCTCTGAGATGCCAAGATCTCTCATACTGACTGCAAAGTTTCCATTGAATTAACTAAAGCAAAGATCTTAAATTAGGAGTCAGTCACAGCTACTACTTCTATTACTTTGTATGATACACAAAAAATATTCGTAAGCCTCTTCTCTGATCATCTCATAACAGAAAAACATAAAATATTTAACTGAAAATGTATTAAAATGATTTTTTTTTTAAAGACTACTTACATAAGAAGCGGTCTAAAATGATGGGGATCAGGTCTTATTGGAGTTTCATAAATTCAGATTTGCTGAGAACAGAACATTAATATACCATATGCTTTTTTGAAGATAGAGAAGGAGCTGATTTGCACCTAAAAATGCCAGTGATAAAAGGAATGGCAGAAAATTAAGGATACAGCAGAAAATTAAGGATACTGAGTTAGAGTATTTCTGCTATTTCTCTTCAAAATATGACTTTTTAACTTCTTCTTCAAAAATTTTACATCACAGAATTGTTTTTAGATATTCAGAACTCTTATCTGTCAACAAAGTCGTGTTTGATGCAATTCTATTCCTGTTCGGAAAACTGCAGATGGTTTAAAAGAATCTGTGCCGTACCTCTCCTGTTCATGAGATTTAAGTCACACTCCTTTTATATCTTTTCCCTTGAGCTAATTACATCTGAATCTTAGCAATAAATATTTTCATCCAGAAGAGCAGTGCTTCAAATGTCTTACCAGAAAGATAATAATAGAGCATCAAATTTTTAAATTACTAATGTAATCATTTATCTTAGCAACTGATATCAGTGCATGAACTTTAAAATTAAAGTGATAATTGTAACAGATGTTGCCAAATGTAAGATCTGCCAGGATGGATATGAATTGCTTAGCATTGCCATAGGGACCACCTGTAAAAAGTAGCCTTCCTTGTCTCCTAGGGGTCTGCTATGGGCCAAAGAGGAGGAATTAAGATGTCTGAGGCAACCTCAATAAACAGACCTGTGGTTTTAATTTAGTGGATCAGAGAAGTGTCGATTCCTCTGGTAAACTCCAGTAAAGATCATGCCTTTGCTGCCCTTGCCTGATTGATGACATAGTAAACCACCAGGCAAGGGGTCACATGTCTCTGGTGGTTGTAATATGAAGACCACGTATACATTTAGTCTCATTTGAGTAGTAAAAGCCAAAAAGCTTTTCTTTGATTTCGCATGATTAACCTTGCCAGACAGAGCATGAAGAAGAGTAAATAGGCAATTTTCAGTCAAGCAAGCAGTTACCTGTCTACTGGGTCATCTGTTGAATTTATGAAAAAAACAATTATTTATCCCTCAGTAACTCTTGTTTAAGATATTGTAATCAGGAGGAAGACACAGATCAAATATACATAACTGATACCTGCAGGTTTTGATTAAAGTATCAAGAGTTATGTGTATGCCCAAATGCATTTTTCCCATATTCCCAGGTAAACTTATAAAAGATGGTTCTCCTAGCAGTATTCTTCAGTTTTCTTCCAGTCCTAAGAAAGTAACTCCTGAAATCTCTCAACAGCTGGGATGAAATTAGGGGGGGCATCATCGTCGCAAACCTTTATAAAAGTGCACCTCAGACCTTTCTTCAATGGACTCTGGACATATATGCTGATTTAGTAGTGATCAGCAACATTATGCTTCATGTACAACAGGTGGAGGCAGGGTTTGCATCTGTGGAGATAAACTATGTTGCCCTGGTCAGAAATAGGGTACTTTACGGCTTTGTCTATGCTAATATATTATGTGGACTAATGCCAGTCAATGCATAGAGAGAAAGTGCTGATGCTGAGAACGGATGTCTCACAATTTTATTCTTTCTGTTTCATTAAAATTCAGACTTCTTAGTCTTGTTCCATGGACCAAATGCCCGTTGGCAACCTGTGTGCATGAAGTGTACTCTTGGAGAAAATCATCCAGCTCACTTTAATCCAAAAGAAATTCAGTTCATGTGTTCTGTGGCCCTCCATAACAAACAGCGGGTGGGAACAATTGGGACTCTGCTTTAAAAGCATACTCTGATTTGAACAAAAACTCTATTATTAAGGTGTGCTATGATATCTATGCAGACTCAGGCTCTCCTGGGTCCATAATCTAAAATAATGCTACAGTTTAATAACTGAAATAAGGGAGTATTGCATTTTAGCCTTGATTCATCTGGCCTTTATTCTGTGTGTAGCCTAATGTCTAATGCTAGATAGCATCTAGGTAAGACTATTTCTGGCAGTAATTATGACAGGAATCAGAGGAATGTTGGCTGGATGGACCTTTGAACTTTGCATTATGAGTTAAGTTTTAACTCTCTGATACCATTGTGGTGGTGGTGGTACAAAACACTTTGTCCTTGTGTTCAGTGCTTTGCAAAGTAAATACTTTTAGGCATCCAATTCTGATAAAAGATGTAAAATGTAGTTCCTCAAATTAGTCTATAAGTAGCAAAGAAAAGAATCAAGTTAACTTGAGATTTCTTTTCACTGCCTTCGGTAGTGAGATGGAACAGAAGGAGAATTGCTCGCACTCAAAGCCCTTACACCCTTTTATGGGGTATAAGGATATAGAGAGGGTCAGTTTAATTGCAGTATTTTGCTATGTACGTGTCATTTACTTCTCATCTTGTTATTCTAGTCTTGCTTTATACTCAGAGGGGAAAAACAGAAGCTCTCAGGATGTGATTCATCTAATCTGAAAATAGACATTTCAAAAAGTTCAGTCAAATCTCAGTATGCAAAGAAGTAACTGGTCAGATATGAGCTACACTCCATTTAGTTTTATTGAGAGTAGTTGTCTGAAGTAGAGAGAAGAATGATGCTGAATTCAATGGAAAACACTCACTCAGCTGCACAAACACCCAGTCACACTTATGGGTGCTCAGCTGGCGCAGCCAAAGGGTCCTTGTATTCCTACTCTGGTGGCATCTTGTAGCTCCGACTCAGTGTGTGCAGTAAGGCAAACCCCCCAGCAGCTCCTGGCTCCCTTGTGCAGCTGGCAGGCCTCCAGGCTGAGACCCCACTAGAAACTCCTGGAGCCACCAGCCCAGTCTCCTCAGGGGCAGCTGCACTTGTACAGCCCAGTCAAGCCCAGACTGCCCATTCTGGTGCATTTAAGTGCCTCTTCTCCTCTTCACTGACTTACCCCAACCTTGGTCAGGGCTCACTCATTCCCCCTTGTTCACACCAGGAGCCTCAGCCTATGAGCAACAGTCTGGTGTTAGCTACAATGTGTGATTTACTCAGTATTTCTGAGGATGAGGCAGCAGAGGTAGATAATCCTTGTTCTAGCACCACCATACTTCGTGAGAAAACTTGCAGGGAGAGGAGCCCTCACTTAATAAGGCAGCATTTTGCTGTTCGTGTGATGTTTGTGCTCACATACGCACTAGAACGTGATTGCTAAGTTCACCAAAGACTTCTGGACTGATCATGTTTCGTCCTGTAGCTCAGACGTGTCTGTCAAATATGCATTCGTACAGAGGATTTCACCAACAAATGGGGAGGATGGAAGTAGAGAAAAAATGAACAATTACTTAAAGCTAAAGAAATCAAGGCACAAAAGCAAGTGCAAAGGATCAAAAATGCTCATATACTAGGATTTTGAGTTTTACAAGGATAAATGTATTCTAGTAATATTATTCAAACTGTAGAAAGAATTGTGTAGTTGTAATATTAAGAAAAAAAGGTTATAAGCTATTAGGAAAGATAAAATGGACAAGGAAAAATGGTAATTTATGTGAAAAACATATGACCTTTTTCTGAGTCACTGACAACTGAAAAACAAATTACCTTTATTGTTTATGGATTAACATCCTAAGAAAAAGCACAAAATGTACCTCACAGGCCATTCAGTCATGCAAGAGTACAAGAAGACCAGCTTCTTTAATCCTTCATAATATGTAATAAAATATTTATTTCAGAGAACTTTCAGTCTTATGCTACTAATACTTAAAGAGATTAGAAATAATAAAAACAAAGCACTTTTAAATTAAAATAGTGCATTCAAAATCAGAAAAGTCTATATCTTCAGGAACATCTTGAGAAATGAAGAACTGATCACAGAAAAGAAGATAAACTTCATAAGATATTCAATTGAAAGGATGCTAAAGGGACTCTGTTTATGCACATCTTAGCTGTCATGATTAACATTTTGAAGAACTGGTAGGTAGGCTTGTCATTTTTGGTAACATTAAATGCTGGCATGGTATATCTTCTCTGTAATAAATATGCATGTATATATATACACCTGTACATATATAAATACACACAGATGTGCACACACACACACACAAATGCATAAAGCAAATGGAAAAAAGGAACTTGGTTATTTGAATCAGTGCTAGAAATAACAATATCAGAAAATTAGTAAGTGAAATGAAAATGTAGGGAAGAAGCAGGGGAGATAAGAATTAAAGAGTAATAAAAGGGCTGCTAAAATGCCAGGATTTGACTGTATATTTGACAGTAAATATATATTATATTTACATATCCATGACATATATGAAATATAAATAGACTATTAGTTGGTCGGGGCTGGAAAAGCCAGGTGACATTCATATCATGCAATAAAATTTTTCCACTTGATCATAATTCAGAGGACAATAAAGAACATCAATATTAGAATCTTTATGCTAGAAGATCTAGATAATGGATTTTAGAGAATTTAAAAGAGCTAACTGCTGAAAGGTTTGGAAAATGAAGGTCAATTTTCACTAAGTATCTGGAACTGACAAAATTACAGTTGTCTGACAGAAACCCAGTATGGTGCCAATATTTAAAATAAAACATGAACAGGGTGACTTAGGTCATTAAAAACTCGTAAAAGGAGTTATTTAGGCCATTACAGTTCTGACATTGATCCCAAAATAATGATAGAGCTGATGCAAGACTTGGTTTTCTCTATGTTCAATATTTTTTTGAAACAAGGCTTAACTTTGTTTCATAGAAGCAATTGAATAATGTTATTCAATTGTATTCAATGTATTCAAATATTTACAAGTAGAAGTTTAAGTACCAGAGAATGGTTTAGACTGGTGACCTAACACTAGATTAAGAAGTTTATCATAGCACATATTATGTGTTATGGATTATGGACTGGTCTTTTTATATATATAAATTGTTAACATACTATCCTTCATTAAGTGATAACACACAGTCTACAGTTCTTAGTCCTTCTACAAAGTTTAACATTTTTATAAGTGATTCAGAAGAAAATTCATCACTGATGAAGTCTGCATGTGACTATTGCAAGGGTTATAGTAAAGGAAGAGGTTAATGAGATAAACAAGTCTCTTTTCCATGGCAAAATATGCACAATCAGGCAAGGTTGATTTTGTAGTGTCATGAGGTAAAGTCATACATCTCAGAGGGAAGAATTCAAAAAATACAGGATGGAAAAAGCATATCTTGGAAAGTAATCCCAGCAAAGATAAAAATATTGAATAGCTAACAATCCAAAGAGCACTATCCGTCTTCTGGGCTTAGACACAGAAAAATCTGCATAATTTTAAACTGATAAATGAATACACTAGTAAAAAAAAAAAATATGATCACAGTCACTGCCTCACTTTTCTTAGGTGAGAGGTCTTTAGCCTTGCTTCTGCATTTAGTAATTAACCTAAGAAAACAGCTGAAACTAGAAAACTAAGAAAGGATCACTGCTATCTGCGATACTCATGAAAGTCAAATAAGGTCTCTGTGCCGCATATTTCATATAGTAACTTTCAAGACAGTGAAAAAACAAAACTAAAAAGCCATCACAAGGATAGTCTCACAGTCAGATGAGTTTTAAGAATTAACTTAGAGCAGATGTTGACAAGGCAGATAATCCAGGTGACAAAGAGCTCGAACCATTATTGCCCGTGCTGTGTGTGTGATATGGGCAATTTGCCCAGACAGTGAGCCAGAGACAGACAATAAGATGGAGCTGTTAAGTATATGGTCTGATCCTGACATCTCTGGATGAAACTTAAAGTAAGAAATATTGTTGAAAAGTATTTGAAATGCTTCTCAACAATGAGTTTATGATAAAGAAAGAATATACAATTTTGATACTTTGTACTGAGGAAACAGAAGCAAAATTTAGTAATTTGTGGATTTTCAGCTGGAAAGAGATGTCAGGGGAAGAAAAGAACAGAAATGATTGGAACCAGAGGCTATCATAAAGTTATCTGAAAATTTTATTTCATAGATTATTTCCTAGATTCTGAGGACTCTTTTACGGCTAAAGGGCAATGTAGCTTTCATCTACTACTACATTTCGGTTGTGCTTAGAAAGACAGTTCAGTCTCTAGTACCATTTGGAGTATTCTTTAGGCTGCTTCCAGTTGTGTCTACTTTTATTACATCTTTAGGAAACATGCCAGCAGGGTTAGAAGAAGGGCAGTACACTTCATCTTCTTCCTGCAGCCTCACTTACAAATGTAGGCTGCTCCTTATTCCAGGTTAGGCTTCTCTTTCCATATTAAAATGTCACATTATCATGGGCCAGAATCTCTCAAAGACGGGTGAGGTGCTAATGTTTTCATTAAACTAGCATTCCTTTTCTGATTTACTGTTCAGTACCAGGGCTCTGAGCCAGCACTTAAACATTGGCTTTAATAGGGTGCCCTGCAAATAGAATATAATCAATAACTAAAGTGGCCTCTGACTTCATGAAATCAACCTTAATCAAGATTCAGTTATCTTAGGCGTTTTTTCTTTTCTCTCTCTCTCTTTTTTTTTTTTTTTTTTTTGACATAACTTAAATGGATTCTGCTAAATCAGAAAGCAGTACCTGAGAATTTATGACAAGGTCATAACCAAAAAGTGTCAGGAACTTTCCAGCTCTGCAGAGGGCATTGGCAGAATGCTTCTTTTCTGAGGCTCTCTGGGTTTAAACTATTTACTGCCTATGGAATAAGAGGAAGTACAGAAGGTAGAAAACTGAAGTGTGGGACAAATGCCACAGCTGATGATCTCTGGTGCGTGATTTTGTCATGCCAATTTTTAGGAAAAAGCAATGAAGTGGAAAGGGCAGGAGTGGTCAAAATATAATGCAAAATAGAAAAAAAGTTGGAGCTCTTGCTTATTTATGCTATATTAACCACACAACAATTCTACTATAATATGTGTAAGTATAAGGTACAAAAAGTACTTGCAGGATCCATACTGCTTCCAATATATTATGTGAAACAGCTGTATAGCTTTTAAATATACTGAAAATAATACATTTATTTTCAGTACATTTTTCTTAAAAAAAAAATCATACTGAATAAGTAGACTATTATTATATGTTTATCCTTCATCTCCTCACTTGTTGAGTGATATCAAAGTGTCTGTGACCAATTTGAAGCTTTTCTCTGATTATGGTGTTATTTCTTTCCTGCGGCCATGTTCTTTCAGTGATAGACCCTCTTAGGATGTCTTTTACATGGGAAGAGAGATAAAATATTAGCAGTATATTTATGACAGCAAAGGACAAATAAATGTTGGTTGTATCCACAGCAGAAGTTTATTATAATATTGGAAAGAAATGGTCCTTCTCTACAAATCTCTAGTGTGATCATATCTGGAATACTAGATTTTTAGATTTTTTTGATTTCTAATCATAAAACTATAACATCTGAAGGCTAATTCAGAAAAGGTTTGGGAAGAGCTAGGAAACTATAGAGATGGAAAAGATGGTTTAAATTACAGGAAAGATTAAGATAAGTCAAGTATGTATAATTTAGCTAAGGGACAATTATGATAATTGAAGTGCAAGGGTACATAAAAATTCAGAAATACTGTAAGATTTAAGTGCTTAGAAGCAAGAATTTTTAAGAGTACCTGAGGGAGGGTCAAGTGAAAAAAAGTTAGCTGAATAAGCATGAACTGATAAGGCATCCTGGCACTAATCCCTGTTAAACTTAATTCATCTCCCKTAGGAAGTGCCATTAATAGACTTATGGTACTACATATGATAAAGAAATAATTGATCTTTGACAAAAAGATTCTCCTTCTCTGTTCTCTCTAGTCATTAAAAAAGATCTATGTGCCTAAGAGTCTCTGATTTACACCAGCTGAAAATCCAGTCTTATTACCTATACCATTTAGCATAAGAAAGGGATAAAGAGAAGCATAGTGCCGAGCACGGATATTGTGCACAAAAAGCACAGTTTAATATTCAAAGTCAAAAGGAAATAAACAGCATTGCCACTCTAAAACAATACTGTTCCACTTCATTACTTTTTAAATTATTTTAGAAAAGACCTTTGCTTTAATCTAGCAAATAGTTCTACCACAAGTTCAATTAGTATTTTTTATACCATATCATGAATCCCCCTTACTCATCATGGTACAGGCAGAAATATATGCAAATTTAAATCACTTTTCTTTAGTCTGCTCATCCAATTCACAAGCTATATTAAGCTTTATTGTTCTTCAGCAGTTAGGTTGTGTTTTCCAAACGTTGATCATTCTTCTGGGTATGCTTTGATTCCTGTCCTAAAACTAGAGCAGTGACAATCTGAAATTTCAAAAGCAATTCTTTTTTGGTTTGTTATAAACAAAACCTTGCTTGATATTATCTGAAAATCACCATTGAAAATAGTTTAAAAAATATCAGTTTGTCTACAGTAATTATTTCTCTGTTTTGCATGACTCTGCAACAATTTTTTACACTGGTGTTTCAGCATTAGCTATTCAGACTTCACATGGAGCACCATTCCCCATAGAGCTGTTAACAGCAACTTTGATTCCAACACACAGACAAAACATTTTAATCAATTATAGTCATATGGATCTATGACACAAGATACACTTAAAGAAAAAATTTAAAAAAATTCATACCTAGGAAGAACAAATTTAGAAAAAGAGAAACTATGGTTTCTGACCATTTTTATGCCACTTATGTGTGAAAGAAATTGATAACAAATGATGTTAAAACTAATGTATGAGGTTTCGCAGAGCCATCCACATCCTTAGCACTGTTGCATCAACATATATTTAAAGACAGTGATATACTCAGCAATGCCGTATTCCAGAATGCATTATTTTGGGGAGAAGGACTGCTCGGAAAATCCAGATTAAAGGGAAATCATTCCCTTTCCGAGTCTTCTCATAGTACAGCACATACACAGCACTGAGCCTCTGCAACCACCCGTGCGCTTCAATGACCCAGAGCTCTTGTCTGGGTCCTGGATCCCTCTCGCCATGGTTCCCTGACAATTTGTCACCTGGCTCCATTCCCTTATTGATTTCAGTCACTGCCCTATAAACTAGTATCACTATTTCCAAGCTGAGAATTCCTCCACTTCAGGCAACGGACTCAAAATGACCATCAGAGGGTAAATAAAATGACAAAGGGTACAACAATACTTAAAATTAACATTAGCAAACAAATATTTATCTGCACCAGCTGAGGACTTAATAGATCTTAATAAGAGTACAGCTCAGCAGGACTGATCAGAAGCAGAGACAGGTGGCAAGATGGAATTGATCCAGGGCACAGAGAGTTGGCAACATAAAATTGCTCAGAAATACAAGTCTTTATATTATTAGCCTTCTTTTTTTTCTTTCTTTCTTTTTTTTTTTCTTCCACCCTGACTGCTCAAATATCGATTCTTATGTGCAAAATCCTCTCCCTCCAGCAAAACACACATTTTGGTCAGACATGGAAATGCCCTCTTTAACCTCAACGTTGTAGGCATACTCTGTTAACACTCTATTTTTTTGCTTCTGTGAAAAATTATTTTCATATGTGAACTGCCTCTCTGAAACTTGCACCAGTACAGTTTTTATTGCCTGTTTTCCACCTTCGCCCTTTTGCTGCATTCATTGTACAGCAGAACCAGGGTCTGCAGGTGACAATTGCTAGCATTACCTTTTCCAGGCACAGGCAATCAGTCATCAGTCCCTAATATAAATAACTGGAACCACAGCCTCCAAAAACTCAGTAACACTCTATACACATGATGTAGTGGCTTCTAGTAACTAATCACATACTAAATACATGTGTGAGTACACTTTTTCTAGCTCAGTATTATATATCACTAAATTCTCCACGTAAATCTGTTTTTGAAAAGAAATTCTGTGCTGCAACATCAGCTACTTCTGATATAGGCCTATTTTAAATAGCACTAAACCATGTGGATGCTGTGCAGTAGATGAACAGGAATTGGATAAGATTTGTTTTCCCTTGTGATCTAAAGTGGGAATTGGGTTAAATCATTGTAGGTGAAATACTAGAGCTTAGACTTACTGAAAGGTCTTAGGCATTGCCACTCCAAATATTTACATCCAAAAGCCAAGCATCTGGTTCTGGGAATGAATGCAAGTGTGCTGCAAAGATCGGGCACCTCAGGAGAGTTTTAGAAGAGTTAACTTAGCACACAAAGCATGGCTGGGCCACCGGGTGACACAGTGTCTGAAATCTGACTTGCTTAGGACTTAAGCATCAACTTCAAGCCCTATGATAGAGAATTGCAGCCAGACGGTCCCTTCCGCATGCTGGTCAAAACTTATTATTATTATTATTATTATTATTATTAATTTTCTTCACTGAATGGCATTAGTTGATTTGAGCACTTAGTGAGCTGCAGAGCTCCCTTTATGTGAAGTCTTCCCAAGCCTTGGGGTGTTGCATCCCTCTGCCCCCACTTCCCAGGGTTTGTCCTCATTGACACACTATGGACAAGGCTAGACTCTAGAGCAGAAAAAGGAGAGGGAACACACATTCATGGTTCTTCTCGCTGAAACCAGGCTGCTCTGCAAAGGATGCAAGATGGACAGCGTTAGAAAAAGGAAACGAGACGAAGCCTGGTTCTGCAGGCCAGTGAGGAGGGTGCCTGTGCTCCCCCCAGGCTAGCAAAGGCGAAGGGTCCTCTGCCAGGTGCAGCAAATTGTCTGATAAGGCACAGGAAAGTGGTATAGACTGAACAGACAGGACATCATCTTTGATGAATTTTGTATAAAAGAATTCCTTAAGGAAATTCAACATTTAAGAGACCCTTTTTTTTAGAGGAAAATGTTGCTACCTTATCCTGAGAGAACACTTCACAAGAAACTGTGACCTTCTGGGGGACATTAGGTGCCAACAGTGCCTTCTGCTTAGAGAAAGAGGGAGGAATATCATTTCAGCCTGTTTGATTGTAACCCTTTCTTCCTTGCACTGCAGATCCATTGAGAAATATCAGCTCTCACGGAGGATAGAAATTATTCTTCAAAAGGATCTGACTAAAGGATCTAAAGGACAAAAGGATCTACTATATAGAAGTGACTAATTATATGACCTCAATGAAAAACAGTTTGAAATAGTTTCGGCCAAAATCAATGAGCTACCTAAGAATGACAGACAGGAAAAACAGCTTGAATAGCTTGAAGGAAAATGACGTAAAGACAAAAGTGGCTAAAAATGTCATATTAGAGTTCTATATGTTGTATTCCTAATGTTTTCTCAGTTTAAGAACAAAATCTTTTGTCAATAAGCATCAGCCTTGCAAACTCACCATGCAGTCTTCGAATCAAAGTAGGCTCTCTCAGTTTTATGTATCAGTACCAGTTTTGCAATAAGAATAGAGCTGAGAATTCTGTTTATTTGTAACCCAGAACTGTCCAATATGTTCAGCCCCAGATACATAATATTGGCCCAGCAAAAACAACAGTGTTTTGTGAGAAAAATGTATACAAAAGGTCCAGGCCAGCTGACTTTTAATCAAAGTTCTTTTTGTTTACCTAACCTAATTATAACCGAATTTCAATATTTAAAGTATTTTATTTTTATTTATCCCGTTTGAATGCTACGCACCTGTGGGAGGCTCCTACCCCAAGCCTTAACCACTAACCTGAAACTCTATCCTTCCACTTTGCCTTCTCCCTCTCCTTGATTCACTAAGGCCAAGCCCAAAGTGCTACGCTGAAGCCTCAATCTCTAGCCCCTTCCTCTTGATTTCTCATGTCTCTATAGCCTTAGTGGCCAAGGGCAGATGGTAAAAAAAATGTCGTATCTGGGTTCTGGTTCCTCTAACTTAGACTGTCTGTTATCTTCTGCCAGACATGAAATAAACAAACAAAAATATTTCAGAAAACAAAGAACAAACTCCCTATCTCCCTGCATCCTAGTTAACTGATTTAGTTGGTATTCTTGCTTCTGGACAGAAGCAGAACTCCCTTAATCATAATAATACTGGGTATCCTGATACTTAGTTCATACTTAAGCTCGATGGAGTTCATGAACAAGGAATATTGCTGATATATTTAATTTCTTTCAAATATATATACGGAACCATCTGCTGGATACTGCCAGTGCACACTGAACGCATAAGGCACTACACAGCAGGAAGAGAAGACAGTGGTTGCTCCCCTGTTTGCGAGTAACATGCAAATTTCTTATTAAAAGATTAAATTTTATCCTACAGATACAGGCTACAGATACTTCCACTTTTGGATAATCTGTACGTCTTATAGTGTAATCAGCACACTGTTGGTTAGAACAAGCATGAGGATGTAATGTTTTTAATACTGCCTTGGTCCTGTTACTTTGCCAATGGGATGGGAAAGTCTGCAGACTTGACTATGTACTATGTCTGTGTAGTCCTGTCCGTGGAAAGGGAGGTCCTATTCAAATTAATATTTTCGTCTAAATAGCCAAAGGAGCTGACACCAGGACTCAGATTTCCCTCTCTGCTAGGGGCTACCTAAAGGGAAGAAAGTGACTGTTGAAATATGCTTTCTTTTCCACTTGTCACAATAATGTGTCTCCTTGGTCATCATGCTGGTTCTTTTAATCCAATGTATCTGTCTATAGCTGATTTTCTGTCTAATTCAAGGCTTTGAATTGTTTTAGATTAATAGATGCTGAAAAGTTAGGAGTAGCAATGTTCTTATATGTAGAATCCAGTTCCCATTTATGAACCTCAAGCTACTTCTCCTTTATCTCTCTCTCTCTTTTTTTTTTTAAGTTCAATAGTTTAGTCATGTACTTATTTCTCTTTATTTTTTATATAAGGGTGATTTAGAAAAGAGAGCATAAGGTTTAGAACTAAACATAGGTATATTTTTCTATGTTAATGTATTCAAGGAACTGAACTGACCATGCATGAAAAAAATCACAGTCACTAAGAAAGTAGGACATTACAGTACAGGAAACTAGGACATATATTTAAATACTGGTCTTTGATACATGTAAGTAGTATGGAAAACTCCTTTTGCAATCAATAGAAAGCATATGCAGCATATAAAAGCAATATTGATAGTATAAAGGTTTGTGCCTATGAAGTTTTGAGCATGAACTCCTAAGTTAACTCTTCTATTCATTCATCTCACTTCAAAACATTATGAATATTAATGTAATATTACTACAGTTAGATGACTCGGTTATTATCCATTTTGTTATTATTAATGTTGAAAATCGGATCTTTGATGTATAAACAAGATCACACTGCAGACCCCACATCTTTTTCCTGGTAATGTGAGAGTATCAGCATAAAAGAATGCTAGCTATACAGCAGCAGATGCTGACTATGTGTATTATTTCCAAATGTCCTGATCAAATGTCACCAAGCCTGGTTCACAAAATCAGATCTAAAGCATTGCAACAGAGGCAATACATAAGGCATATATATATATATATATATATAGCCTAAAAAATTCATGTACTGAAGAACTGGCTTATGGGCAGGAAATGTTCTGCCCACAAAATCCCAAAGACTAGACTAATAGATGCAGAACTGTATTCGTAGGCACATAAATGGTAAGGCCTAACATAAGTCACTGTAGTTTTCCTATTTGTGTACAAAAGGTACCGTACTCCAGGAGGGAATCAGACTGGGGATAGATGAAGAACTTGGGAAAATAGACATAGCTAAAATAGTCATGGGATAACTGCATTCATTCCCTCAGCAGTTCTGCGTGCAGCGTTACTCACTGGAAAACCTTCAAATAGTTTCATAGGACAAGACATAAAACCCAAGCAAGCTACTGAGAGAACTATCAGGTTATGAAGGATCAGGGTCTGTGACAGAAGATGAATGATTTTTGTGTCCTTCCATTTACACAGAAATCATTACTCTGAAGAGAACAGAGACAAAGTCCACAGAAGGACCTCTGGAAGGGGAGATGAGAGAAAAAAAGGAGAACAGTGATATGAAGGTAGCATTCTGCTTTTTCCCAGCATGTCTGTCTCAGAAGTTGTTCATATTATCTTATGAGACTGGGGCAGACATTAAAAATTTAAAACAGTAAACATTGCATTTTTGGTCATTCACAAACATTACAGAAAGAGTGTTTGCCAATTAAATCATCTGCCGTAACATACAGAGTATTCTTCATTTAAATACCATAAAATGTTCTTTTGAATTCTTATTCGTGGTGAATAGCAAAGTGTTACAGCTCTCTGCAATTAACTCAATTAGATGAGCTTTTCTGAGCAAAAGTAGCAATCTGTACTGCATAAAGCTTTCAGGTAGTTCTGGGACCACCTCTTTTATATTCATTCTTTCCTTCTCTAATCCTGACTCTACATGCGCTCTTTGTTTAAACCTGTGTTACAAAAGTGCCAAAAGCTTAAACTCCCCATAGGAGGCCGATTTTGCAGAAAACGGCTAAAAAAGGTAGCTTGTCAAATGGAAACAGCCTTCTATGTGGTTACATAGAAAATGAAGTCTACTTATCAAGACAGCCTTTCATGTAGAAAAAAAAAGTGATATGAATTCATTGTCTGTTGTAACTTATTGCTTGTATTCTTCTAACATTAAAGGCCAGTGGAAATCAAAATTCAGTAAAGTTAGACATTCTTCTTCTCCAACTGTGTTAATATCATGGGCTTGACAGAAGATATGTTTTTCTTCTCACCTCACCTGCAGTTATAATTCCCTGTCTGACAGATGAAAAATTGAAACACGGAAAGATTGTATTCAATGAGGAATGTAGCCTTAAGTTATAGGCATCTGGTTTCTGCAATGAAATACAAAATTCTAAAATAATTGTTTAGGATCTTACTGTAATATGTAGGAAAAGCACGTGGTTTTAAGTAACAACACAGATTTACAAGCATTTAAACTGGAAGCTGTTCACATCTAGCTAGCTGTATTAAGAAACTAGTAAGCATGAGAACTGGTCTGCAATTGAATTGTTTTGTAGCTTACCCACTGCCTGTAGCCCTGACTTGGGCACTTGTGCCTGCCTGGGGTTTGCAGCGCACAGAATTCCTTAACAGATTTGCTATTCAGTTTGCTTTTGTCCATTATATAAGTACTTAGTATTATTATTTAAGTACTTAAGCATTAACTACTAATAAGTCCCTGAATCTTTTACTATATAGGAAATTAACAGTGAGGATTATTTAGCATTCCAGTGTGAAAGCTTAAAGAAATGTTTTTGAAAGCTTCCTTGCTGTGCCCCCAGCCTTGCTTCATTAAAATTCCATTTTTTTGTCTGGCAAAAGTAAGTTGCTTTATTCCTATTAGAAGTTTGGCCCAGTCATAGCAAGAGACACGTGAACACTTTTTTTTCCTGTAATTAATGTTAGACTTCAATGTGGCCTATCTGTTTGTTAATTCTGTGAAGCATTTTGTGTGAGGAATCAAAATTGCTAAGAGATTTAGAAGAAATAGACCTATATCATTTTACAAGTTGAAGATAAAAAAAGACTTATTTTTATGTTTCTTAAATCTTAAAATACAATAAATTTGTTTTAAAGTAGAGTTCAGCTTGGCAGGCACCTGTATCATTAATCTTTATGCACTTGTAAAAAATCTGTCAAAAGTTCTACCAAGTTTATGGAAAGGTTTTGCTTGGTGTAGTATCAATTTCCACTTGTAAAGAGAATGATTAATTTGCAGGGGAAGTAGAGTAGAAAATGTTCAAAATAATTATTTGATCCAAAGCACAAGTGATGCCTTTTGTGAACGACTGGATTCCTTTCTAGTTAGAATATTGTAAGTCCCCAGGGCAGGGTGCAGACATCATCTTACCTGATCACACCTCGACAACCAACTTAAATACAAGGATTTGGGAGAAAACTCTACCCCTGTGTCTAGCTAAAGGATACAGTAATTCCTACAGCAGTTCGTAAATGTGAGACAAAGATGGTTTCTTAAAAAAAGCAAAAACAACAACAAACCCCAAAAAACAGTTGACCTTGCCTCCAAATGAATGCAGGTTGTATCAATAACACATTAAAGAGCATCCGTATGTTCTTAGGCATTCAGTAAAAACTTTGAAGGAGAGTTTTTGGAAAAGACTGCCCACTTAAAAAAAAAAATCTAAAATTACAAAAGGAAGAAAGCTTTTTTTCAGGTTAAACTTTACTGTAAGTGGGTTGGTAGGACCGTGTACCAGAGCAATGTATTAGTACACAGTGTTGGGCACTGATGTTACAAGAACATGTCTGTGTAAATGAGTGTCTCTAATAGAATTTGTGGGGAGGAGGTATTTTTAATATGTCTATTCTTTCCATTTTGTTGATCTGCAACAATCTCGAAAAGCAATAACTTGTTCAAGGCTCAAATATTAAAGTGACTCTTGCATATACAGTAGTTAGTAGTCACTGTCAAGGGAATTCAAAACACACTGTGAGATGGAAATAATAAAGTCAAGCAGCGAGAAAGAGTATCTGGATTTTTTAGTATATAAAGCTCACATTGTTCATCTGTGGAGATGAATATCTAAAGGGAATTGTATGCATAGCTATTGTAAGAATAAGATAATGAATGGATCATAAATTGAGCTGTTTTGTGTTGTTTATTCATTTATTTAAATTTTATTACTGGTGGCATATATTGCATTCTTTTGTGAGTTAAGCAATATAACAGATTTATCTAATAGTGTCCCCTGAGTTTTGCACCTGAGTAATATATTTCTTTTAAAATAGATTCAGAATACAGGAATACAAGATGTCATATTTGTTTAAGTTCAAAGAGAAGATGATGCCTGACAGATGCTCTGGGTTTGCACCTAATTAATATAATCTGATTATCAAATTATATAAATTTGCAAAGAAATGCTACCCATAGTGATATGCAAGTCCCAAAGAGAATGGCAATAAGAATTAAAAGGAAAGGCTTATGTATTCCTTTCCATTCTTGTATTGGTTGTCACACTAGTGGATATTCCAGAATTTCATGCAACTCTCATTTACACAGTGAAAACAAATATCAAAACCCAGCACAAATACAAAACCTGATTACAGTGTCTTCTGAAGGCAAAATCTTGATTTATTTAAGCTCTCAATCAAATTGGCACATGTTCATATTTTATATACATTGGTTCATGATGAAACACATAAAGCAAACAGATTTGACTACTTTTCAGCTAAATTTAAGTACATAAATAGTAAATTTAATTCTAAGCCTTGTCACTGCAAGCACCCCTTGACAGATAACTACAAGATACTCTAGCCTATCCAAAGCTTTTTATCTCCTCTGACTGCAGAAGAAGCCTATAGCCCTAACTTAGGCAAGTAGGTTAGTGCATCCAGTGCACCTGGTGCACTAGTTTAATGCATCAAAAATTAGGTGGAATGTTCCTTATAATCATTTTATTTAGAGCACATATATATTTTCTTCTCCTTAAAAAAGGTAAATAATAAATTTGCTATTCCATTTTCTGTCTTTTCCGAGTGCCTGTGGAAGGTTTATAACTGTTATCTCATAACTTGCTCTTGTTTATGCAGGAACTTCTATATTATCATCCAAAATCAGTGATATATAGTTGATAACTCAGTTTACAATGGAGCTGTTAAATATCTTGTTTATCACGGATAATTTTAAAAAGGTGAAAGTAGGCAAAAAGTCCTGTGAAAGTAAAGCACTATGATTCGCTTAAAAGAGACAATCTAAATCAGGATATTACTGAATAATTCTTGCATTCAAATTCAATCCTTTTTCTTTTTTTCATCTCAGCAAGATTAACTGATGTTTGCTGTAAATGAATGAACAGTTTGAAAAGTAGTTCTTATTTGTTAATACATTCAGTATAAAATTTACAAAGCACCATATTCCAATAAATGACAATGAGGAAAAAAGTGTGAAATCTTATTTACTGGCCATGATTTTGCAAATATTATCTCAAAATGTGTTGCTGAAGTGTTAAGTGGGAAAGACTTTGCTTCCTCTGAAGTTGTTCTGTGGCTTTCTTCCTCAAGAGCTATGTTTTGATTGCTGTTGGCCTACAAGGTAAGGGTTTTGTAGGTTTGAAATCAAATGAACTTGTTGCAGGATATTACTTTCCTTTCACAGTTTTGATTTTCTGTATTTCTCTATCATTGTATTGAAGGAAGAAGTAACACCTTTTTTAAAGACTTAGTTAAATTAAATATTAGCTACTATCAATATTTCACTTGCTCAGTGCTTTGTAGGCTATTTTGGCTGGATATTCAGGATATGAATGTGCAATCTGATAATTCGTGTGCATATGCAGTCTAATTACCATTGTTCTTGTAGTGGGAATCCACAGAACATTTGTAAAGTTTTCCTTATTTTTATTTATTTCACCCATTTCATATATTAAGACATTCCTTCAGTTCCACAAGAAAGAGTTAAACTCCTGCCTCAGATGACTCTCCAAACTCTAATATCATCCAAAGAGGTCTTTTAATTCTCAAAATATTTATTCCAACCCTGAATACTTCAAATGTTCTCAGTTAAATATTCATCGAAGACATCAGCTCTTCTTCATAACAAGCTTTGTAGACACTCTTTTTACCTTTTCAAACCCAGTAAGAAACTCTTTCACAACACTGAATAACTCAAAATATAAATAGTCCATACTATATGGCTTCTTAAATGGATATCTAGCCTTTCTGTTAAATGATTTTGCTGTATTTGTGCAGAAAAAAGGTTTCATTATTTTATTGAAAAATAGAAGCAGAAAGTTATCACATGAAGATGCAAACATTTGCAAATAAACATCTCAATAGAAATATGTCTCAGGTATTTATAAAATGAATGTAGGATTTCCCTTGTATGTGGAGGCACGGGAGCAGACMTAACTGAAATATTTCCCAGCTACACATGTTCTCCCTAAAGTTAATTCATTTAAGACTTTAAAGAGCTCATAAAAGGAATGGTTTTTAGCATACCACAACATCGTTTTCCGGGAAACTAAATTGCGTGGTTGTTTTCTGGGACAGGGTGGTGGGTGGAAGATGGGGGTTGTCCTTGTTTCCAGATCTTTGGTGGGCTGAAATTGCCTTCAAGAAATTTCTCTTCCCCCACTGAGACTAAAAGAACTTAAAGCTTCTTAAGTGAGGCAAGATGAATCTGGCCAAAGTGTACAAAGCTTACCACATGCTGTATGGTTTTATGACATACTGTGGAAAAAAAATGTGCATTTCAGCTGAAGCACCCAATTCTGCACCCAATTTCAAGTGAAATGGCACAACAAAGTGACTAGGAAGAAAGCCGTGCACCAGGATGTTGCAAAGTTTATTGAGTCATCAACAAGAAAGATCCTACTACAACAGATCAGATGTATGGCTTGGCTTGGCAAAACAAATAATTTATAATACACTAAGAATAATTGTGTTTGCCCAACAAAGAACAGTGAAGATATTCCAAAGACATGCTTAATTTAATCCAAATTAGCAATTGTATTGTAAGCATTTAATGTGCAAGTTCACAGCTCTGAACAATCGAAAATTAAAAAAAAAATGTATGGGTGTCTATGAAAAAATGAGATATTCTTAGTCAGGAAAAGTTTGCAATTTGAGGAATAGTGTAGCAGTAGTTACTTTGACACACAAGCCTGTGCTCTGAATTGTTCAGCAAAACTACTTAGTGTGCATAAGACTGCAGAATCATCTCCACACCCACATGTTTTTTGTTATCTTGGACTCTGAGAAATTCATGCCGTGAATCATTCAAAAACATCTGAGTGAGAGCTTCTTATTTAAAGAATGGGTAGATTGCTTGCAAGTGAATTTTATTCTGATATTAATCTCTTTGTTTTATGCCTGAAGTTGGATCCAAGCATGCCACAATATTTGTTCTCTCTTCTTTGCAGGCAGAAGAATCTGTAGCATTGCATGAATTCTACTCATTACATGTATTTTTTTTTTCTTAATCCCTCCTTACCCAAAAGGAAATAACCAATGACAATTCCCGCTTTTGCTGAGTAAAATTAAGTTTCTGGCTTTCACTGCAGCAGAGAAAAGCTTGAAAGCATGTTTCATTGCATCCTAAAAATTAAAAAGAAAATATGTTTCCCAGAGCTACTATTGCCTTTAAGCTGTTTCTTGATTTTGAGGGGCCTGCCTTTACTTTCAAGTATGCCAAATTAGTATTACTTGGATGGAATGTGGTTTCATCACATATGTGATGATTTTCTGATTGCTGTTAGGACACATTTAATTTTTAAAGTTATATATACACACACACAGATGCACAAATGTGTGTGGGAGGGATGAATACTCTGTGTGTGCATATATATATTTATTTTATTGAGACTACTGCTTAGCACATTTTAAACACATGGAGAAATTGATGTAAATCCATATAACTTAATTTAAATTAATGCAGATCTAGTTATTAAGAGCAACAGAATCTGGCTGAGGAAAAGCATTGTAAAAAATAGTATTAAAAAAGATGGGGAAAAAAAGCTAGAGAGAAATTGATTGTAATCATAGAGTGCAATGAAAACTGACCTTGCTCCCTACTTGTTCCTCCTATAATGTGATGGACATGAGGATTGCTTGAAATTTGTGAGGCTTTTTTTATCTAAGAACCATCTGTGGGGTTCACAGACACAGAAGCTCAGCAACATGCCAAATACTGTTAAACTAAAATTAAATGAACAACAACAAACTGCTGACCACTAGCTATGAGATCCTGGATAATAAGTTATAAAAGTATTATGCTTCAGCAAGCTTATGACCTGAGATGGTCATGAAGAATTACACTGCTACACCCAGTGAACTTTTGGTTACTGGAGAAATGTTATTACCTTCCTGGGAAAACAGGGGTAGCTGTGTCTTAGGCTCATCCGCTGTTACGCTCAAAGACTTAGGGCTCAGGATAAGCCACATAACTTTTCATGTGCATTGCAATGTGCTTCAGGGTCCTAGGCCTTTGGTTATTCACATTAAGATCTACACAGAGAGCCTTACAGATCCCATCTGTGGCAAACACCTGTCATGCGCTGGTGTGAAAACCAGCACAGGTGAGCACGCTCATCTCGGACCGTTACATCTGCATAGACACCCTTTGAGGACACCAGTACACACTACTTGCTGGACTTATTGACGTGAGTATACTGGGGTAAGACTGAAGGCCCATGCACTGCTGTGCTATGCAATAACAAGTCTTCTGAGATCCACTGGTCAAAACTTCAGGCGTTTGAGCTGTTTTACTGTACGCAAACCAGATTTCAGTGGGTCATTTGCCCTTGTCTGGGTGTCAGAAACTGCACCTGTAACCCATAGGAAAATAGCAAAAGGGAGGCAAGCTTTTCTGCAGCTGGCAGGTGGTCAAAAAAGATAATCCATCCTATCATTTCCCATCATGAAGACAACAATTTGCTCAGGAAATAGCAGACCATCTGAGACCTACCATCACAGAAACATTGGCATCATCATAGTAGTTCAAACCTCTGTCCCACCTAGTGAGATACTCTACCCTGAGGGTGGCCAGAGTCAGATGCTTCAAGGCAAAGGGGTGAAGAAACTCTATATCAGTTGAAAATGAAGAAGTAAATACACCTTTCTTACAAAGCATTAATACTCCAGATGTAAATGTATAAACTTGCATAATCACTCTTTTGCAAGAGTGCCAATAACATCACAGCCTTGCATAAGATATTTAGTGATGAATTCTCAGGTAAATAGATAAAGAATATAATTTTTTCAAACTTTTTTTCTTTTGTTTTCAGAAACACTGTTAGAAAACAATCTTGACTCAGTGTTTCAAAAAATAATTACTTGTGTATTTAAATTAAAGAGTAACATTGAGAACTTTATCCTGTGTTGTATCCAGATTATATGGAAAAGTGTTCACCTTTTCTCAGTTAAAATATTTGTTATTCTTTCACTCTACACTTAACTTTTCCCCCATAATATTCTACAGTCAAGTGAATTCCTGCATCTGATTTTTCTTTCATTTCTTTTCTTTTTTTCTCTCTCTTTCTTTAACAACCTATTCTCTCTAAGTTACCTTTTCATTTTGGTGGATGATGAAAACAGTAATATTTTGTATTCCAGAAGACTGTCTTTTGCATAACTGATTTACTGAAACATGCTGAAGCAATTGGCATTGTAAAATATTATGAGTACTAAAAGTGCTTTTTTCATTAATCACTGTAAATGATTCTGACATTTTTAAAGGGCCAATTTTATGTGGAAATTATCCAAACCCTTTGAGTAAAATGATTTGTTATTTAAAACCTCTTAACATGGAGTGGTGATACTACTTCAATTTATTCAAGAGAGAATTATGTAGCCTTTTGAGGCCATATCTAGCCGTATCTACAACCATATCTAAATACAGCATTTATTGAATTTAGACATTTTTAGTTGTATTTATAATAAGTAGCTAATATTCTAGTTATGTTTTTTTTCAGGTAAAGGTATAATTTTTATGGTGCAAATGAGTAAAGGAACAACCTTTAATTTCATATATTTTTTTTAATAATTAGTTATTCAGATAATCAACTTTGGCAAGCCTGAGATGTTTCTTAATTTCATGAAAGGAAAAATATATAATTTTTACTTACCTTCTCACTATACCAGAGCTTTACCTTGAAAATCTCAAGAATCATAGATAGCTTTTTTTCATGTCTCCTAATTTTCCTCACATAGAAGATACTGATACATTTCAATTAAGTTAATTTGTAAGAATATTTATTGTGGGAAATCATTAGTTTGTATGAATTAAATTTCTTGTTACAATTATCTTCATGTGTTCATCATTCAGCAGAATTTTTCATGTCTTTCATAAAAATAACTGTAACTACATGTCAAACCTGGATAATATTCTGGTCTTGCCTGATAAAACTGTTATGTTCTTTCAATCATTCCAATCCAGATGACTTCATGAATTTATCCACTGAAAGAATCTAAAGTGTGCATTCACTGAGATATCTGCCTCAGTGGCTGGTATGAAGGAAAAGAGCTGATCACCTCTGATCATCTGGAAGCACCAGCACAGGTAGCCTCGTAGGGTTAATAAGCACAGTGCTTGAAGAGACTTTGTAGCATAAAGTTGACAACTTTACTCCATTGTGCTGTTTTCCTTACAGCATTAGCTGTCTACTGCATTTCTCACTTCTGAGTGGCTTTTCTTCCTCAGAATGAATAAAGGGCTGCAGATGAAGAATAGATCACAGAAAGCAAGTGAGGAAAAACAAAAAATAAAGAAAGAGCTTTTGAGAATAAGTTCATGGTTCATTTTCTCATTGAAGAAACAGGTGATGTTTTCCTTGACAATTTGACCTTCATTTACTTTCTCAAAGTTTTTGTCTATTGTTTAGACTCAGCTTTAGAAGACACCCAAGAGCCTTCTGGGTCCCTCCTGCAAGGCCCTGTTCTCCTGGTCCTTCATTCCCTGCCACAGTGAAAATCTTCACTCTGTTGCAGCCATGCAATTCCCTTGTGCCTGTATATAAGCACAGAATGTGAAAAAAGCAGACAATGTGAATTAATGATTTTTCATGGAAATTTATCTTTAGCACAAACAGATCAAGATCAAGCTTTTGATAAATACTGAAAGCTGAGAGGTTTTTATTATTATTATTATTATTATTATTTTAATTACTGGGCTGTTCTCTTGCATGATCCAAGACTATTCAGACTTTGGTCTTTATTTGTGAATCTGTTACTTTCTTAGAAGACTGCTCTTTTATATAAGGGTAACCTGATGTGTAACAGTTGTACTTCATCATTTGACTGAATAGCAAAAAATGTATGCTTCCATTATCTATTTAAGGTTGCCATCATTGTTTAGTTATATTTAGTAGCTTAGGTAGGAATCAAAAAATCCACAGATAGGACATAATCATATATTTATAACTACTCAGTAATACCGAGTTTACCATAAAATCTTACAAAATGGAGAATGAATAGTGTTGATTGATAGCTTCTTCCAAGGTCTGACTCTCCTGATGGCTACTAACTGCTATTGACACATCAGCCAATAAGGTCAATAATCATCTACTCTCTAGCCATTTGACTCCAAACCATTTTTGGTACCTCAAGATGGAGCACGTAAATTATCACAGTTGACTGCCACAGAATATCTCCAGAGACCAAACTTCCTCAGACTTTCCAACAACACACATTTTATTGAACTGTTGTTTTTTTTTCATGCAGATTTCTTTATTCATGGTAGCATGATAAATAGCAAGTATATCACTGTGTACCAGTATTACATGGTAGGTTCAACTGTCCAAGAACTTGGGTTACTGTTCTCAATATGATTCCATTATGTGATTTCTGTTTCTAGTTTCTTCTTTATCCTTAAACTGGATATGCCACAAGTTTCTGTCACTGCTTCATTTGTGGTAAATTCATGATATATGTCTTTAAAAGTCATACATAGCCATTTATGAATTTGTACATCTTTCTCCTCAAAATGCCATTTATGTCTTTCAGAAAGCATACACTTTCACTAGTACTTTGCTGAACAACAGAAATCTTGCTACAGTGTATAACTGCTTATCTGTCACAGTATCAAACTGATCTCATTTCAGCACAAATATAAGATTTAGATTTCATACTTTTCTACTTCTATAAATTAATTAATAATGACGGAATGTTTGAAAATGTGAATGATGTGAAAATCTCTTTTTAGCCTGATTTCCTTTAGCCTGAGGAAATTAGGTTTATGTGATTATCCCCTTTCTGCTTGGGTGTAACCAAACCCTCTGTCTGCCTTGCTTCATCTCAATGACTATTGGACTCATCAGCCAGTCTCAACAAAAATTAGCAGAAGGATCAAGATGTCATAGTAATGTACTTCAAGTTTCTGAAAACAGTCTGCTAAATGAGAAGGAAAATCTCTATACTGCCCTCACACAGTATGACTTCAGTGAATGTTCATCCTCATTGGACTCTTGAGAAACAAGTTTTTGACTGAAATTGCACCAGACACCAGTGAATCCAACCACATGACAAAAAGTCATAGAAAATCAGACTTTGTCAGTTCCACTGTTCACAAAAGTTGCTTGTATAAAAATTACCTTTTAATTACTTTGAACTTTTGCTTGTGGTCATGATGAAGCACTGCTGCACCAATCAGCTTTGCCATATGACTCTTTCCCAAACCTTATCTGAAGAAGGAGAGGTGGAGAAATCCTTCTCAGCTTTAATCTTTATATCTTTTTACTGTGTCCTGCCTTCTGCATGATTATTACTTTTGATTTGTGAAGAACTACAGTTATGCAAGGAGCTGATCCAATAAACAATGAAAACATCTTTTTCATAAATGCTAAGGGTTTCTTGTATCAGGACCCAGGATAACTTTGAAAGGCCTCAGCAGAACATCGGGCAAAGAAAACCCCGAGTGGGGCATTGAGTAGTGTATGCCACTTAAAAACTGAGTTGGAGAACAAGGGTGACTGCCTTAGATCAGAGGATGCACTCCTGAACATGCAAGCTGAGGCAGACTGTGGAGGGGTTTAAGGCAATACAACTTTGGAAGCTGTGAGTTGGTACCAGCAATGAAGCTGATAGTTGCCATAAGGGTCAGATAGAGGGACTGTTATTCACTGATAAATGTATAAGCTAAGACTGTCTTTTTGACTTTGGCATAGGAGAAGCATAAACTGATGCATGACGTGCAAACTGTTTCTTATGCTTTAGTTCCATGCTTTATCTGATTTAAATGTATTTTGTTTCATGAACCTGAAAGGAGAGGAAATCATGCTCTCCTAAAGACAGACATCTGAAGATAAGAAATTCAGAAAGCTAAAGGTCCTTCTTATTGTGCCTAGGTAAAAGTGTCCTGCACTAATGGGGTGTGCTACTATTATGCTGGATAAAATCAGCAAAACCAGAAAAGCCTAAAGATCATGAAAGAAACTTGGTAAGATCATAATGTGGAGAAAAAAAAAAGATAAACAAGAATGAAAGATAAAAGAAACTCAAAATATATATTTGCAGAAGGGATAGCATTTTATACTGTTTTTATTTTAAACTATCATTTCTGTTTTGTGTATTAAATTGCTCCAGAGACCTGTCTGGAAAGCAACCCTATTTGCAAGTAACAATCCAATTCAACTTCAACATTTTCTCCTTCAAGAAAGATCTTTAAACAAAATATTTCTGTTACCACTCAGCTCTTCCCTTTGTATAACTAGAAGTGTATCCCTTATACTTTTTACCCTCCTTAGAGAGGAATGTTTCTTATATTTTTACAAACCCTGATAAAACATCTTATGAAATGTAGTTTCTCAAAACTATTTGATTGCTAACTGATATTAAAATCAGATGCTTCAATGAAATTGATAACGAAATAGCAACTAGATCACCTCAGTCAGGTTCAAGACACTTCATGTATCAACGATGTTGTTTACTTCTGAATGTCAATATGTTAATATAGGAAAATAACAATTTTAGGGCGTGATTCACCTGACCTGTTTTAGCTATCTACTTTAGGAAATGCATAGCACCTTAAAGAGTTTGTTTCCCTCCATCAGCAAGAGAGAGAGACTTGGCTAACTAGCTGAGATGCAGACGGCAAATGTTTGCATTTGGTCAGATGAACACACTTTTTTCCTAAGGGCTTCATTCACAGCTGACACTGGATGGATAGATGAATTATTCCATACCATCAAAGGGGAAGGAAAAGACAAATGGGATCACTTCCATGCCTAACTGTCTCAAGCAATTGCAGGCACAACGACAGCGTTGCTGTAGTTATTTCAAGGTTAAGATCTCTATGCCAAGTACAAGAAAAGTTTTACTTCAGCTATGCTTGTGTCATGGAATGATGTTTCATACACCATGTTTCTGATACTCTGCTATTTCCCAAAACATCTATTGTGGAGTGCTACAACAACATGTGAGTTCTTTCTCATGAAGAAGTGTGTGAAGAGGAATGACAATATCCAGGTGATGTCCCGAGTCACAAGGTGGCTGCACATGCATCTGGAGCTGGGAACTCAGAAGAGTTGCTAGATCGAGCTACATGGATATACATAATGCCAGTTAAAATATGAGATATCTTGCAAAAAAAAAAAAATCTGTTTATTGAAATATTTCCTGTTTACTTACATGAAATCAAATATCATCAGTTTTGAGACATTTCTGTTCAGTGTGTCAATTTCTATGAAACAGAATTTTTAAAGAAAAACATAAATGAAAGAATTAACAAGTTTTCTGTATTTTTGTTCTTTCAAATTCATATATATAAGTTCTGTCTTCTGTAATTTTACAGCACTGATTTTTTGAAAGATGATATTACTAGTTTTAAAATACAGAAAGAGGGAAAGAGAGAGAGAGAGAGAGAAAGAAAGAAAGAAAGAAAGAAAGAAAGAGAAAGAGCGAGAGGTAGAGAAATGTATTATTTATAGACCTGCTTCAAAAATATCTGGCTACTGCACAGTAGCTGGCAAATAAAAAGCCACATACCTTTTTGCCAAAATATGTACACCATATGGTTGCCAAAGACAAACCATCTGCAGTACATGTCCTTTGGATAGGTAATGTCTTGTTTCCTAAATGACCAGATTTACTGTGTCCAGAATAAAGAAGAGTAGAGAAAACAAATAATATGTTAAAATAAAGGCAGAACAGCTCACCATGTTTGAAAGCATGAAGTACACACAGAGAAAGAAGCATATTTATGAAAAATAGAAGGAGGCTTTTTTTCATAGTATTTTTCTAAATACAGTTTAAAAAATCTAATAGCATCTCTGGTAAAGCTGTAAGAATTCTGATGGTAATAATGTATTGAAGTTGTTTTAATTTTTCTACTGGAAAACTCAAGGTTCTCATTGCCTTTACACAGACTGCATAGTAATTAAATAGTGGTCCAGATTTTCTGTGGAGATACGCTTAAAGCTTACCTGAATAGAGAGTTATTCTTGATTAACTATTCCTAGTTGCCTCCTGGAACAAACGTTTCTTTCCAGACTGTGTGAAACGGTTTTGTGTGTGAGCAGCACACAATAGTTTTGTGTGGAGCAAACTTCAGGTGAAATTGCATGTTATGGCTCAGCCAGTCRTTACAGCTCATCGTTGCAAAAGGAGGAGAAGGCTCTCCCTCAGTCTGCCAACTTGTCCTTCGCTCTGCTCCCACCTTCCTCCCTACTTGTCTGTTCTTAGCCTCCTGATACTTTTCTCCCTCTTGTATTGACTCGGTATTTTTAAGGCCATTCACTGAATTAATCCAGCTTGCCAGGCTGGTAGAAACGCTAAGGCGACAAGAGTTTTCTACAGTTTTAGTGAACAGAATTGGCTATGCGTGAACTCAGATAAGCACCAGAAATGAATGGCTGCAGCAGGCAGGCAAGCCAGACCTCCTTCTGCTAGCAACAACAAACTATACATCAGACATAAAATGTGGCATCACACTCAGACTAAAGTTCTTTTATGCCAGGAGAAGATTTAATCAGGATTAGCTGTTTTGAAAATAAATAAATAAATAAGTAAATAAAYAAATTAGCTCTGTAGCAGCTGAGAACACAGTCTGGCATTTCCATTATTTCAAAACTGTCAGGTTCATCCATTATCTCATACATATAAAAACATACACACATACGATACTTACATATTAATCAAACAAACAACCCTTCTAAGTCTCAGCCCATCAGCTCTTAAAATAATTGAGAGAAGAACTTAATCATTTCAAGCCAGTCTTCACCCCTTTATAATATTTCCTGAAAATCAGCTTGATCAGGTTCATTATAGATAAATGATCTGAACAGTAGTGAAGTTAACCAACATCAGAACTAAGACATGAATTTGTATAGGATAGGGAAGCAAGATTTCTTAAGTCACTCAAGTTTGAAAATGCATCCAGGCTCATTAAATTCCTCAGCTCTGTATAAGTATGTTGCAAAAAGAACTGATTACAATAAATTGTTGAGATGTAAGAAACATACAACTTCAGTCACTTTCTTAAAATATGAAAATGCATATATTAATAAATTTTATATTAGCAAATGCATTTCATTCAACTATGTTTTAAGAATTAAGAAAGAAAACAATATCCCTATACTTCTCAAATATATGTCCTTCTTACTAGCTTCACCCAGTAGTTAACATGATGCTTAAGAAAACAGGCCACTAAAGTTTTAATGTTCTCATTTTAGAATTGCTCAGTCAATAGAGTTGATTAATCAAAAAGTATTTGTTGTAATTTCCTGTAGGTAACCTGGGCAAAGACACTGTTAGTAAAAACAGGCAGGAAAGAAAAAGATAGTATCTTTCCATTTATCTAATTTATATATTGGTTTACAACTAAATAGCCTCTATTAAGTACATGAATAGTGACAGTTTCATTAAATATCTTTTTTTAAGTCTGCATGCCCATGATGGGCCATTCAGCTTCCCAACACACATAAAGAACTTGGTTCTTTATATTGCAGTTGCTTTAATAAGGTATATGTCGTTTGCTAAGTAYACATTGATGAGACAATATTTATGTAATTTAGTAGTCAATAAAACTATGTTTCAAATCCTCTGCAAATTGATGGCAAATCCTGCGACTAGATTAGAATACACATTCTAATGTAGAACAATGTCTATTTTTTTATGAATGAATTGGAATTAATTTACATGTGGCAATTTGTTAATTAAACATTTCATTTAAATAATTACTTTTGATCAGTTATCTTTTAGATAGCATTGCTCTGTGATCATACTGGATATCTATTTCACGGTTTTAATCCTAATATAATTAATTCTATGTCCCTACAAATAGCACTTGTTCACTGTAGTGTCACATCAGCTTGCAAGATTAAAGAGAATCTGACATGACTTCAGTCTCAGCACACTTGCTTTCATTTATTACTGAAGCATGTAATTGTTCCAGTTCACACAACTGGTTTACTTGTTTAAATCCATTCTGTACTTTAAGCATCTATGCATTCTTACTATTTGTCACTCTCACTTCCTCTCTTCAAATAGGTTCATAGACAGTCATATTCAGCTTTTAGATAACAACTTCTGAAGTATTTACTTATCTTTTTTTTTCTGTATTAGCCAGTTTTCAAATTTCATCTATTTTTTCCCTCTAACCTACTCCATCAGCACTGATTAATACTATTTTTTTTCTGTGTTGCTCATGGACTTAAGAAAAAAAGAAAAAGAAAAAGAATGTGTCACAATGGACTTGCCTCTGCATAGCAAATAAAATTTTACTGGCTAAATCTATTCGTTTTTTCCTGCACTTTCATTATGTGATGTAATGTGATCTTCCCTGGCCTAATACATCTGAAAACACGAAATACACCAACAATTTTAAATTAGATGTGTTAGCACAGAAGTGAATATGACCTCCATTTAAGTCTGTCCATAAACATTTTCCAAGTGTCGGTCTTTGGAATCTCTCAGATGAGACTTCTACAACAAATCACTTTTGATCACGACGGATCAAAATACTGCATCTCTTGTTTATTGAACATATAATTTATCACTTCAAAGTAAGTTAAGTTCAGCCAAAGATTTCCCTGGGAGCTTGTGATCAATATGAAATTCTAATGTCTCTCATAGGGATCTATGCATAACTCTGTCACCCTATTGGCGTCTATATCTGAACTAGCTACCCCTAGGTTTCCTTTACAGAAAATGGAGAAAAATAGGCACTGTAAGATTATGATTTCTCTAATTTATTTTAGAAGTCAACATTAAGATGAGGTTAATCATATTCAAAGGTCCAAGTTATCTACATTTGGTATGAAGAAAGACTATGGGTAACTAGCTCAGATATAGATGTCAATATCATGTCGCAGGAACCTCAACCTCAGTGTGACTATTTCCTTTCAATTTTTAAGGCAAGCAGTGTTAAAAGATCTTTGAATTTTGAGAAAGGTTTACGATTTTCTTCAGGAAGATGATGGTCACTTCTAGATGGTTAATTCACTTCATCATCCATGATCCATCTATTGCCAGATTCTCCACATTCTTGAAAATCCTGTCTGAAATTTATCTGTAAACCAGCATTTACAATTTTACTTTATAGACAACCAAATAACAATGCCCAATCAAAAAGGTCAGTAAAATGTTCACAAAGGTTATCTTATGTTCTTCAACATACTGATCAGCTCAGTGTGCCCTAATGTTAAAAAGTGCTTCAACATCTTCTTAGTTTTGTTAGAAATGTGTTCCAATTTTCAGTAAGAAGTAACTAAGAAATAACAAAGATTTTATTTTCTGGAGCTGGAACAACAAGAAAAAATGTTGAGAATTCCATGATCATAATGTAATGATAATATTATGTGTGACTGGAATTGTTAAGTACATCCAGCAAATGTGCAAAACCATGTTAAAAGCAAAACCAAAGTTGATTAGATCTATTTACGTGGATATTTGTAGTTTATACAATGTGAAGAAAAAACAAAGGTATAATCTCTTTATTACATTCTGTCAAATGCCTGGGAACAGATTGTGTCCTCTTTCATAAATACAAATGTAAACATCCAGTAAAATAAAATGTATAAAAGGTACCAGATAGGACTAGAAGGCATTTCAGAGTGCAATAATAAATATCACTTGTGTGCCTTTTTCTCTATTATAATAAAGAATATTTTGAAATTCATACTTGGCCAAGACTGTAAAAAATAAGATGTTCTGTAAATTCCCTAACTCAGCCTCCCCTCTCTCTTTCCCTGTAACGCTCTTCTATTCACCTTTTGACCAAGTCACAGCCTTCAATATTGGCCTTGACAAAGCTGAAGTTAGTTGGTGTACCAGTAACAACATCTAAGCATTGGAGACAGAAATAAGCATGATGATGACATTGTCTGCTGAGGAATAAGAAGACAGGCAAAAAAAAAAAGTCAGATCAGTCAAAAAAATAAAGTCAATCCAAAGTGAGAAAGTAACATGTGAAACATTCAAAACCAGACAAGGGAAATTATATAACTAGGTGGGATGAAACAGAGCTCCCGCCTTCTATCAAGAATGAAATTTGCAAAATGTAATGAATAACATATTTCTAGCTGGGCAGCTCTTTTTTTTCCGTTTTATTTATTTATTTATTTATTTATTTCATCTCAAGACTGCTTTGTCTGAAGAAAAAAAAACTTGACTGGAATTTTTTTAGCATTTTTGCTTTTCAAGTTTGAATAAGGTGATATTTTAGCTATTTCATTTCTATTGTTCTTTTTATTGTTCTTTTCAATTTTCTTTGTCATGTTTTTATTTCTCCCTTTGCCTATTTTGCATTTTTCCAAACAGTTGCTCTTTGTATTTTCTTGAATATAATTACCTTTTTAAATGTATTCCCTGAATGTTTGTATTCTTGTGTTCCATAATAAAATCTTAAGAATAAATGAAGATTGCTCATCCACTTTGAAGTGAATAACTGCATCAGAAAGCAGTGTCTGTGCTTTTGGTCTTTCTTAATTCATACCTACGTATCTATATACACCACAGAAACTTGCTCTTACATGTACATATTTGCAAATATTTATTGAAAGCCACACAGCCAAGATGAAGGAAACCAGATTGAAAATGATGAATTTGTGAAACTATCTGGCTAAAAAGAGCAAAATATGCACCTTGAGGGGGGAAAAAGTCAGATTCTGTTTGAATCTGGAAGAAAATATGTTCTTAATTATGTAAAATATATATTATTATAAACACATGTTACAATTATATAATTATACTTCTATAAACATACATTATTATTTATCTATGGAAACAACATAACTGTGCATACCCACAAACCAAGGCTTTAGCATCATCCCTTTTTCATCCTATCCTTTCTATAAATAAAGCTCAGAACTTAATAACAATGAATGTGTGCTTTGTACTTTGATTTTTTGTACTTATTCTGTGAAATCTGTGTAGCAAGTCTGCTGTCCTTGTTTGCATCAGATATTTGTGTCAGGCATTTCTTTGTCTCAATTTCCCTTTACTAGTAATTGTGCAAAATAAATCATACTTTTTTTACAGTAATGATTGATCAATAATGAAAGCAACAATTTTGTTTCAACACAAATTCAGAAATGCTTCTCTTTGTACAAGATTCATTAGAAATTCTTATTGCACACATACCTTTCTGCACAGTATCCTGTTTTTCTCCTAGTTCTGAGGACCTTTTACTGTGCTATATCATGTATACTTGCCTTGGCTCGTCTCAGCTGTAGCACAAGTATTTATCAGATCTTTGCTTTCATCTCAACTTGGAGAGGCAAGTTACAGTTATGTTTTGTTTTTTTTTCCTTCAGTAAGCATTTTTATCATGATTAATATATATCACACTCCTGAAATCTTTGGGGATAGCTCAGTCTGTATATATTTTTAGGTACTTAATCGTGAAGGTCTGCACCACCCTCTGGAGATGCTTACCTAGCTTTTTGGGCTATGACTTTAAAAGATCTGAATTGTAATGAATATTGACACCTGAAGTAGGTGATAAATATAAATCAGAGTGCAACTTACTTCATCGTATTATGTGGGGCTAACAAGTAATTTTTTGCTTTACATTTCCTAATCTGCATTTTGTTGGTAGAGTAGGCTCTGAAAAGCAGGCATTTTTCCTCTGAAAATATAGGAAAGTTTGCTTACCCTGTTCTTTCCTCTGAAAATGTAGGCAAGTTTGCTCGTACTGTTATTCTCCTACTAGTTCAACAGCCAGGGTGTCTGGGACAAGAAAAGATCACTTGTAGCCAGTAAAAAGAAGAGTTACCCTTCTTCTCCTCTTTTTTCAGAGGGTGACCATGTTACAGAAAGTAAGATGCTATTCTGGCAATGTTAGTGTAAACAGGAGGCAGGCCTTTGGTTCTGACTACATAAATAAATAAATAAATAAGTGGATGAATTCTTGTGGAATTTATAGCTTCAATAGAAATGGTAAAGACTAGATATGTCACAAGAAAACCTAACTTGTGAGATTTCAAGAAAAATTGTGCACAAAGACTTGTCTATTTCTAATAAGGTTAAAATAACTTTTGGAACTGAACCTTAACACTACTGAGATTTTTTATATTACCATTAACAAGATGAGTGAAGAGTTTCTGACACTGACCCAATCCTGCAGTACATACTCAGATAAAACTCTCATTCTATGGCAGCAGGAATTTGTTTAACTACACTCCTCAAAATCAGTATTTATACAATTATTGCTAACCCCAGTGACTAAGTTTTGATTTTCTTTCCACAGTAATGTATTCATTTTTAACTATTTCATGTTTAACTGAAATACAGATCAATAACACATCATTTTTAATAAAGAAATATAAACACCAAAGCAAAAAGTAATAGAAATGTTAGGTATTAATTTTATAACAAAGAGATTAGTCTTTATTGCTTCCAAGGGCCTCAGAAAGTAGGAACATTCATAAATGTTTACGATATCAAATGTTCTTACAAGCAAAACAAAAATAATCAAAAAATCCATAAATGTTAAACACATAATTCAGCAACATAGAATAAACTAGCAGTAGCTCAAGCAGAATTCCTTGAAAACTAAGGTTTTATAAAAGTAAAAAAAAAAAAAAAGTGAACAACTCCTTCTGTACATAGACTATCAGACAACTCAGAAGAAGAAAGGAGTGAAAATGTTAAAAATGGCTAGATTAAGTTTTTTGGGTGAGTAATTGGAACAGCTCATGTCATTTTTGTAAACTGATGTCTAGCTAGCAATTATTTTATTCTTTGTAAACAAAGCAAAGAAGACTAACTCTTCCAAGTGTTGTATTACTGTAAAGTAATTAAAATGTAAGTTTTGGGCTAGTTTTGGGAAAGAAAGTCCTATGACTCCTAGCTAGATGACAAATGGACCATTTATTTATTTAAAAAGTAAATAAGGGAGATTCCAGCCTTTGTTCCAAAAACAAAAAGAAAAGGAGAAAAAGAAAGTATGTACCTACATAAATACAAAAACAGCTTTATTTATGAAATCATGCACTCTGTCAAAGCTCTATTTACTTTTTATTTAATTGTATTTTCTTGTTCCCTGACTTATTTTGCTTCCCTTACACCATCTTCTGATATTAAGCTTTTTCTCATTAATTATGAAATAAAGGCATGCTTATCTTAAAATACCTATTATTAAAAAGTATTTTACCTTTTAATTTCTCTGGAATTAACTTGGAATTTCAAGGTAACAGCAGAGGTGAAAGTCTAATACCAAGGCACCTAGATTAGAAAGCTTCATTTTTTCAGACAGACAGGAACAAAATCCTTGATCACACAGCTGGAAAGTTCTTCTTTGAACCAGCACCTTATGACAGACAGAGTAACACTAGTGTATGTGATATTTTTACAATATATTGAGGTCTTAGTATAATGTGGTTTATCTGGTGGAAGTCTAAGTAATGAACACTATTACAACTTCAAGGAGGGGAGAAAAAAGCAGCTGTCAGGGATCATACAAGAAGTAGCTGGAGGCAGCACTAATACAACTTGCTTGATAGTCATAGCTGGTAGCCATTCTACTGATCATTTATTCTCAGCTCGCAGGTAATGCACATTATTATTGGATTATATGTCGTGCAAAATCTATTTGAACTAATCTTCATAAAAGAGCAAGCTTGGAATACGAAGCTTGACTAAATCCTCAGCACTTGCAATTACTTGGCTGCCACAAATGTTAAATCCTTCCTAAAATAAACCATCATTATTTTCACTCAGAGATACCTTAATAAGCACCACTGATATTTTACTGGGAAACTGTGGTGGAAAAAAAAAAAGGCTATGTCTATACCAGTAAATTAAATATGCCTATGTATGTTCATGAGAATTGAAGCTAGCTAAACAGAATGGCCTATGTCTGGTCTGGTAAGCTCTTTTAGCTTTCAAAATATGGTTTACTGCGTGAAAGCTGCCTGTGGTGAATAGTCCTGGAAAATTCTAAATCCCATATGGTGTCCAGAAATTGTCTGGGACAATCATAGTAGGCATAAGCCAAAACTTGTTTGAGGCCCTTCTAGCAACAAAATAGTATAGGTTGTTGTATCTAGTGCCCAGGAATGCTCCTGAGTATTGTGTTCTATATTAAAAAAAGGTATAGACTGTGGTGCTATTCTGTGTTCCATTAGGATCCCATTTAAGCAATACATTGTGAAGAGTATCTTCTTCTGAAATAACAGCTAATCTTTTTAAATGCCGACTGTATTTTGTAGGATTTAATTTTCTCTGATTGCCTACAGTCTTACTCTTTGTACTTTGTTTCTCCTTCAGTTGCTCTGAGGCTAAAACTAAAAGAAGCTGAAAAGAGAGAACCCTCAACTCTGCAAGAGGATTTCATACCCAAGTTTTGTCCATTTGCTTTCCAGCTCACTTATTTTCTAACAAATATCATAACAAAATGCCACAGATTCTTTAGTAGCTATTAAAATAAATTAAAAGAATATATAACCCCACAGATCTGATGGATCAAATACCCATGAAAAGCAGAGCATTTTTATTATGCCTGCACAGTTTGTTTCCAATGATACAGTACATTGGTTCCCACAGATGTCACTTAGATTAATTTTTGCTAAAAAATGAAAAGAGAGCCCCTTAGCAGTCATTATCCAATTAAAAAAAAAAGAAAAAAGAAAAAAAGATCCACTCATTTCCAGACTGTGTCACTCTTATAAATCCTGAAGAGTACATTATTCTTATTAATCCTGATGGCAACATTTCAGATTTAGGAAAACACAACCTATACCTATGTGTAAAAGATCATCTAATGGTTTCATTATGTTGCTTGCAGTGTGAATTGCAGAGTGTTAAAAAATTCTTTGGATGAGTCCAAAACACAGCACTTCTTCAATCAACCTTGATTTCCACAAGACAGTTACAGAATTTTCAATCATTTCTTCTCAAAGAAAACAGATTTTACAGCAGACAAGCAAAATATTAACCCCATTTCTATTCCTCTTGAGGTGTGCCCCTCCAAAAGACATGGAAGAAGCAGTCTTTGTTCTCTCATAAATTAGATTTTGCAAGTTTTCCTGATCTTTATATGAACTYCGGCAGTACGAAAGACTCCTGCTTTCCTACTCTTCTCCTCATATTCAGAAAAACTGGTCCTCTATTTCTATATACATTTATTGTTTATTCTATATAATATCAATGCAGGACTCCACACAGGGAAGCAAGAAAAAAAGAAGAAAATCCTGTCTTGAGGATAATGCAATCTAACATAACAACACATAAACATACTTGATTTGGGTTACCAAAAATAAAAAAAAATAAAAAAAGAGGCATAATACCCTTTAGTGAAACAAAGAGTATATTAAACACTAGATTTACACATTGCTTAGCACTATCAAACAAGTTCTAACTGAAATTTCTCATGATAGAAATGGTAAACAGTAATAACATTAAGGCAGGGGGGATGCATAAGTAAAATGACATGACAGAAGTACTTTATTTCAGTGCACTTAGATGATCTAGTTTGTTTCTGCATCTTATTTATTTAGCTATGGTCATGTGAGAGAAAATATGCCAAATTAAAAAAAAAGAGAGAGAATATTTAGAATACTGATAAAATATCTTTTTATCAGTTATATTTTGTATGAAGTGGGAAAAAAAAAGAAAAAAGAAAATTGGAGTAGCTGGGATAGAAGAAGTGAAAGGCAAACAAATCTGAAAGAATAGCTTTAAGAGCTATGGAATGAACAACAGTAAGGAATTACGGAGTTTGTAGCCAAAAAGGTGATGAAACTAATGAACTAATGGGCAAAAATGACTGAAAGTATACTTAATTTCACTGCCTGGGAAACAGACAGAAGCAAATGGTACTGGATATGGAGAATATGAGCATATTTGAAGGCATGGAAGATAAGAACAGAAGAAAAATGAAGTGTGAGAAAGATGTGTGTGTGTGTGTGTGTGTGTGTGTGTTATATTATATATCTATGAAGATATATAGATATAGATAGATATAGATATAAAAAAGCTTTACAGTGGTTGATTAACTTCTCCCAACTGGCATTTTCTATCATTTCTTACCTGCATTCAATAAAAATTGGAGATTAAATGAATTGATTTGATTATTATTTTTCTCATCAGTCAATATTCTAGGCAATAAGAATTATAGTACAAAGATTGTCATAATTCAGAATGAGAATATGTGTGTGCAACCATCCTAATCTTTGAATACTTTTTGCAAGGTGCATCCACAGAACCTAAGAATACAAATAACTTCCCTTTTCATTATTATTATTTTTATGTTTATTATTTCTCTGTAGTAATTGTAATATAAGGTAGCGTTGCACTGGGTGCAAACACAAAGTGTGTTTTCCCTAGAAGCGTTCCAAGGAGATATAAGTGAATATACAACGTAGGAGAAATGTGCATTTGTAAAGGAGTAGTGTAAGGATGTAGAGATTGGGGATATTTTAAGTTTGGGATTTTTTGTCTTAGCAGATRTAATCCAGAGCTCACTGAAATCAGTGGGCGTTTTCCTACTGGCTGGAATGTACTATCTAAATTTATTCTAAAGCCCCCAGAACGTTAGTATGCTCTTATCTTCCCACTGATAAACTCATGAAGTTTTATTATACTATGATTATGTGTCAAAATACACATGGAGAACAAATTATTTCATTGACTTCTATCTGATCACTATTCTGTAGTAGCCAAGCAGAATGGGCTTGACAGGCTTAGCATGAAAATATGTTATGTCTGGCAGCTATGGATCAACTTAAATGAGGAATGAAGACAGAAACATAAAAGAAGCAAGAGAAGCAAGAAAAGTGAAGAAATAAAATCTGACAAAGAGATGAGGAAGAACAGAGTCACCAAAGAGAAAGAAAGAGAGAGAGAGAGAGAAAGATAGAGGAAGAGAGAAAGAGAGGGAGAGGGAAAGAGAGAGAGAGAAAGAGAGAGAAAAAGAGAGAGAGAAGAAAGAGAAAAAGAAAAAAAGAAAAGGAAASAGAGGAAAGAGAGAGAGAGAAAAAGAAAGAGAAAGAAAGAAAAGAAAGAAAGAGAAAGAAAAAGAAAGAAAGAGAGAGAAAGAGAGAGAAAGGAAGAAAGAGAAGGAGGATGGAAGGGAGGGAGGGAAATGTATATCAAAGGTGCCTGAATGCTTTACAAGAAACCTGGCTTCTAAAGCCTCTCATTTGCTTCTGAACTGCCTTACTTCAATCATACATGTTAGAAAGTAACAAACTAAAGCAAAAGAAATGTTAAAAGTAGGCGCTCATAGTAACCAATTTGTACAAGCATGCGTGCCTATGTTCACTGCCCAATTAAATAATTCCTATAGTTCCTAATTAGTTTTTAAACATTAAAATTTTAAGGCACTTTAAAAATGCTTTAGATACATTAGTAGCCTATTATACATACTTTTATATATAACAGTTATCATTAATATTGTTATTATTTAGACATGTATTTTTAATAAAAGTCACATTGCTAATTGGTTCTGTTGAAATGGACAAAACATTTTCTTCTTATGAATTTTAATGCTAGACCATTCCGCTATCCAAAGCAGTTCAAAGCAAAAGGAGAATTGCTCACAGATGATTGAACAATCAGTACAAGAAAATGTACTTTGGTATCCATGTCAAAACACAGATGGTTTCCATGTACAATTAAAGCTTTGTAGACATAAAATGAGTCTTAAAATTTGACTTTAAAAAGTTATTTACAAAGTAAGATTTCAAGCATTATTCAAAGCTTAACTGGAATGTACTTTAAAGCAAATTGAACACAACAACAAAAACGGTGTTTGAGTTTCTAAATCACACCAGAACATTCATGTATGCTTGAAAAATAAAATTGAATGCATTTTAAAGGTGAAATAAAGAACTCTTTTGTGTCAATACCTCTATTCAGGTTATTTTCTGAGAACATAAAACACCTTTGTTATCAGAAAAACAGGAAACAGCTCTTTAACATGCTCAGTGATGCAGACAGTGAGGGCAGAAGAAGTACAGAACTTTGAAAACAGGGTACACACCTTCGTATTGTGGTGATAATGAATTTTAAACAATTATGTTTCCATTTAACAGAAATTGAAACACAATACAGTAATGTGATCTGAACCCAGAGTAAAGTTTTTACATGTTCTGCCTGGGGCTGCAAGATTTAGAAATGGTTAAAATGGTAAATTTCAAAATCTCCAAATTTTTGGAAAGTTCAAACTCTAATTTTTTGCTTTATTCATTCTTAAATTACCCTTATAGATTAAAGAGTGTTTCCATGCAACATATTTCATATGGTCTTAAATCTGAATAGTAAATTATATTTAATATACAACACTGCCTCTGTACTTACCTATTTCAATCATCCATGTCATATTTCTACCTTATTTCCTACACATGGTGCTAATTTAAATCTAATCCATCATGTTTTAAATCATTTTTGTGTTGATTTTTTAATACCCACTTTTTACTGTCTCCTTCCACTTTTTACAAAATTGATCAGATTTGTTTCTTTTCTGATTTGTCTGATTTCTGGTAAATGGCCTCCAAATAGCCTGTTAACATTTTTTATGATTTATAGAAGTCCCTTATTTATATGAGCAATTAACATTCTTCCATGTAGCACAGAAACCATAATTCCTGCTACCATACGCACACTGTCAAGAATTTTCTTCTTACTCTACTCCTTCTCTTAAGATCAATGGCCAATATTGACACCATCGTTTCCTTTTCTCATTGCTAGAAATCCCTGACTAAATATTTCACTGATACTTTTGCATCTTCAAATTGTGTCTTACAGTGAGATAAATGGGTTGGTTGAGAACTATTGCTATTCCTTCATCTGTTTATTTTATATCTGATAAAATGTATCTGGAGGGTGCACAGTCAATTTCAGGGAATCTTTTCATCAGACTTCACAAACACTCTCTAATCCATGTTTTCTGTCACTTAAAGTATGAGTCCTGAATTGTTCTGTTTATATGTTGTGTTCAGAATGTTCCTTGCTAACTCTGAAGTTGACTTTTCAGACATTCTATATCTGAATCAAACCCTGTAATAGTCCTACGCTTGCAAAAACATATTCATGGGATTTTTTTTTTTTTTCACTCAGAGTAGTTCTGTTGCAGTCAGTAAGAGGAACTATATGAATGTCTGTTCAGTAAACACATTTTAACTATTTTGAGAAGGATGAAGGTATGGTTACATGGTTGGCATAATCAAATGCCTTGTGATAAAATATTGTACCACTGACTGCACCAACATGTGTTTTTTATTTTCTAATGAGGCCCTCATTTGGATGGCAAATGCATACTTATGCCATGGAAATTTTTATTCCTATTAGCTAAGCCTCTCTGAAGTCACTTCCAGGCATATGTATTTGAACTGTTCTATTTATTTTTCTTTGACTGGACACTTTTGAGAATAATGGACTTTTTGCACTCTATTTAGGATCAGAAAGACTGATTTAGAACAAAAATCTTTTTTTCATTAATGCATTTTAAAATTTCATTACATAGGTGAGATTTCTCTTTATCTGCAAAGGAGAATCTGTTTAGGAAAAACACTTAAATCAGCAAAGTCACATTTGAGCATGATATCAGAACTGGATTTAGGCAGTAACTTCAGCACCCACTTTGTATTATTTAATCCAAGAACTTTAAATAAGCAATGGAAAATCTACTGAACTTACTGTTTCATAGCATGAATTTTGGCTATTTTTAAAGCAAAATGATATTGCTCTCAAATTTGGCACAGTGTAGCACAGCTGGCAGTTCTTTACCTACCTAAGCTCACTTCAGAAAATCACATATTGAAAAATATGTTTTTTACTTTCAGAGTCCATTTCTTTTACTTTTGCCCGAAATGTCTGACTCGGCATTAAACTTGTACCTGATATTTACTTATCCCCACAGGTGGAGCGTAGATCCATTTTTAGGATCTCCAGAGCTGCACCGTCACAGGATCCTGGCTGCAACACTAGGAACTTTGTTTTTAATAATTGGGACAACTCAGTTTCACATTCCTAGTAATGGCGTGGTGGTTTGGGGGCAAGTCCTACAATTAGATCTTTCCAAGCTGCATAGTCCTGTTTATCTTCCCTTGTGTTCCTGATGAGTGCTCGTGATTATACCTGGGTAGATACCTATGGGACCATGATGCTAGAAATGTAACTTCATCAATAAAGATACCAACTTTTACAGATTTAATAGATTGCATAAAATAATGAGCTCCATAGTACTGAATGAATTAAATAAACTCATACATAATACTTACATCATCATAAGGACTACATGTAGCAATAAGGTATGCTACCAGAAAGAAAGGGGTTTTTTTTAAGTTATTAAGAATTATCATAAAGAATTATCAAGAATTATTATCATTATAAACAGAATATATTCTGCATAACTGTTAGAATCGCTAATTCTAGCAAGGTGGATAGAAGGTGAAGATGTTGCTGTAGACCTACATATCACTTATTGGACACCTGCAAACTGAAGCATACACAATTACATGCTCATTTTGTATTTACAGTCCCAAATATTTGACCTTCTTATTAAGATCAGACTGTTTCTATTTTGGGCTATATATTTTATTTGATCAGGTAATGTTTACAAAACTATTTACACCAAAAATCATGTAGACAATCAAATAAATATGACATAAGCAGAATGTAACGCACATTTACTGTCCCCTCCCATTTTAAGAAAAATAATGAACTTATTTGCACACCTACACATATCCCCTCAGAAATAAAACAGGCAATATAAAGGCATACTTACATGGCCTTTATAGAGCCTATAGCTAAGGTGAATATCAATATTTACATGTCTGAAAAGTAAGCACACACCAGCACTCATTCACCATGGATCTTTAGCATCACTGAGTTATGAGGTCAACGTTAAGCCTCTCTGAACTACCCAGCTAACAGTCAAATACAAATCAACAGAGACTTGTTTTATTTTAGTGTCACTTCAGAACAAAAACCTTACTTTCTCAGACACACCCCAAAATAATTTATGAGATATGTGTCATAGTTTTTATATTAGTTTCAAAGACCAGCCTTTCAAGTCATTTCCTACATAGGAAGGAACTCATAACCTTTTTCTTTATCACTATCAGTCTTTTTTTAGATGTCTCTAATATACTCGTGACAGAAACTACAGTTTATTGTGTTGCTGTGCAGAGCATGTCTACTGATGTGGTATTTTAACTATTTTCCTTTTCAAATTAAAAAAGGGGGAAGATTTTAATTTTGACAATGGTAGGAATGTGGGAGGAACAGTTATCATTTTAGGCCTGGAGGGAGCTCTCTGAACTGTAGCCATGGAATAGGCTTTTTCATGGTCTTCTTTTACACTGTAAAACTGTTATTTTAAAATCTACATCACAGCTTGTTTTCGAGGCGACCCTTTGGTACCATGCACTACCAATTAACGTGCTATCATCTGGCACAATTACCTTCAGCGTACTTGAACAATGAACTGGAAATTCAGCCAGTTATTCATTCAAAAATATAAACAAGTGTGTCCATTACTTGATCAACTCTTCTAACTCCATAGTTTGAGCTAGAATTTCAACTAATATAATGGAAAAAAAAAATCCATTGAAGAAAAAGAGATTCCTCCTATTTTCCTACTTGTAAATCTAACCAGTGGAACAAGTTCCTAAAGCATCAGGAATACACAGGGAAATATTGACCTGTCCACACTAGGACTGAAACTTGCTTGTATTAACACTTTTAGGGATGGAGGTTAATGTATTTTTTACCTTCAGAGGATTCTCAGACAGAGATCAGCAACACACCTGCACTGGCAGGCTGTATGCAAGAACCATGACGCTACTTTGGCTCTGGACGGTTAGAAACTCCGTTTGCTTGGGCTTTGCTCAGGGATCAACACGCTAACCTAAAATGCTACTGAATATTGATAGCAGTACATCTGATACATTTTCACACATCAATATTACATCAATAACATTTTGACAACACAATCACAGAAAAGGTCTATGTGTGGTAAACAAGTAAACTAGAAGTAAAAACATCTGAGTTATGAAATCTATGTTAAAATGCGTTACTTACAAGTCTCTACATAAACTGAAAATAAGAAAATACAATATTTATAGATCATTAACTTCCAAGAACGACTTTGTAAGCATGTTTTACAATACTTTTGTCTCAGATTTTGATTATGGAGGGAAAAATGGCACATTATAGCTGAGCTTTTACTAAGAAGTCAGTTTAAAATTCTACATACATTAAAGAAAAATATTATGTCTTTAAAGGTTACTTCTGGAAAATTCTTGTGTAGAATAAGGGTGAGAGATCCCATGCAGAATAGCCTGTGTTCATCCCATTGAATTTCTCTCATTTAGAAGCTGTATTCTCCAGTGTCTTTCCTCTCACATAGTCAACTGCATACATAGAAATGGAATAGAATTAAGTATCAACTTTTGTAATTCTAATTGAGGAATTTTTCAATATTTGCATAATAAAGGAAGTGGAGACCATTACACCAAATTTGCACAAAGTATCACACATCACTTTCCCCTTGTTGGAGGAGTTTTCATAAATCAAAGCTAGGGATTCCAGAGAAAAGAATCTTTCAGACATATTATGCACAACCAACCCAGATATCTATAGACTGTGTTCATAGTAATAATATTGTTCTGATGGATACATTCAAAATAATGAGATGCTAAAGCCAGTACAGCAAACAGACTGCCAAAGATCTGAGTTTCAGTTTACAGGCTGTACCTAAATTCTACTGAGTAATTTTAAAGTAATTAAATGTATATTGTTGTTATACTGTAAATGTAAATATAAATGTTTCTGAGACAAGGATTATGACCCAATCTGAACCAGTTCCAAAATCAGAGCTCCTTTTTTAGGCTTTGCAGTTCATTAACCAGAGATATTGTTATCACCATTGAAATTACTGTAAAGTTGTTATTGTGCCAGCAGTTTTAAATGGTAGCCTTTAAAGTGTGTGKGGGGGGGGAGATGATGAACAAAACTATAGAAAGAGATGTGGTTTTAAGAAAGCCTAGGATGTTTTTTTTTCATTTTCTACATCTATTTGCCAGAATATTTCCCCCCCTTTCCTTCATTTCTGCTTTCCCCATATCATACCTATTTTTCTTAAGGTCATATCTTCCCATCTTGTGTGTGAATAAAATCCTTCTTCTAATAAAAAATGTGTGCTTTTGTGCATTATTTTGGGTGGTTTATATTTTGCGATATAAAGTTCTAATCTTAATTATAGGATGCTCAAGTTCTGTAAGAAACAGATACTATAGCAAGGTGATTCATAGGAAGGATCAAAGGCCAAATATTTTTCATTTGCTTGCAATCTTTTGATATATTTATGTTCCTGTTTTGACAGTTTGAAAAATTGCTTTCTTACTGGCTCTTCTTCTCTCCTTCTTGGATGATAGTTTAAAGGTCTTTCTTGTTGTTGGACAAAGATATTATGGTGAAATCTTTATTCCTGGCAAAGAACTTGAAAGTAGAGCCACTGTCCAAAGTCACAGTGGCAGCTCTGAGAACCTGAGGCAGGTACTAACTTCACCCACAGCGTCCCAATCACATCTGAGAAACTCTTAATATTAGTGCAGAATTATCAGTTTTGACTTAGATCTGTAGATTAGGTGAAAATGCACAAAAATAATCAGGTTTAAATCATTTGAAAGCAAAGTGCCATTTGTTTAAGAGGAATAAAGTCAGCAAGAAATATAATATATGCTGTGTGTCTCTCCTATAACTACAAAAAAAAGAGTGATTTATTTTTAAGAATCAGAAAAATATGCAGAAAAAGAAAATTCATTTTTATTTGAATTATTTTGTCTTTCCTTTGGCTTCCATACCCTACAGTGATTTAGTGGACATTGAGGAACTAGCTTCCAGGGCCTGTCATATTCAGAACACACTAAAGAAAGAAACATTCACATTGACCCTGATTTCCATAGGAAATAAAATCAAACTCTCAATATTTAACCATAAAAAAGCCATACAATTTGAGGAGAATAAGTTTCCTGCAAGTGCTCTCCAGGGATGCTTTGCAGGTTTCAATGGCTTCAGCTCCCACGAAGCCTAATTCTAACTCAGCTGCACAAAACCTCACTTCCCTGGCCCTGCAGCACATATAATACAGGCTTGTTTTCAAAACCTTCCCATCCATACTCCTTCAAATCCTCTGTGTTTGATCAAGACACCCCAGAAATTTGCTAACAAAAACCAGAACCCCACCTTACGTGAACAGTAAGAAATGCATCCTCTGAACCTGACAAAACAAGCCAGGTCAGGTTATTAAGTCAGGCCTGAAGGCTTGACCTAAAAATTTGAAAATCAGGGTGACACTCAAAATTTTGAAAATGTGCTGCCTCTGAGGTGAAACTGTTTGTCTCTCCTCACAGCCAGTCAGGATCCACAAGTAAGTGATATGTCTTTGTCCCAGGAACTCATAGAAAAAAACCTGTTTCTCCCTTACTTTATTAATTCAATATTGTTCCCAATTCAAGATCTGCATTCTCTCCAGGTTAGCCTCTTTGCAATATCCTTTGCATTAATGCATCCTAGGAGTATCTTTCACTAGTCTTTTTTTTTTTTTTCCTAATGTGAGTGAAAAAAGGGACCACAAGTAATTAACATGTTAATTTAAAAATTCATCGGTAAAATATACATCCACAAAAATTGAAACCATGAACTTCCAAAGCCCTATGATGTAATTAAACTTATTCCAGTGAAATGACAAAAAAGATTAATTTGGATAACTTGCGATGCTGATTTGGGAAAAGTAAAGTTTCATCACTGAAACTGTGACTTGCATAAAGGACCATTTTCCTTTGTTTAACTTAAATGCATTGCAGTATTACCTCAGGGCTGAGTTTTGTTCATACTGTGTATCCAGATCACAAAGATGTTTAGCAAAATATTTTGTTAATTAGCATTTTTTAAATGTTTTAAGACCAACATCTTCTATAAACCATGTACACTGGAGCAATCATTCTTTTAGGTTTCCCAAAGCGTGGTATTTTCTGTATTAGCCTCTCTGGAGGGAAATAAAAAGACCAAAGGACTGTCCAGCTTTTCCTATTTTTCTGTGTGGATACCCCAGTGGAATACTGTAGTCCAAAAGTTGCTAAAATCATAAACTAGTGAGCTGCTTATTTAAGGGCTGTCTTCTTTAGAAACTTATGCTTTGGTATCACAGCACTGAAGAGATTCTTAAATTAAGAGCTAAAATTTTCAACAGGTAGGTGCCCTAGAAGACTGATTGGGAGAGCCTAGAAATGCAATAACTTATTTTAATTAAATATACAGGGAGTATGGCATCTTAGGAAACCTTCATTGGATCTTATGAAAGCTTAGATAACTAAATCACATATAGGCAACTCCTTTATAGGCACCTAAATTTAGAGGTCTGAATTTGAATTTGAGTCCCATTCCTAAACTTGTGCCAAACATGCTGTCCCAACTGCTTATTAGGGCAGCCCCTAGAGCAGCCTAGCCATGTAGCCTACTCTTAATTTTGTCTGGGAAGATACATAGCTTTTCCCCTGTGTAAAGAACCTGTGGACAATTTCAAACACTGGATGACCATACTGACAGAGTAGCTGAATCCACAGGTTCTTACATCTTCCATCTCAACTAGAATTCAGGAGATCCACAAGTGGTCCTAAGCAGGTCAGTACTTTAACATCTGCTCAAGCCAGACTGAAAGAAAACTAAATAGCAACATTTCTGCTAAAGCCTGGTGAGGGACCCAAATCTTAGGAGTTCTTAAGGCATGCAAGACATCATAGGTTTTCAAAAACTTTACCTTTGAGCAATTTTCTTTTCTACTTTCCTACCCTGCTTTCCTTGTGGTGAGTGCCATTTTTTTTGTTTATTTTCTTTGTTTCCAACATATATATTCATAATCAAAATTCATCAAAGTTTCCCTAGCTCTAGATTCCAAGGGGAAAGAGATGCCCCCAAAGCACTGACTAAAGATCCCTAGCTTTGGACAGCGTGGCTGCATTTCAGGTGCATCTTCCTGCTTACTGTTTTGTCTCACTTATCCAAGGCTACATCCTGCTCCATGAGTTTACCATTTTTGCATTGTGAAGTGTCCATATAACTGAAGCCTGTGTAACTTCCTCAGGACAAAAAAGTTCAATTGCACTTTTTGAGACAGACACTTAAAAAATAGGTGCTGGGCCATCTAAATTTTTAAGTACTCATATTATTTATTGTCTCTCATCCTTTCTTGTTATTCAAGACTTATGCAGATCACTTGTTCCAGTTTGATGGTATGTTCTATGTAAGTACAGCTCCCTTTATGAAATTTGCTTTTACTGAAAATTAAGTAGTTTACATTCATAAACATAATAAATAGTTGAATGTAGCTACTAGCTTTGCATTGTGTACTTCATTTAATATACAGAAATTAGGTCTTTTCTTTATAGTTTTTTTTCCCTTCATCTTCACTGAAATAGAAGGCTAATAAGCTGATCATTTGTGATTATTTATGATGACATATGGTCCTATGGATGATAATGTACCAGAAAGCTAAACAAACACAGCCAAAATATGTTTTGTGTACTGGTATTTTCTAAATGCAAACAGATTAATAATATTTTATCTTTGCAAATTATTCATTAGCATTAAATGAACAAACCACATACATGTCTTTCTATCTAAAATAATATTTGAAAGGCATTCAAAATTTTAAGCAAATGTCTACACTGCAAAAAGTAATGTGCATAATAAAGCACGGTTAAATGCTGACTATGTACTTTTTTTTCCATACATCTCATTTCTATAATGAAGAACCAGCTTTTTCACTCTGCTGGGTGCACAAGATACCTTATGCAGCCCAGGGCACCAGAACACCCAGGTGGACTGCAAGTCCACTCCAAAATCTACCTGCAGCACCCTCCCTCCCCACATATCCTATCTCTATGCACTCACACAAACACCAAGCACCAAACAACAAAACCCAACTTTCCAGTTGACTTTTTTTTTTTCTATAAATAGGAAGCTATATTTATACTTTGGAAATAAGGAAAAATAACAGACAACACACCTTTCCCCTCAAAATTTAGAATTTTGGCCCATAGTGCAAATAATTAATTGCACAAAAAAAGATTTTTCTAGAAAGATAAGCTGCATGATTCTCAGACTGTTTTCTGGACCTTTGTAGGCCAGTGAAATTCTGCTTAGTTGACAAGAGATTAAGCCTTTTGTTAATAGTCCTAAATTCATTTTAAGGAGTCTCAGATTGGTACCACAATTTCTTAGGGAAAAAAAAAAGGCGTGTTGGAAAAATACACAATTATACGGCTGCTGATATTAGTTCTTTTTGTATGAGATTTTTTTTTTAAGGACCAAAGCAATTTTATTCCAGAATACTATGCACTTTGAACACCTATTATGATATTTGACCCTCTCGGCCAAGTTTATGCCTGGTATAATTAACTGAAATGATTCAAGGATAAATTTTGTTCATTTTGACTAATCTCATAGGGCATTGATACTTGTTTATGAATAGTTGCAGAACTGACTGAATGAAAAAAAAACAAAAAAACCCCATCTGTGGTAGAACTATGTACTTGTTTCAGACAAATCAAGAGTATTTCCAAAATATTTTCTGGTTGCCTGTGTCTAGGGAGACAGCTAAATGTGTTTCTCAGCACATTCAGTAAAAATAACACATATGGTTTAACACCACAAGAGCAACCTTAAATTTTCCTTCTGCTAACTTTTTCATCCATAAATTTGCAATCTGAATGTTATCCATATGAATATTGTATATATATATTAAAAGATGTCAATTGCAGCCTCGAATAAGTCCCTTTGCTATAAGTGAGCATACGTTGTAATTTCCCTAAACAGAGGACGTTACATTTGTAAGCAAAAATTCTGAGAATGTAGAAACTCCTGAGTTCGGACTGCTATTTATTTTATGAGCTTGTACTAATTGAAAGTATGTCATTTAAAAAAATACCATTTTTAGTTTATATTCTGCACACTTCAGCTAGTGGAAGCTAAATTTCTGTTGAAACAGTCATGAATCAAACAGCATAGTTGTATGTTGTTATTAAACACAAAGTTACAGTTAAGTCATAATTCTTAATGGTTTTTTTGTGACATCAGAGGAACTCAAACTACTTGCATGCTAGAATTAAGGCTGTTGAAAACTGTAACAAAGCATCTCCATACATGAATTTATATGAATTTTAGGCTTAAATAACCACTAAGTTTTCTGGATTTGTCTTTTAGGATAACATTATGTTATTTTTTTCAACTGTCACATTAATATTATGTACTTTAAATCTTAATTCCAGTTTAACATAGTTTTGCCTTCTTTTTGTTTTTCAATTTTAGGTAAATATTTATTTGTCTGGTCTTTATTTAAATATTTTGCTACTATATATACATGTAAATATATTTATATATGCTTATTATGTATGCACATTTCTTCAGCAGTTATCCATGTCTGAAAATCAGAAATAATGTTGGAGCATGTTTAAAAATAGAAACTCCTACACAAGGAAGAATCAGAAGCCCAGGGCTACTGTTTTCAGAGAGACAATGAATCACTGAGAGCTAAATTGTAAAATCTTATCTCCATACAAGACAGAGTTGTCATTGGTGGCAAGTGCAGAGCTAATCTGCCTCCTTCAAAGCGTTTTTCAGATGTTCATGTGATTTGCTGCTGAGCATGGACCTAAATACTAACGCAGCCATTAGCAAATCATAATGAATGAACATCACTAGAAAATCATAATTTTCATTTTGTAATAAATGAAACAAACTTGCTTGTCCTGATCCCCACCTCTTGTTCACTGCTAGCTGCTGCTTGCTTAGCCACCACCACTAGACTAGTTTGAAGACGAAATCCAACATCTCTGGCTCCCATCTGAGGGTTCCTAATTGAAGTCCAAATTCAAGTTACTTTTTGGAATTAATATACATGCAAGTCATGTTTCAGGGCAAAAAGAGACTATCAGTGATGAGTTTTAGGAAGAGAATTGTGCTGTTCCAGCTATTTTACAAGTCCATCTCTTAAACACAGGCAAATTGTTTGAGACAAGAGACTTCAGGGGAATGGAAAATGGTTATTGTGCTGTTGCTTAGTTTGACTATAGCAGAGCCCTGGAAAGTAATGCCTCCTGCTGATAGGACATCCCCCTACAGTGCCCTGATTGAATTGCTGTGCTACCATATTCTAAACAAGCTTCCCTAGGGTCTTACAGGGAGGGCTACTGATAATCATATACCACCTGGGCTGAGGCACTTCTAAGGAGGTGGTCTTCTCTGGGTGCTTAGCCATGAGGCGTGGAGAAGCATGTGTGGGGAGGATCACCCCTGTCTTCAGGACCTGATTAGCAGAAGTRCCATCAGAGTATGGAGTTTTAGACCTAATTTTCACCTGAGTCCCACTCGAGAGGCATAGATCCTTCTGTGGATCCATCTCTGACCTTTTTCCCTATCTTAAAACCAAAGGCTGAAGTACCGATTCAGGCAATATTTCAGAACTTGGGAGTTTTGCCCCACTACTACTGAGTCTGACCCTTAAGTGAGCTGTAAGTAACACATTCGGTGTTATGTGACCCAGAGTAATGGTGTGAATTTTACAGTAAAGGAGTAGTTTTAAAATTTCCTCCTTGTGTTTTATGAAAAAAAAAAAATTTGATTTACCTGGTTACATCACCTTGTTATGCAGTTTCTTTTGCAATGATTTTTTTTTCCCACTGTTTAAAATCAGTCCAAGTGTGTAACTGAAGAAAGGCATAGAATTTGCAATTATTTTGCTTCGGTAGAAAAGTAATGCATTCAATTATTTTCCATCGATGTTTACATTTCGAAAGACAAGTTTGTCAGTTCATAATTTTCCCAGAACTCTAAAGCAAAATAGAAAATAATACTTTCACCCGTTCTTCCATTTACAATAAACAAATTAGTTTGAACTTAGTCCTTTGGAAAAATCAGGGAACTCATTCAATAATTTCACTTTGCCTGTAACCAAATCAATCAGACAAGCCCTGTTTCATTTTATCATTATTCTATTTCTATATAAAATACCTCTGCTTTTTTGAACAATATCCATTTTTATTATAAATCTTACAAAATAATTCTGTCAAACTTTCCCTTGTTCCTCTAACATATCCTTGCAAATTATATTTTTGCAGCTTTTCTCTTTTAAGGAGTTCCATATAGGGTCATTTCTCTCAGAATCAGCAGCCGGTTCAAAAGAAAACATGAACATGTTTTCATCAGTTCGTGATGGTTTGAGCAGCTACTGACCTCGGGTAAAATGAATAAACAACAGAGCTGAGAACAAATGGAGTCCTCAGGCTACTATTAACTCACACTAATAAGGCAGACATGATGTACTGTGGTCAGTACAAGTCTCATTTATAGATAAGCCATAAAGAAAAAGCATTCCATTACCAAAGAAAGATCAAAGGTTAAAGTATGATATGATTGTTTTTATCTAAGCTTCCAGTGACAAATTTCTGAAATGTGAAGGAGTTCTCACATTTCAGAAATATATTTCAGGGTATCTCTATTTTGCACTTGATGTTTCAAGACGTACTTACCAAAGGATAAGCTTTGTTGTAGCTTTTGACGGGAGAGGAAGGGCTGAGGGCAAGGAGATGTTAAGTTTCTTTCATAAAATAGTCAAAGTAGTAATTGTAGTTTTTGAAGTAACTATTATATAATATCTTTACATTTTTCTGGTACTTAATCTTTTAGGAAAAAATAAAACTGTCATTTACTGAGCAAAACTCAGTAGGAATGTGAAATATAAGGAGGAAAATGATTTTTAATGAGTAACTTTGGCAATTGATAAGGATATGTAGAATACGTCAAACGTAATTGGTCAGATTCTATCTATTTCCTCACTGGGACCTGATTCATGTTCTCAAATAAAGTTTAATTTCTCTAGAAGTATTTTTTTTTCCCCACACACAATGACAGACTATTCCTCTTTTTGCATCCTTACTGCTTAAAGGGTTATCTTATGCAAAGGGTATCAATTTGAAATATATTTATTATTATTTATTCAAATGCATGAATTCTTGAATTTGTATTTTTAATAATCATATTTTCTAAGAATTTTTTGTTTGCTCTTAGTGTTGGATGAGATAAGAATTATTTCTGGAAATGTAATGAGAGTAAATTTTGCAGAATCAAAACATGGTAGACCCAATTGCACACTGAATTGTCAATGGTATTATCTGCTTTTTGTAGGATTATAGAAATAATTCATCCTATGTCAGTTACGCTTATCAACAGCCAAAGCAACTTCTGTTTCATTGGTAATAGTAGGGACAGGGAAGGGAAGGGAAAGGAAGAGAAGGCAAGGCAAGGCAAGGCAAGACAAAGGAGAACATATACAATTAGAAGATGATATTTGATTATTTGCAAAACATATCACTGTTAGTTTAATTATAGTTACATTTTTCTGTTGTAACCATATACAACTAAAGCCCTAAACTGCCCTGAGACAACATAATATGTGTGCCTTGAATGTTCCCATCCAGTTATGGTTGGACCTCTCCCCGCATTTTTGAATCATATTTTTAATGAAGATTAAAGTTGTCTAGATCCCATTTCAGTGCTTTATTGAAAAGTTTTCTTTCTTTTTTTTTTTAAAGCTAAGCATCCTTGTTAATTTCCAAAGTAATATTCGTTAAAGAATATAATTATAAGGGCAGCAGAAAAAATGATCACTTCTAACGTCTGGTACCTGGGAAATCTTGAAAATGGGAATGGAGGGATATCTCTCTGTTACAGTTTTGAAAAACAGTGCAGGGCATTATGAACAAGATTCACCATACCCTTCTATTGCAGACAAGAAATTATTTTGATGCAGGTGTCCAGGCTCCCTCAGTAGACAGCGAAGAAAACACCTTCAGAGAATATCCCATTCCATTCTAAAAGGAGAAGGAGGGTCCAAGAGAGTGAGATGAACCACAGGAATTAGTGATTTGTAGCCTTAGCTCTTAAAAGCATCAGCCTGTGACAGAAATCTGTTTACCACAACTTTTACAGTGAAGAAAGATGCAGTCTCTCTCTTTTTTGAAATACCAAAATAAAACAAGTCCTTAGAGAATTAGAAAGTCAAGGCATAATATTTGATAGTAAAGATGGTATGTGAATTGTAAAATCCTAACTGCAGAGTTGTCTTAGGATGTTTTGTCAAGAAAAAAGACAATGTTATTCCATCAATAATACTGTTTATTCTTTCCCAGTGAATGAGAAATATATCTTATTCTAATTGCACAATTTCATTTTCTTTTCTGCTTTTCTACAGCATTAATCTCTGATCCTCTCCCTCTTATTTCTCCTGAGTCAGCGGCCTGATTCAAAGCCCTACCCATTTCTTCTTATTGCTGTATCAAATTTCAATTCAGTCAAGAATTACCGAAATCCTGTAGGAAAAGATATTGGAAAATTAATCGAAAGCTTCATATTCAAATACATACCTTTTATGATCTGGGAGCACCAGCTTTACTAGCTGGAATATATAGAGCTAACCTTGCTTGTAACAACTCTGTGATAGTCATTGTCTTGCAATCATAGCTCTGTGTTATAGTTTGACATGAGGTTCAGATTAATTTTAAGCTTGAAAATTTCAGCTTGAAAAGCTTTTGATGCCTTTTAGTCATCAAAATACATATTAAAAATTTTATGTCCTGTATACAGACACGTTTGTCTTTTGAAAAGCCACTCATGTCCCAGTTGTCAAAAGAAATGAGCATGTGTTAGTGTAGATACCAAGTCCTGGCCTTAAATTGACCCTCTCCCTCTTCTCCAAAGTTATATATTAAAAATGTTAAAAGATTGATGTTAATTAATGTAACTTCTTAACAATTCTGCCTGTTCAGAACACCCTTTTATGCAAAAATCCTAAATAATTATGTTCTCTGAGGACATCATTACAACTCCAGTGATAATTTACAGAAAAATCAAGAGGAGTTTCACTTGACTTTTTTTCTTTTTCCTCAGCACTGTTTTTAATGGATTGTTTAAGAATTGTTAAAGGCAAATTAAAATTAAGACCCCAAAAGCAGATTTTATGAAATGAGATTTTATGAGATTATTACCTGATTTGGCTGAAGCCTCCAGATGAATTTGGCATATTCATCACTTTTTAAAAATCTTGTAAGTGGATAGACTACACCAGAAAAACATCATAGTTTTTCTGTTTTGTAAAGGGGAAAGATCCTTTAGCCCAACTCACCCACTTCAGTTAAATGGCTCCAAGGCTAACATGCTTTGGAATGAATTGAGTATTTAAGTTGCTTGTTACCCTGTCAAGCAACAAACTGCAGCTCTAATCAGGAATAGAGGAAGAATCATGCTAAATCAAATGCCAGGATTTAGCTTTGTCTCAAACTATTCAGCTACTTACGGATGAGTCAAACAATGTAAGATAAACAGCTGAGCAAGACTGAAGAACTACTTTCACATGACAATCTTTCTCTCCTTCATTTTACATGTAGTAAACTTCTGAACATTGCCTGAAAAGTAGTTTTTAGTTTCAAGAACAGTTTCAGTATAGTAAGATGCATTTCCCAGCCTTTGTGCTTCAGGAGTGGAGGACTATGCAAGTGGATAGTTAAACTGAGCCAAAACCAACAGAGAGTTAGTCAGTCATATGGGAGGAACTACTCAACAGGCTGTTTGAGCTTTATTCCTCATTTCCCTGCTGGCTATGTGTGAAGGCTGAAAAAGCTGTTATTACACAACATATCTAAAGAGCTCAGAGTAGTTTTTCCAAGATAGACACTACTAACACGCTTTATGGAGAGCTGTTCTATGCCTTTTTAAATCAAGCATAAGAGAAACACTCCTTGATGGACCTATTCATGGCAATCAAATTTCCTGGTTAAAAGGTACTCTCCCCAAGATCAGGTCTCAAATCTGTGTCAGAGCTCAACAGTATCACCTGACTTCTCTGCTGAGAGCTCCTGCTGCTTTGGAGGATAAGGCAAGATTTACACAATAATATTATACAACCTCACAATTCAGAAAACAACAACTCATGATACAGAACGAGAAAGATGTGAGATCAAAACAAGGAAAGTTGCCACATCACTGCAAATCAAGGGCTGGATTGCAATAGGTATCTACAAAAGTATATATGTAATTGGAGAAAGGGTGCCTTTGGTAGTTTATTCCCTGTTGTAGCTTACTTGAAAGAAAATCACTTTTATAGTCTGGATATTTTAATATAAAACCATATCTATTAAGCAAGTGAAAAGGTGCATGACAAATTCCCAAGCTTAGAAAAAGTGTAAATAAGTTTCTTAGTTTCTCTGTCAAATGATAGAATGCCATTTCTGCAGGGAGTCACTTAATGGTGATGTCACTTAGCCTATTTGAGTTTAACTTTTGGTTTTGAGATTACAGTTTTAAGAAAAAAAGACAGTACTTGAATGGGATATTGTATTCAAAAATCATTCCTCCTCCCTCTCCAAGTTGTTTTTCAGGCATAAGTGTTCTCTTTCAGGCATAGGCAAAACCAAAAAACTAAATTATGGTCACAGTGAGATCATCACACAATGATCTTTGCTCTCAATTCCCCTGTTGTCTCAGTACAGAGAAGAGGAATTTCTCAGCTCTCAATGCCTCCTGCACTTGCTGCAGTGGCATGTGCACTTTTAGCTAAACTGTGGTGTAATTTTTTCCTATTTCCGTTACCACCAGCTCGACAACAGCAGGCAAAGAGTATTTAAAGGCATTTTGGCTAGTATCTGACTCTGCGGTGAAACTAATTTCAGCTGTGGCTGTTTTGATGGAGTTRTGCAAAGATACTGCACAAGAGGTAATTCAGTTCAGTGTGTAAACAGGGTGATTACAATGACAGCAACTGAATAGTGCTGTTACTTCATGACTTCTAATTCAGTCTTTACTTACGCTCCAGCAGAAAGATTTCTTTTTTTTTTTGAAATTAAATAAATTATTTCCTGTTCTTTTGAGCTATATGAGGAAAATGATCCTCTCTTTTCAAAAAAACAAGGTTTAAAAGAATACAGGAATGAACATTTTACAACTATGAACTGTAAGCATGTAAATTACTGGGGGGATAGCTCTCTGGTGCTGGAGGGAAAATGAGAACTTTGTTTAGCTGGAGGAAAAAAAGTGATTGATAGGCTGTCCTGAAGTATTCCTTTTTACTCAGATTAAGGTTTAAACACAGAATCAATATTCAGTGGATTTTCTTAGTTTGTAACAAAATTGCAATTAAATTATACATATCTCTTTACCTTAGAATTTGAACATGCAATCTTATTTACAAATTACTTCCTATGATTTTTTAGGCAAACATCAGATGGCTGATTTTTTCTAATCTGGGAAAGCTGGTATCCAAAGTATTTCAATAGCTTGATTGTTTCCATCCATTAGAGCTTGTTAAAATTTTTTCATAACTATAACTATAACTATATATATATATATATTTAAGACACAATCTAGATAAGATTAACTTATGACAACTGAAAAAATGGGTTTATTCAGATCTTAGAGTAAATAAATGAAATGTAAATACAGAAAATACTTTAGGGAAGGATTTGGGGCTTTCCAATTATATAAAATGTAAATTAAAACAGTTCTCACTCATGACATTCTCAGCAGCCTCATTATGAAGAAGAACTTTTTGGCAGTGACTGTCCTGGAATCAGATGGAAAATGACAAGTACAAACTTAAAAAAAAAAAATCTTTCTTTCAGAACTGTACAAAGTGATAGCTATGGCGGCTACAATAGCTAAGAAGTATATTAAATTAATGAAGTCTTGCAGACATTTGTAATATGGTGGAGTTTAGGGTAGCAGAAAACAGGATAGAACCAATGAATAGCAGGGTTGGTCAGGGCAGAATAGTGGAGAGAGAAAAGGAATAGCAGGAAATTGGGAGAAAGGACTCAGAATTGTAAAGGTAAGCATGAAGAGATATTCAACTGAGAAATCAATCTTCTCCTGTTGATCTGTTGTTCTCTGGTTATTCCTTCATATCTATCCAGACAAAGTTGCCTTGATCTCAGCTGAGCCCTGAAATGACCCAGAAAGTAAATGAAATATTGCATAAACCTGTTGTGAAACCTGATATGAGAGATCACACTCCATACACCTCACGCATACTGATGGGATCATGTACTGATTAAAATGTGGTCTCAAATATATTCAGATACAGCCCTTTTAAAATGTGGTAATTTGAAGGAAAGTAAATTATGTCCACTCTTAACAGCTTTTGGCAGTGACTGTCCTAGAATCTTAATTCTAGGCCTTCTCCAGTACTCATAGATTAAACATCAAATTCTTCACTTCCTGCAGGAGTCTGTAACCTCTAAGCTATTGATTAAGCTGTAATTATGATATCTGAGGAACTCTCCATCTTTCTTTTCAAAGAAATACTGTTATGGAAAAAGAATCATAAGTTTCATAAAGTCAGTGAGGGAAAGAGAAAGTGTGAGAGCAAGCAGGCTGTATGTGCCTCTGCTATTGTCTGCAGAGAATGGAGTTAAGTCCCTTCTTGTAGTGTTATCTCCATTTTTTTTAAATATTTTTATTGAATTTATAAGTTGCTTAATTTATAAACAATGCTGTGGGGTTCCTATTAGCTAGTTCTTGGTGGCTCCCCACACAGCATGTGTTTTATCTGAACAGTGTCTTAGAAGCATCTATCTTCCTCTGTACACTATGCAGTGTGCCTCGTGCATAAATTCTCTCCTGCTGTACTTCAGCTGTGACAACAGAGGACTTCAGAATCCCAAATTTCTAACTGGAACCAGATTTGGGGGTTTTGTTTGTTTGTTTGCTCCACTGACTGGAACAAATAAGATTATTAATTACTCCTTAAATTGGAGTAAAATACTGAGAACTTGATCAGGATTAAGTTCTTGTTTCTGGTACAGTAAAAATACAGAAATTCAAAGGTTCCTGATTTTAGAAACTGGTCTGGTTGCTTGGCTTCTTTAATGCAGTAAATGAGGACCATTAGTCCCCCAAAACATTAATTTGGCAGCCACAGCTCTAACTAGCTGCTTTGCATATCCAGTACCAGTGCAGAAGTTCATTTTCTACAAAGGGGAATGGAGGTCTGTGCCCTGAGCACCTGCATCAGAGCTATCATGTATACCAGGGGTGAATCCAAGCGCTTGAGCACCACAACAACTTCCTGCAGCGCCTAAGCATTTGGCTTAGCTTAACTTTAATGGTATGGGAGGAAGCGGAGAAAATAAAAGTTGAGCAGTGAAACTGAAGAAGCCCAATTTCCTTCAGAAACATCCTCCCTTCCCTCGTGTCCCAGGCTGCCTCCCACCCGCATGCCTTACCTGTTTGGATGGGCAAGTGGCAACGTGCACGGCACTGGCTGCCGGCATCACAGGAGGTGATGGGCCTGATAGCTGTTTCTTCACCAAATGGGGTTCGCTTGTGCCTGCCTTTCATTCAGGGATATTAATTTGGATCTCTGCCCTCCAACCAGCTACAGACTTTTTCAAATCTGTCATCGGGAACATCATATCTGTAAGAGATCTACCCTTCCATCAGCTTTGGTTAATGAGCCAACTGATTCAAAAGTTACCAATGTAAGGCACATAAACAGCCAAAAAAATAAAGTGTTCTCATAAGTCAAGTTGCTTATAAAACTAGGCTAAATCAAAAACAAAAAAAAAACAAAAAAAAACCCTAAAGCAGTGAAATGAAAATGAAAGAAATAGCACAAGGCAAGAAAAGAGCTTGAACATAGAGCACTGAAAAGGAAACATTAAAAGAGAAGCAGAAACAAAAATATTGAAGCGGGAAAGGGAAACAGAAATAAAAAATGACAACAAGAGAAGAGAAAAGGGGAATGTGAGCTGCACAAGGCATTAAATATAGAAAAAGAACAGAAAGTGCTCAGAATAAAAGGAAAGCAAAAATCAGGGGAAGGTATGAGTTAAGACTGCAGACAGACTGTTAATATTACTTRTATAACATTTTATCTTATTCATGCTAGGCTGAAAAATACCAGAAAACACATCTTTCATCGTGCCTGTATTCAGTTTTGCTAGTTATCTTTACTGTCTCAAATTGCCCATGACGTGAATCTTCCAATTTCTTAACTATGCAGGCTTAAAGTGTTTCATTTTCAAATACTGCAGTCCCTCTGAGCTCTAAAAGTCAGATTTTTATAAAATTAAATCAAATGTATAAACTGGCCTTAGTCTTGCTTGGTTTGTATTTAAATGATTTATTTTTAATTTAAATATGAATTCAGAAATTCAGTGGATTTATTTCTATGAATAGTTGCTGTGGATCTTTGACATTTCCTTCAGTAGGGTGTGTGGTAACCAAAATTTATAAACTAAGCATATTTCTATTTAAAAGTTCTGAAAACCATTATTTTGCCATACAAGTTTTAAAATTTTGATTGAAACATGCAAATGAAGACATGTGATATAGGGCTTGATGGGGGCTGATATGGGGGCCATTGACCCCAGTATTAGAGGGTTTGTTTATTTGTTTGTTTATTTATTTACTTATTTAGTTACTTGCTATTCTAGGACTGTATTTGATGGAAGGTATTTTTTATTAAAATCCTGAATTTGCTCCTGAATTTGAGGTGGAATCTGTAACTCTTTCTTTCCCTAGAATCTTCCTCCCTGTCGTATTGTCACTTTACAGCCTCAGGAACCTTGAATTTTTGCTGCTGTGTGGCACAACAGGAGAGGTAGAGAATTAAATTTCTCCTACCTTTCCTTGTTTAAAGTGTGTTAAAAGGAATATTTAAGAAGATGAGTTTGTAGATGAAGAGTGACTTGAACCTGCTTCTAACGTATTTTTGGTAAATGGTATCACTACTAAATTGTTCTATAAATTGTGCATCAAAACTGTCTTAAAAGAAAGATGGAACTTGCTGTATTTAAGGGTAAGGCATTTTGAATTGAGACCATCGGGAATGTTAGGTAAAAGAAAAGCCAGGTSAGCTATGTGCTAATTTTTTCAGGCTGGGGAAGTTTTTAACATGCACAGAATGACAGAATCACAGAATGGTTGAGGTCAGAAGGTACCTTTAAATATCATCTAGTCCAACCCCCCTGCTCAAGCAGGGTAATGTAGAGCAGGCTGCCCGGGACCCTATTCAGGCTGCTTTTGGATCTCTCCAAGGAAGGAGACTCCACAACCTCTCTGGGCAACCTGCTCCAGTGCTCAGTCACCCTCACATTAAAGAAGTTTATTCTTACATTCCAAGGAGACTTCATGTGTTTCAGTTTGTGACCATTTCCTCTTGCCCTCACTGGCAAGAATCCTCACTGAGAAGAGTCTGGTTCTGATTTCTTTACATCTGCCCTTCAGATATTTACACATGATGTTGAGATCTCCCTTGAGCTTTCTCTTTTCTAGACTAAAAACTCCCAGCTCTCTCAGCCTTTCCTCATATGAGAGATGCTCCAGTCCCTTAATCATCTTTGTGGCCCTTTGCTGGATCCACCCCACTATGTCTATATCTCCCTTGCATTGGGGAGCCCAGAACTGGAAACAGTACTCCAGGTGTGGCCTCAGCAGGGCTGAGTAGAGGGGGAGGATCACCTACCTTGACCTGCTGGCAACACTCTTCCTAATGCAACCCAGGATACCATTGATCTTCTTGGCCACAAGTACACCTTGCGAGCTCATGATCAACTTGTTGTCCACCAGGATCTCAGATCCTTCTCTGCAGAGCTTCTTTCCAGCAGGTCAGCTGCCAGCATGAGGTTATTCCTCCCTAGGTGCAGAATTCTTCACTTGCTTTTGTTCAACTTCATGAGGTTCCTCTCCACCCACCTCTCCAGCCTGTCCAGGTCCCTCTGAATGGTAGCATAGCCCTCTGCTGTATCAGCCACTCCTCCCAATTTTGTGTCATCAGTAAACTTGCTGAGGGTGCACTCTGTCCCTTCATCCAGGTCATTAATGAAGATGTTAAACAGTGTTTGCCCTTGTATCAACCCCTGGGGTACACCAACTAGACTTTGCACTACTGATTACAACCCTCTGAGCTCTGCCGTTCACCCAGTTCTCAACCCACTTCACAGTCTGCTCATCTAGCACCTACTTCATCAGCTTGCCTATGAGGATGTTATGGGAGACAGGGTCAAAAGCCTTGCTGAAGTCAAGGTAGACAACATCCACTTCTCTCCTCTCAGTCAATCATCCTATCATAAAAGGCTATCAGGTTGGTTAAGCATGTTTTTCACTTTGTGAATACATGCTGACTACTCCTGATCACCTTCTTATACTCCGCATGCTTGGAGATGGCCTCCAGGATGAGCTGCTCCATCACCTTTCCAGGGATGCAGGTGAGGCTGATTGGCCTGTAGTTCCTTGTATCCTCCTCCTTGCCTTTTTTGAAGTTGAGTGGCATTTGCTTTCTTCCAGTCTTCCTGGTCACCATGACCTTACAAAGATAACTGAGAGTGGCCTAGCAATAACATCCACCAGCTCCCTCAGCACTTGTGGGTACATCCCATCAGGGCCCATGTACTTATGGAAGTCCAGTTTGCTTAAGTGATCCCTGACATGATCCTCCTCCAGCAAGGGAAAGTCTTCCTTTCTCCAGACTTTCTCCCTGGTCTACAGAGCCCGGTATTTCTGAAGGCCAATATTACCAGCAAAGATTAGGCAAAGGACTCTGATGTGGGATTCCTTTGAGCTAACTCTAGACACAATTATTTACTTTGGAGATACTCATCTTAGTCTCCCTTTTAATGAAGAGAAGCTATTGAGAAAAATGTCACCTCATATAGTATGATTCATCCTATGGTAAAGTATCTATCTAAAACAGGTCAGTCTCACCCTAAATATGTACAATTCTTTCTTTTGACTATACTGCAGCTATCTGAAGTTAAAACAAATAATGACACTTTAAAAGCCTACAAAACTTCCAAGTTAAATAAGTCCATATCTTGCTTTAAAGAGTTAAGATGCCTCAGGATTTAAGGCTGCAGGGACATTTGGATCACTAAGGCATCTAAGTTCCAACTAATCCTGCTTCAGGCAGTTGTATTGGATCCAGCCTGTAGTGATTCAAAGGGACTTTTGAACAGCTGGTTCTTTTTGTTTGTTTGTCTTTTTGTTTTTCAAAGATTGCCAGTTTGCCCTTTGCCCTGCTCCCACTCAAACTCCAAGGAGAATATTTTGTAGGTAACCTATGGATAAACTGCATTTACTTTTAAAATGCACCAAGAGTAAAGAATAAATATCTAAACCATTTCTCCTTACAATTTTTACTGTTTACATGATAGGATGATACAGAGTATTCATTTGGAACGACTTGCACCACTCACTTCAAAATGCCTTCCCAACTTCATGTCAACAAAACCTTTATACTTTTATCCTTTCGTTTACTTCCTCTTTCTTTTACAAAAGTATGGAAAGGTAGTAGTAAAGCTCAAAGGGAAAAGGGGCAGAGATTTTTATAATATTATTGAGAAATTAATGTTGCAGTAAAAAGGATACTCACATTCCAAAAGAAATCCTTTGGATCTAGTGCTACTGACCTTTTTTGTCTTTCTTTTTCTTTCCTTCTTTCTTTCTTCCTCTTTCTTTCCTTCTTTCTCTTTTTAATTTGTTCATTCTTTCATTCTTTTTTTTCCCATCCTTCTTTTTCTCTCTCACTCTTTCTCTCTTTTTTTATTTATTTTTCACATATAGGTTCAGATCTGTCATAAAAGAGCTAGGCCCAGTAAAGTACTCATTTTGAACAAGCACTGACCTTACTTGTTCATTCTATTAACTGACTGAATCTGAAAAAAATGTCAGTCTTCTTTTCCTATAGTCATGCTATACTAAGATCCCAGTACTTTGGGCTGATCTGTAAGGAACTGGAGAGTATCAGAAATAAGATAGCAGCTCTATAGCTGGGATCTACATCTTAATGATTATAAGTCAAGCCATTAGGTTAGCATTTACATTATTGCAAGTTTATCCTCAAAATTTAATTCTTCAGGGGCATAGCTACAAGTGATAATCAGGAAATGAATCAATTTGTGCTTTTGTGATATGCTGGGGTAGTGCAAGTTTTGTACCTAAGGCAGGACTACCTCTCAAAGATGTCCTCCTTGTCTCCATGATAAAACTGTTAAACAAGATAAAGTATGTCCATCCATTAAGACCAGATGTGTAATCTGTTTTCATTGACTCTTTATAAATCGTTCAGTAAGAGGTATGTAAATTGGTGTTTGCTGAAGAAAAGTCCATTGGTATATTGCTCCTATGAAATGTCAAGGTTCTTTAGGCTAAAGGAACTTTACTGTTTTAGATGCTTAAGGCAGTTTTCTGAGAAGAGGTTGACAGAGCACTGCCAATGAGTCAAATGTGAAACATTAGATTTGGTGAACTGAAAACTTCAGAGAACCTTCACTTCTCCTTAGATATGCATGAATAGGGGTGGAATATTTTTCTGTAAAGTTATTCTCTTCAGCCTTCTCAATATGGAGCCTTTGCTTCCATGGTCAAGTATTATCTAAGGTATTTTACCTAAGGTATTTTAGGACTTCTGCATTAACACTGGTGGTACATTTTCTTTTAGGTTAAGTTATTAGCTTTCTTTTGTGAAAGCTTTGTTCCTTTTATTTCAATATTACACTTCTATTCAAATGTTAGTATGGGATTTGAAAATGAAAAATATAAAAATCTTCTATTTTTATCCTGCTAACATACAGAAGACTATACTGAAACTGAAGATTCACTACAGTATAAATTTCACTAACGCACAAGAAGTGATAGCCCCTTATCTGAAAGAACTGAAAATCTGAACATGAAATAAAAAACAGAGGAAAGGAAGCATTATCATCTCCTTCACATACAGACAGGATGTTTAAGTGGCATGACAGAAATCACAGAAAGGCCTAAATAAGCCTCAGAATAGGATTTATCAGCCTAGACAGAGTGCCATACTAATATTACCACAATGTTTTTAGGACTTGAGCCTATAACACTAACATATTCAAAGTGTTATGAATATTTGTCAACAGAGAAATTCTGTAGCATAGTGAGATTTAAACCTAGATCTCCTGAAGTCTAATCTAGGGTCAGAATAGTTCAACAGATATTTCCCCTTCAATGACTGCACCAAACCTGTCTACTTCAGGACACCTATACATAAGGTTACCTTCAGGGTCAGGTGCCTAAATTCTCATTTTGGTCAATAGTGATTTAGTCAATACAGTCAATGAAGTCTGAATGAAGTCATTCAGCTGACTAGATTTAGGTTTCTATTTAAAGGTGAGATGAATAACTCTAGACTTCATTTACAATAACGGGAGCTTAAATACCAGCTACATTTTAGACACTTGATTCTAGCAGTCTAAATTTGAAGCTGATACCCTCCATCCCAAGATGCTGAATATGCAGATTTTTGGTTTATTTAGATGTCTAGTGCCATTACAAATAGTCTAGAGTATCTTGCTTGGTGTTCAACTGTCACTCCAGAAGAGCATGTGCTTTTTGCATCTGTTTTGCAATAACTGCCAGACCTGTGTGGATGTTTCAGATACTATGCTGTGTTTGACATGTTAATTATCAATCCTAAAGTATATGTCAAAACATGGTCATCTTAATTACACCCTAAAACTGTACATTTTTTTTACTGACCACCAACAAAGTCTTTGCAACTAGTTCAAATATAGCTACTCTACATTTAATATGGTTGCTTAAAAATTTGTACCTATGGTCATTCTGAGTATTGTGGAGTATCTTCAGTGGGACTGGCACCCCAGGAATGTGTAGATCTTAATCTTAAATTCTGTCAGCATGATGCAGATTTTTCTGGCATCTCACATGGCACTAGATGTTCATGTTCAGTCAACTGAATCAAGATCTTGTAGCTAAATACGATGAATTCACTCTAGAAGTCTACATTTTAGATGTCTCTACTTGGCCAAATGAATCCCATCCCAGATGGTTTTCAATGTGCTTTCACACGAAAGTCCCATAAACAGGCAACAAAAATGTGAAATTGGATGTACATGGAAAGATCCACTGCTCATAGCATTCAATAGTAACAATTTGTATGAGAAGATAATAATCTGATTGAATTGGGTGCTAATGTTCACTGGAAATTTGTAAGCACTTTGGATGATAGGGCTAAGTCAGATAGATATTGACTACTTAAAAATACTCTAAAAAAGATTAAATTTGCTAAGGCAAAATACAAATTTTTTATGCCTAGTGATAATTGGCTGAAGAAATACAAGATGTAGAATTACTGGGTAAGCAGTAGAACTGAGAAAGGGAACTCAGAGTTACAATGAACCACAACCTGAAAGTTTTTCACACTGTAGTGAAAAATATACTGGGGGGTATAATAGATGTATTATCTGAAACAAAACGAACTAATTTTTCCATTCCACTTGGCAACTGGCAAGTCATCAGCTGCAGTCATGTGTTTCATTTTGGGACACACAATTGAAGAAGGACATAGGCCAGTTGGAAAGAACCCAGGGAGAGCAAAGTAAATGGTCAGAGGTCTAGAAAACATGGTCTACAAGAAGGCTTAAGGAGTTGGGGATATTTGGCTTACGGAAATGAAAACTCTAGATGGATGTGAAAAAGAAGAATGTGTAAAAGCCTGCTGCATAGAGGAAGAGAGTAATCTGCTCTCCATGGCTATGATAGACAGGGCAAAGAATAATAATTTAAATTATTGTAAGTAAGATATAAATGAGATTTTCCTGCAGGGAAAGATAATGAAGCATTGAATTACATTACTTCAGAAACTGTCAAATCTTTATCACCGGTAGTCTTTAAAAACAGCTAGACAAGCATCTGTACTGAATGACATAGGTATACATGATTTTGCCTCCATGCAGGGGAATAGACTAAATGAACTCCTGGGGTCCTTTTCAGACCTTTTTTATGATTTTTGTGGGGTTGCTAAGACTGCTACTCTTGTAAAATATTAAGAATTATTTGAAATGCCTGTATAAAATAGATTTGTTTTTTTCCAGTATCATAAATCGTAAAATTCTCCTAATTTTTTTCCCAATATACTTGAAAGCACTAATTCCACTGAAATAAATTCAGCTCTGGTTTATTTTTATACTGCTCAAATATGATTTTCTCTCTAATGAATACTTTCATTCTTTGCCAAAGTTTTCTAAGTATCAAAGGTACATACAGTAACCGAATAATTATTAACAAACTTTGACATCAGCAAGAGCTGGATGTTTTCCAGTCTTCCACCTCTACTAAAAATGATATGTAAATTCTTTATATTTTTTCTTCTTTTTCTCTCTACCTATTTTCTTCTTTTTCTATTTCCTTGCTTGACAGATGACAGGCAAATTCTACTGGCCAGCTATGATTCCAGAACAGTGGGAATACATTTATTTTGAAAATCATGTCTTTTGTCATCCTCAGAGCATTACAATATGAATATAATAATTTATGAATGACTAATAAAATGAAAAAAAGGGGGAATGAATAGTAATACTCCTTACACAGGTATCATATCTTATTTAAAAATATAAATTGAATCCTAGACAGAGTTGGAAATGATTACTCATATAACTTTATGGTGTAAATATGCAGGCATTAGGAAAATGCCATATTTATCTTGTGGCCAAATAAAGACTAAATCAGTATGTTTACAGCATTTGTGTCAGCAGCAAATAAGAAACAGGGTTTTGTTTTGCTTTAATTTTTATATTTTATGTTTATGCTGATTTTCCCTGGCTTTAAGAATATATGAAAGCAAAGCTTTCTGTGTAAGCATGCCAATATTGGTAACCTAAGACTTTCCACTGTTTCATTTTTCAATGTTTTTTAAAAAGAAAAAGAAAAGAAACATAGAATCAATTAGTACTTTTTGAACAGATGACTGCAACTATGAATATTTGAAAAAAATTGCATGTATATATGAAATGAGCACTGGGTTTTAACAATTCTAGAAAAAAAAAAACCTAAATATTATCTACTTTAAAAAAAATCTTTTTTTTTCCCTCCCCAAGAATCAGCTAGGAAATATTATCAGAGCACAAAAAATATAATACTTCAATTAATCAGTAAACCCAGAATAGACTAGCCATAATTTCTACATTTTTGCTTTTGTACAGATTAGAACAATATCACTTTCTTTTTTCTTGTAAGAATTCTGTTTTTGTTTCATGAAGCGTCCCTGACGAAAGCCCTGGTCTACTATTCTTTTTGTGAAAATTCCTTTCTGGAAAATAGCTAAAGATGCACTGTGAAAAAAATTAAACAAGTCTTCCTAAAAGTAAAACAGGAAAGGATATAATTTTCAGGACTTTTTTGTACTATTACTTGGTATTCCTAGAGGACTTCTGTATGAATATGTAACCTTGAGCTTTAATTTTTAAATAATGAACCTGTTGGATGAAAATTCTAACAGATAAAAGTTCTGGAAGAGCAGTTGTTTCTTTAAGACATCTTCAAGAAAAGAAAACTAGAGGTAAAGGAAAGAAATGTGCTGTTTCTTAATGAGGTTTTAACACACTGACTAATTAAGAAAATATTTGTTGGAACAACATTGCTTTTTTTTTTTTAATTACTTAAGTAATCAGACAGGGAAGGGACCAAGAAAACTCAGAATTATCCTTATCAGTTAGAAATTTATAACTGATTATTTATTTATTTCCTCACAATGACTTTTTTTTCCGTTTTTCAAGAATTCTTAAAATAAACATTAGAGGCTAGAATATCTTAAACCTAACTAGATCATGAGGTGATGCAGCATCTGAGATAAGTTTAAACAATGACAGTAATATACCTGAAAATAACAGAATAACAGATGGTTTCAGATAAGCTAATAGCGAACATTGAATTCTTGACTTTCTACTTACTGGTGATTTTATAAGACATTCAGAAACAGAAAGGAACAGAAGGAATAACATTTAAGGATGTAGACAGAGTACTTCTAAGTGACTTTCCTAGATTCCTGACATTCTTTCAGTCTGAGCTCAGATAGCATAGTAATGACAGAAGTAAGTACTGACTTAACGTTTACACCTCTAAAAAAGAAAGGGTCAGGAACTAACTAGAACCATGTTCCTTAGGTCTAACCTTCTCTAGAGCTGGTTGCCGGAGTCTGAACTACCCAATGCACCTATCATCTCTGCATCTCCTCTAGTTCCTACACCTTGTGCCTGTGGGCCTAGGCAGTAATTACTACTTATTATTTTTCCATTTAACTCACTCTCCATCCCTGGCCCTCTTCTTTACCAGTGTGTGAATATCCTGAGAGTCTAACCCTGATGAACGTGGGACAYTGCAAGAAGAAGAGTCTAGAAGTTTCACAGGTCTTGGAGTATAGCCCAGATAATCTTTTTATGTTTGTGAGAACATAACTGTTCCTGAATGCAGATCCAAAATTTTCTTATATAGGTAGTAACTGCAAACACTGCTTTTAGATTCTGTATGCTTGTTAGTACTGCATCCTTATTACAGCTGTAGCAATTGAAGTTTAATCAAAAATATATCAAGTCTGGAGTAGAAGTGATTTTGGGGAAATTTTTATCTCACGATTTTGATAAAACTGCATAATCACACTTTAATACAACAGAAAGTTACAAAATTAACATTATCCAGAACTAGAAACACAAGCTCTTTTTCTGTTATTTGATTGTCACAGTCTGCATCAAAAAGTTTCACAGGCAACTAATTTTTTCAGACAACAGCTATTCATTCTTTTGTAACTCTATGAGTGCGTTTTCCTCATATGGCAAAAGTGTGATGAACTATTCAAAGTCTGTTTCATTAATTAACTTTGGGGAACTTTCTACAAACTTTGATAGAAATACGCATGTTCAAAAAATAGTCTTCATTAAGAATAATGTTAATCAGACAGTTTCATAGTTTAACAGAATGGATCAATTATTTTCCTAGAGTATTTGGCCATGACCCTTTTTGAACTTCATTAATATAGTCAAATAAAATAATCCTCTAATGATTCTGAGGGTCAGCTGATCAGCATTTTTAAGACAAAATTTTTATTTATGTGTTGCTGGATTTTTTTTTCCTTCTAAAGTTCTTGTTCACTTTTTTTTTTAATTAGTCATGTCAATCTACCATGAAATATGTAAAATAAAAATGTTAGTAAGCTTGGAATCCAGGAAATATTCTACTGAAACAGTATTTCATTTGGTTACTCACCATAAGTCACAATTTACTGTTATTTTAACAGAGTTCTTGTGAAATAAATGTATCTTGGTTCTTCACCTGAACACAGAAACTGGAGCAGTTCAAAAAATAAAAAAGAAAAAGAAAAAAAAAGAATTAGGAAGTGACAGTAGGACTGTGAAGTAATGTAGTATTTTTCAAAGGTCAATACTGAAATGACTCATTGGTGGGCTAGAATGCTGTGGAAAAGGCATGTGAAAATGTGAAAATATATGTGAAAAAGATCAAATACTATGAAAAGCACCCTCATTAAGTTGAAGTTTTTCAAAGGAGGTAAATTAGAACATAGATACGAGATTAATTGTATGAGAAGAAAGAGGTGACTATGAAGAGCAAGCACAGGTTTTGATACAGCACACACTAAAGAGAACAGAAATATTCCATTGCTTTTACTGCTTTGTGTTTGGAACCAAAGCAGAAGGTGTAAATGCTTGAAAAGGGGAATAATGTTTGACAGCCAGTCACTAGAGTTTGGACTACAAAACCAGTGCTGCCAGTGACAATGCTGGTGATCCGACTTGATTCCTGAAATTGGACTGTGTTTTAACAAATTCATTCTTTTTAGAAACGTACCAAATTAAAATAGAAGGTGCTCTGTAACATGAATATCAAATGTTAGGGTATTTTTTTTCCATTGAAAAATTTTCCATTTTTTTCATACGCAATTATTGTCCAAGCATTTTCTCCTGTAGTAACAGAATTATGTAGGCTCTCTATAAGTAAGACCTTCAGGCAAATCACAGAATCACAGAATGGCTGAGGTTGGAAGGGACCTCTGGAGATCATCTAGTCCAACACCCCTGCTCAAGCAGGGTCACCTAGAGCACGTTGCACAGGATCACGTCCAGGCAGGTTTTGAATATCTCCAGAGAAGGAGACTTCACAACCTCTCTGGGCAACCTGTTCCAGGGCTCTGTCACCCTCACAGCGAAGAAGTTTTTCCTCATGTTCAGATGGAAGTGTCTGTGTTTCAGTTTGTGCCCGTTGCCTCGCGTCCTGTYGCTGGGCACCACTGARAAGAGTCTGGYYCCATCCTCTYGACACCCTCCCTTCAGATACTTGTACACATTGATAAGATCYCCTCTCAGCCTTCTCTTCTCCAAGCTAAACAGGCCCATCTCTCTCAGCCTTTCCTCATAAGAGAGATGCTCCAGTCCCCTAATCATCTTTGTAGCCCTTCGCTGGACTTGCTCCAGTAGCTCCATGTCTCTCTTGTACTGGGCAGCCCAGAACTGGACGCAGTACTCCAGGTGTGGCCTCAGCAGGGCTGAGTAGAGGGGGAGGATCACCTCCCTCCACCTGCTGGCAACACTCTTCCTGATGCACCCCAGGATACCATTGGCCTTCTTGGCCACAAGGGCACATTGCTGCCTCATGCTTAACTTGGTGTCCACCAGCACTCCCAGGTCCTTCTCCGCAGAGCTGCTTTCCAGCAGGTCAGCCCCCAACCTGTCCTGGTGCCWGGGGTTATTCCTCCCCAGGTGCAGGACCCTGCACTTGCCTTTGTTGAACCTCATGAGGTTCCTCTCTGCCCAACTCTCCAGCCTGTCCAGGTCTCTCTGAATGGCAGCACAGCCCTCTGGSGTATCAGCCACTCCTCCCAGGTCTGGATCCTCAGCAAACTTGCTGAGGGTGCACTCTGTCCCTTCATCCAGGTCATTGATGAAGAAGTTGAACAAGACTGGACCCAGTACTGACCCCTGGGGGACACCGCTAGCTACAGGTATCCAACTAGACTCTCCGTCGCTGATCACAACCCTCTGAGCTCTGCCATTCAGCCAGTTCTCAATCCACCTCACTGTCCACTCATCTAAACCACACCTCCTGAGCTTGTTTGTCTATGAGGATGTTATGGGAGACAGTGTCAAAAGCCTTGCTGAAGTCAAGGGAGACAACATCCACTGCTCTCCCCTCATCTACCCAGCCAGTCATTCCATCATAGAAGGCCATCAGATTGGTTAAGCATGATTTCCCCTTGGTGAAGCCATGCGGACTACTCCTGATCACCTTCTTTTCCTCCACATGCTTGGAGATGGCCTCCAGGATGAGCTGCTCCATTACCTTTCCAGGGATGCAGGTGAGGCTGACTGGCCTGTAGTTCCCTGGGTCCTCCTTCTTGCCCTTTTTGAAGGCTGGGGTGACACTGGCTTTCTTCCAGTCCTCAGGCACCTCTCCTGTTCTCTATGACCTTTCAAAGATGATGGAGACTGGCCTAGCAATAACAACCACCAGCTCCCTCAGCACTCGTGGGTGCATCCCATCGGGGCCCATGGATTTGTGGGTGTCAAGTTTGCTTAAATGATCTCTAACCCACTCCTCCTCCACCAAGGGAAAGTCTTCCTTTCTCCAGACTTTCTCTCTTGCCTCCAGGGTCTGGGGTTCCTGAGGGCTGGCCTGAGCAGGAAAGACTGAAACAAAGGCAGCATTCAGGAACTCTGCCTTCTCTGCATCCTTCGTCACCAGGGCACCCACCCCATTCAGCAAAGGGCCCACATTTTCCCTAGTCTTCCTCTTGCTACTGATGTATTTGAAGAAGCCCTTCTTGTTGTCCTTGACATCTCTTTTCAGATTTAATTCCAAACGGGCCTTAGCCTTCCTCGTCACATCCCTGCATACTCTGACAACATTCCTATATTCCTCCCAAGTGGCCTGTCCCCCTTTCCACTTTCTGTATACTTCCTTCTTCTCGTTGAGTTTTGCCAGGAGCCCCTTGCTCATCCATGCAGGTCTCCTGCCTCCTTTGCTTGACTTCCTACTCATAGGGATGCACCGCTCTTGAGCCTGGAGGAAGTGATGTTTGAATATTAACCAGCTCTCTTGAACACTCTTTCCTTCTAGGGCCGTAATCCATGGGATTCCTCCAAGTAGGTCCCTGAAGAGGCCAAAGTTTGCTCTCCTGAAGTCCAGGGTTGCAGTCCTACTCAGTGCCCTGACTCCTCCTTGCAGGATCCTGAACTCCACCATCTCATGGTCACTGCAGCCAAACAATGAGTAAAGGTTTAAAAAAAAATCCAAAATATGGGCAAATGCCAAGTTAGGCAAAAACTGAGCCAAAGTGGAGGTATAGCAACTATTTACTGTCTTTATTCATAGGGTTTATCACATTAGGAAGAAGCATGCTAAAACTAGCTTCTGTCTAGTTTATCATATTGTCTCATTTGGGGAAAACTATTTTTTTCTCACAAGCCACTTACAACCAGATTTCTGCATAATGTGATCTTGCAAATAATTGGAAGAGAATTAAATATGGCTTCATTAAATTCAACTTCAACCCTGTCCGCTGACAGGATTTTTTTTTTTAAAGTAATGTATGAAGCTCCCTGAATGCATCTTCGCTAATAATCTGGATCAATGAAAAGAAGGACAGTAATAGCTTTTGATAAATGGCAGAGAACCAGTGCTGCAATTCTTCATTATTAATGACTGTTTAGAAATATCCATGTTAAAAAGGGTTTGGTTATGTCTCAAAAGGGTACATGGGGCAGAAATACCCAAGTTGGGAGATGGCTGATATATCAGTGAATTCCCATCATTTAAAACAAAGATGTACTGATTTTTTGTCTCAGGTCTGGAAGTGGAATAAGTACACTGAGCTCAGTACAATTTATTGTGTCAATGCAATAGCATATTAACATATCTTTCTTACCTACAGCTTCAGCTGGCTCACTGTGCCTGATGCAAGTGGCTCTGCAATAAATTTCTCAATGTTCTTAGTTCAAAATTGGGCAAAGATGGAACCCGGTTAAGTCTGAGTATCCATTGTAGACATATTCATATATTTCAATRCACATTTAAAGAATATATAGCATTTTAGAAAACATTTTTGAGATATTTCTATATAGTGATTTTACAAAATTATCAAGATGACCTGAACATTGTTGAAATGTCCATTTATATTCCTTTAGGGCTCTCCAACTACTATATTAGCTGAAAACACTAACTCCTTATATTTCTTTTTCTTGCTGCTAAAACCAGGAACATAAATGAATCATATAAGTGAAGCAGATCCCTGTGATTTGATTCTATTTGTCCAACTGGAGCAAGAGACTTTTTACTACTTGATTAATGTACTGTCAAGGTTGAAGTCACACTGTTTGTGATTTCTATGCCTAGGATCATGATTCATTTTCTACACTCAAATTTATGCACCAAACACTGTCTCTCTTGGTTGTGCCTCACTGGACTAGAGAAGTTAAAATATTTATTTAGGAATAGTGGAAATAGTAGGACAGAATATTGAAACTGAAAACTTGTAGACCAACACAGTTACTTCACTGCCATAAAATGTTTTTATAAGGTAAACCAAATGGGGAGAGAACACAAACTTTTGCTTGGTTTGAGTTCATAAGAAATGCCCAACTGGGTCAGCAAACTGATACATCTAGTCCGATATTCTGTCTCCGGCAGTGGTTATACGAGATGCAGGAGATGCTGCTTGGGGAGCACATGCAAACCTGGCCGTTTTCTGCAGTCCAAACCCCATGCCATCCAGAACGGGTGGCAATGGTCAGCTGCGGGAGAGGGGCTGGTCCCGTTCCACTTCCTTGGTGTCAGCAGAGTCTGGGAACACTTGGCACAGCAGTAGGAGACGGCGTTCCCACTCCCGCTAAACCTCTCCTCTTATGCTACCACCTTTGCTCTCCCAAACTAGAACAGAAAGATCACCCTTTACCAGCTTACCAGGGAGAAAAGTTAGCCTCTGGCTTTTTTCTCAGGATCTCTTTAGAGGGGGCTGTCTAAGAGAGTAACAGCTGACTATCTGCCCTGAATGTTTCATGCCCTTTTTGATTTTTTTTTCTTTTTTTTTATTTGTGGCTGCAGATGCTGTATCTCCCAAGATTCCTGCTCTGGACAATTATGTCAACCTAACATGCCAACAAAATTATTTGTTTTTAAAAACTGAAATAATTATACATCCATAAAAATGTAACATTTTGATATCTAAACTCACAGGATTTGGATGAACTTTCATTTGTTTTGGTAGGAGAGTTAAAAAAATATGTGTTTGTAGAATTCAGAAAAAAAATATATAATTTTTGTAGTCACAAATAACAAATCTATTTTAAAAGTCTATTTTTAATGTATCCAATTTTGATATCACACTGGATAGTATGATAGTGTAACACAAACATGCCAAAACATCACATACAATCTTAAATAATGAACTAAAATATAATTATGGAATTATAGAAAACTTCCTTACATAGTAGACAATAATAATTGTTTTACTGTGAAGTAAACAAGTTCAGAAGATAATGAACAACTTGTTTTTAAGCCTGATCTGAACTCCTAAAAAGGAAGTCTGGGGTTTGCATCTACAATTCCCGCTGGATACATTTTTTTGCTGAATGAATGTGGTAACCTTCCCACAGCTATTGTGTAAAATGCTTTTGCTGTGACCACAGATTTCAACTGTGGGTTTCAGAGAGATAGAGATGAACTACTTTTATGGCACTGTGTTTGGAAATGTCCAGAAATTATATCAGTCTCTCTGCAACAGTTTGGTATGAAAATTTAGCAAATGTTAAGATGATTGATGTTCATGAAGCTGTGAAGGTTTTTGGAGTGACGCCTTCTGTTCTCATCCTCAGCACCGGAAACGATCGCACAGTGTTTAACTTCCCCAGAGAGCTTACTTGAGTCCTTCATCTGCCAGTTTGTTCTTTTCCCATCCAATCTTACTGTCCAGAGTGATAACTTTCCTGCTTTTTAGGCCCTTTGCCTGTTGGATACGTATTGTGTACGTTTGCATTTCTTTCCGATTTCACTTATGCTGTGGCAGTCACAAATGTCTTTTGCAACTGCCTTCATCCCCTTGATCTGTCAACAAATTTTACAGCACCTCAGCACAGTCTTTAATCTTGGAAATCCAGTTTCTCAATGCTCTTATTCTCTGCTTTTCTACTAACCTCATCTAGATTATTCTAAGCATTGGCTTCCCTTAAACCTAGTTGTTCCATCCATCACATTATCCATGAATTTTTGGCTGCCTAATGCCCAGAACTTATTCAGGATAAAAAGTCATCTAAAGATTTTTCCAGTGATAGCTGGTAAATATGCAGCTATTAAATAGCAATTCTCCTTAACATTTATGGTATGAGAGCTTGATCAGGTAGCTAGCAATTTTTCATAAATTAACTTTCATTATGTATTTGACTAAATTCTGCTGCCCTCCTTCTTCTCTGCTTCCTCCCCTATCTTTTTGGTCAAGTTTTAAGATATATATGCCCTGAAATAAAACATTTGTCTTGATATTGTCCATTACATCCAGTATTCAAGAACAGATTTATTTTATCCAATCTCCTTGGCTCCCACTGCTGAGAGGTGATTGTTTTGGCATTGAAAAAAAACATTAGGAAAAGAGAGAAGGCATTTTAATAGTTTCTCTCCTTGCATTTCTTACATCTAAAAAAATAGTGACCATAACTAAGAGGTTCTTTTATAATTTTTGCAGTCGCTCGTCTACCACTGTAGAACATTAGGATATTTTTGAGCAGTAGATAGTGTCTCCGTCTTGGAAATTTTCTGTACAAGGTGAGGGAGTTCTTTTGTTGCAACAGCAGTGCTACTGAAGGAGACTCCAGGGAAGGGTCCTATAAACCCTTCCCTCCACTCTCAAAAATATCTCCTTTCTTGAACAGTATGCTACTGAGCTTTTTACTTTCCAGAAAAAATCACAGGACTTGGCAAGCAATGCATGGTTTTCTCCCTTCCCACTTTAGGATAACTCCTTGCCATCCTCAATATTCTCATCTTTTTTGCCAAACAAGATTATTTTTATTAAATGAAACTGAGAGAAAATCTAGCAACTAAAGTGGAATGCCTCTCTTTTTTATTTTTGGGTACTTCACAATCTAACTAAATATATATTAAAATATGCATATTCACTAAATAAGCAGGAAGCAAAGTTGAGAAAAAAAAAAGATGAGGTAGGTGAGAACAAACAAACAATGGAAAAGTGTTGGAAATATTTTATTTCTTGATACTTTCTTGCATATAATAAAGTCTGAATTTAACACTGACTGTTTTTTCTTTCATGTATATTTAGAATGGTATTAAAAGGTAATTTAGATTCAGACAAGGTCATTTATTTCACTTATAATCACATTTGTATGGGAAAGTGCGGAAGAATGTCGAGGAGATAGGCGATGGAAGCTAGCCAGACCGTTCCATGGGAAAAGGAGCATCAACAGGACATGTTGACCCATAGCCATGTAGCTGGGCCTGTGCCGGTGTGGTGTGCACCTGGGCTTTGACTCGAGATTAGCGATGAGCTCAATGTGCCCACTGCGCATGTGTGTAGTACACAAAACTCACATATAGTGCCCCCCCGGCGTTCCTCGCCATGGACCGACGCTCAGCGGTGCCAGGGACTCTCCCGCTCCTTTATTGCCTTGATTGGGAAATCGCTGGGGAACCCCCGCTCAGACGCAGAGTATCCACCTTAGTGTGCCTTGTGTTTGTGTGTCTGTCCCTGCCGGGAGTCCAGGCCTCACCCCCGCCGGACCCTTCCAACATTGTAGAGAAGAATGAAAATAAAATTCAAATTCTTATTTTTATTTTAAAATTAATGAATATAAATATATATATTATATATATATAAAAAAWATATATATWTTTTTCTGTCTGTTCATCTTTTATTTGGCCTTGGCCAGAAGGTCAACCATGATAAAAAGCATGACAACAGCTACATTAATTTAAAGTATCAGATGAATAAACAGCACTGATAATGGCAAGATCAAGAGTAATCATTAATGAGATATTCTCATATATGACTGTTTTGTATACTTGTGTATTCTGTTGTTTCTGTATGTCTCCATGACATTGCTGCATCTTTTTGTCTGAGGCTTTATAACATTATGTCAGTTATTTAGAAATCTCCCTGTTTATCTGAGTTCACATATTGACTTAGATCCTTAAAAGGGTAATTTCACTCTGATAATGATTGCTAAAATGCTTTAGGTAGTTCCAAGTTTTTTGTCTCTCAATGGCTTGCCTTAGACTGTCTTATGAGGTGTCACTGGGATGTACTGAAAGCATATTAGCAAGCATTAACATGACAAGCACATTATACTTGTTTTTTTTTCACAAGTTTCCTTCAGTAACCAAAAATGCAGTCAGACATAAAAAATAAAGTATTTACACTGAACATCTTTTGAACTGTAAAAAAAAGCATACTTTCATGTCTGGGGACATTAACAGAGCCCCTGAGAACTCCGAACAGAAAAATACATACAAAATGCTCTGGACAAACATGCAAACATTGGACTAGTTGCTCACTTTAAACAGACTGTATGAGTTCTGTTTTCTTCTTCTATTCACTGGTGCTTTTAGTCACCCAGTTCTTCCTGCTGTTTTCACTTGCTTCCCTGCTGCTACATTTTGATCTTTGCTTCCTGTCTCTCTCCCCTGCTGTTCTTTTCAGAAGTGTTCTGCTTTGCGTTTGATGAGCAAAGTGAAAATTGCAAGATTCCTGACCTCTAAAGAACAGACAGAACTTCAGAAATCAGGAATCTTGTAAATTTTATTTAGCTGCTGACACATGGAATATTATTGAACATCAAGGAGGACTAATCTAAAAAATAAAAATAAAAAAAAATTGCATGTAGAAGGTCTTATGCTGCATTATTGAGCATGGGACAACTTCATACTCTGGCATTCATTAGTACATGCATTCCTGGCACAGCTTGTTTGTTTTTAATTCTGCAGTACAAAAGCAATTCCAAGTTAAAGCTTGGGGTAATTTTTTCCCCCAACTACAAAACTTCTGGAAGTAAGGGTTTATCATTTACAGCATCAAAATTATTATTCCTTTCCTTTCTCCTTCCCCCATTCAGACAATAGAAGTGCAGCATTATGCACAACAGATGGTGGTGTTTTCATGATTAACTTGCACAATCCCTATACCTTGAATAACATAAAGATTCCATTTTACTCAAAGCCTCTCCGACATGTTAGAACATACAACATCTATTCTTTGGTAAAATGGTAATGCCGTATTCAAATTAGAAAGGCATATTAAATAGTTTAGCATATGCCTGTGGAAAACACACACACAGAATGGAACCTGAGAGAACATGTACGTCTGTACAGATAAACAATAAATCCTTCTGAGAGCACCTTTGGTGCTCTCAAATGATGGCTGCTCAGTCTACTTCCTTCTTGTGATGTCTGCCAAAACTAGGCAAAATTCATACTGGTAAATCTGTGGCAAAAAACTTACGTGCTAATAGTTTATTTATTTGCAAGTGTAAGAACATTGTTAATTGGCTTACAACTTACATACCTTATAGTAATTCAAACCTCCAATATACTTAAAAATTCCTTACTGTCATGCAGCAGTGAATCAGCAGCAAGTCAGATGAGTACTGCATTCAGTCCTAGAAAGAAGAAAATTAAAAAAACAAAGACTGTCCACACAGTTAATTTGCTTATTTACTTTTCTTTACTAATTTACTTTACTTAAGAATACCCTTGTCAGTGCTCTGAGGGTACTAATAGGCCTTAAATGCCTTGATCACCACTGACCTGCAGACACACACCTTCTACATATGAGTGCCTGTGCTTCATTTAAGCTTAGGTCTGGGCACCCAGTCCTTGCCCAAGCTATGTTGTAGATACCTGTGCCCAGCGCTGTTTTCTGCTGTGCTGTCCTGCTGGTCTCTCTAGATGGGCTCTGGGCCTGATTCATCACCTTACCTGGTCTGGGGCAGTCAAAGGTGCCTGTAACTAACACCAGCCTAGCTCATTCTCTTCAGTGGAGCAGCCCTGCTCCAGCTGCTTCCTCACAATATTTTTGTAATTAATGAGCACATCTGTATATGCATCTATATGCACATGATGTGTATACATATGTGTATTTCACATATGCATGTATGTATGCAGTGATGCAGAAATCCTTACTTGCAAGAGTCTGGGAGTGGGTTGCAACAGTACTCATGGGTGGCAGCAACTAGCACCTATTTTCCCACTGTCCCTAGGTTTCATATGAAAGGAGGACCTTGAGAATTTCAGTTAGCCCTTTGCTCATCTCAGCAGTTAAAAGCTTACCAAAATTAGTCATTAATACAGGATAATGACTGGGATTAGCCAACAGGCTCAAACAATCAACTACCAGAAAGTAGACCTATATAATAGAAAAATAATGTTCAAAGATTCCTATGTAATAACACCCAGACTGGATACTTGAAATTAAAAATACACTAGGAAGTATGATCACTTTCTGAAATGGATTACATATGGTTTTCTTGAACTTCAGAGGGTTTTTTGTTCATTTGCTTTTTGTTTTTTGTTTTAATAATAGCCAATGATATTACTCTACTATCTCATGTTCTTGTTTGAGGCCTTTTATTGAGGAGCCCTGATTATTGTTCATTATTTGTTTTCAGTAGCACCCTCAATATTTCAAGTACTCTCAAATAGGAAAGACAAAGTAACCTAATGAACATATAATCTAAAGATTTTTTTTCATTTAGAAAAGAAAAACATTTAAATAGACATGAAAAGAAGATGGAAAAAGAAACAGCTGATAATCAGAATGTAAGTTTTTTTGATACTTCTGTAACTGGGGAGAATAGATGGCCCTCATATGCCTGCAATACATAACCTAATCTTTCAGATCAGGCCCAGGGAGTGGATATTTATCTATTTGCTGTCACAATGACTATTGTCATAAGTAAGCTGGTTCACTATAATACCTGAAGAAAATAAATTTTTCTAGTGAAGTGATATTTTTAGAATCTTTAGTTGAAGGTAAATTCTGATAAAACAACAGATGTGAAAATTTACATAACTCTAATTGTTATCAGCAGCAAAATAGATCTCATCTTTTATAAACCTGAAAATTAAGTATAATAGTTCTAAGCAGGTTATAAAAATGTTCAACATTTTGCCTGTTTGAGCTCAGTATTATTTGCAAAATAGAAACAAATACTTCATTTGCTTTTTACACAAAGAATATACAATTTAGAAATAATTGTTTAGTTTAGTTTTCTTTGTTGTTTTTCTAATTAGAAGTTAAAATTAGGATAATTATGGATTTCAAACTGGATAAAGAAGGAAATACAATTCAACATTTAGCATATGATTCTACTATGATTCTTCTAGAACTTTATATGGGAAATTTGAAGCTGTCTAGAAATGAAAGAGTCGAAGATTAGCTGTCGGGATGTACAAGCTGTTCATGTCAACTGAACAACAAACACTTCCTCATCAGCCCTAATGCTGTAGAAACCTCTGTTCTACTGCTGTAGATAACAAATACTGTTCTTTTGACAGGAAGATTCTTCCTAGGAAGTCCTATGAAAAGCTACCTCTTTCCAGTACACAGTGATCAGACCAACTACTTATAAAGTGCATTCTTTCCAGTTACCTTCTTCTTTGCAAAAAACATAACAATCTTAAGAAATCTCCTAAGTTCTTACAAGACATCTCATCCCATCCTCCAAACTTCCTGGTGAAGTAAAGAGGGTTTGTGATCCTCATGAGAGCAGGACTGGTAGAGGTAGTGACTGTGGCTTTTGAGAAAGGATGTCCTTACAGACATCTTAGCATGGGGGCAGCGGAGCAGAGAGTTAGTCTGCAGTGATACCTTGTACATATTAGAAACAGAAGGGAAAAAAAAAAGGATCAAGGAAGGAAGGAAAGAAATGTATGCTCTCTGTTGGATAAGGAAAAATGGCTAGACTTCTGTCTACAGGAAAGGAAGAGAATTGCTCTAGCTTGTAATCAGCTCATTGGGTTAGATCTTGGAGTAATCCTACCTGCTTACAAAAGCAACTGCAAAGATTTTGTAGTTTTAAAGATGTAAAAAATTATCCTAATTGGAATAATTCCGCTTGTCAAAATTACTTATAACTGACGTGATACTAGTATATAAGTACTTAGTCTTTAGCTGTATGTATTCTCACATATTTGAGAGATAAGGAAATACTATGAGGAAATAACCCTGAGTCATCACAGCTTAACTAGAGCATTAACTTCAGGTTGTCCATCCATTATCTGTATTTCAGGGTGTTATCTCATTACCATGCATTATGAACACTACTTACACATATATTGTCAATTTAAATTCCATGTCTAGTAAGTTATTCCACTTTTGCATATCTGTGTATTTTCAAGACCTAGAAATCTAGCATTCCAGAACTCTAAGCTAGATCAAATCTACATTCAGTTGCATATTTAAAGACTTCTTTGAAAATAAAGAAAACAAAACTAATATGCATGTAAAGCAGAGAAAGTCACAGTACATATATTTATTTAATGAAGAAGAATGAGGATATAACAGGATGGAATGTACAGTAACATGCAAACAGGATATCAGCTAAAGTGTTCTGTTAATCTGTCTACAGTTCAGGCAAATTGGCTTTTTAATACGTGTGTCTGCATCAGCAGATTTGATAACTTTTCTTTGGTTGAAAGAGTTACAAATCTGTTGACATTCAGGAAGCTGGCAACCTTCTCTAGCCCTCTAGATGTTGCATCTGAGTTCCTCTATCTTTCTTAAAAGTAATAAATAGCACCTGCTGGATGTGAAGTCAAGCCTTTCAAAATGGGGAATGCTCTTCCAGCTGAGGTCAGAGCAAGTATCCAATGTTATCTGTCACATCATTCATTGCTCATGGTCCTGCAGCAAAAGAAAATTGCTTAGCTGTTCACAAAGTAAAATTTGCAAATAGGTTCCTGTTAGCAATTTATTTCCACTCCTGCAGCAGTGCTTTCTTAACTGTAACCATCTCTTTTCTCTCCTGGGGCTTTTAATGTCAACAATGATCTAAAAGTCATGGAGATTCAGATGGGTGTAAATATCCTTGTTATCACCTATGGTTTGGAAAAGCAAATACCATTCTTTGTTCATGTCACTCCTCTGCAGATTTTTTGAAACACTTAGTGCTAGTTAGGACATTTGGGGTATTATGTAATATTTCTTTAATCATCTGTTTATAGTTTGGGGCTGAAAATTACTACTGAAATTAAATGAAGTTCTGATGGTTAGGCAGCTATGCTGTTAAGATTTTGTTGTTTTCAGTAACATACTTAGAGCATTGCTTTAGTGTAACCAGAGGTGAAATATTCTTTTGGTAGAATTAAGAATGTTAGACATTTTATAGGTAACCACAGTAACTTCATGTTAAGTTATCTTTAAAGTCATATTCTTGTAGGAAGGTTCAGCACCGAGGTTAAAAATTAGAATAGAAATGTCAAAAGGCGTTGCCTAATTCTGTCTCATGGAAGTCAGTCCAGTTTGACGTTAATGAAATTGATTACCAACTGACTCCTGTCTTACAGTCAGATAAGAGCAGATTCCAGATTCCTGAATAGCTGATGTGGATCAAAGCATATAAAATGGTGTCTGCACTGCCCCTGCCGCTGCCCCTGTTGTGCTTCAATCACTTAACACCTTTGATCTTGCACTGGACTTTACAACAGTGAAAAGTGGGTAGAAAATGATCCCATTCTGATTGCTAGCATAATACATCCACTTTAACATGGCCACTGGATATAAATGGCATGGAGAAGGCGTTGTCCTTGTATCATTTCTGCAAACACAGAGAGATTTGTTTAGTTCAGTCCCTTCTGTAACTGCTAACGTAAATCTAGACACACTCTGAATTCCATGATCCTGCTCAAGCACTGGCTCCAAGAGCATGTAGGGAATGCTGTAAACTGCCTACAGCCAGCCTGAGCCCTGGATGATAAATCCCATCTGCTCTTGCTGCTTGTTACAGCAAGCAACATCAGAATGTTTTTAGGAAAGATATGTTTTTAGGGTTTCCAGTGTTATCACTGAAAGGGCACTAGGCTACCTGGAGTCTAAGCAGAGCACTAGATTAGTTTACCTCAGAGGATGCTATAAGCACGAGCRAGATCATCCCAGCAATCTGCAATATTCTGTCCTTGCTGCCACCCTTACGAGTGCCACCTAGTAAGTGATGTGAGAGTGTTGCTGTTCTGGCCTGGAGGCTACCCTAGGCACCACTCTATGTATCTTGTAGCACATCCTCTCAGCAGCACTAAATTCCTGCTGCACATTGCTAAATGCCATATCCCACTTAGGACTAYCGTGAGTAAAACTGTCAGTCTGACTAAAAGATGCATGTGGAATAGTTTTCCTTATGTGTTTACTTTATGTTATAGTTTTAAAACTAAGAGAAACACCATGTTTTTGATATTTTGTAAATTTGTCTCAGATTCAGTTTGCTAAGAAAGCTCTCTAAACTTACTAGTAATTAAAATATTCATCTAATAAAAGCAAGAATGAAAGGTGAGTGGAGAAGAGAACTCCAAGTATAATAACTATGAATCTAGTGAATTTTATTATTTCAAAGCACTCACCTGCAGCTATGGGTAATTTACATAGTAGAGATAATAGATTCAGAAGGCTAAGGTCAGTGTGGGTATTGGAAAGAATAATAATGTTATTTATAAATTGCAAAGTTTATTCCATTAATTGCATTTAGCAGGATGTGGAATTTGGCTTGCTCATTATACTTTAATCTTCACACAAATAAATTTTGTGTGTAAAGTTTTTGAGGTTCTTAGACGGAAGATTTGCTTAAGTATTTATTTTAATTGCAACTAGTATGGATGATCATCACAACTCCCTTGCTGAAACTGTATCAGATGGACAGTAGTTGGGATGTGTTGGCAAAGAAATTTCCGTGTGTGATCTGAATCCCTGGCTATGGGGTGGAAAGACTGGTAAAGCCAACATTTGCAGGTCACTCAATGAGCCAGCTCCATACCCACTTCATCTCTCTGCTACAGCAACTTGTGATCCATAGGGCTCCTTCATCTTCTCTTTCCTAGGAATTATTTTACTCTGTTCCTTGTGGCATCTGGAAAGCATGTCTTTTGGCTACATAAAGATTTTAGTATACTGTTAGTGTCAGAAATATTGGCCACTCATGCTTCAGGATGAAGGATTTGCTAGAGTAGGACACTGATACTCTTTAAACTTTTCTAACTGACATCTGAACCTCCTGGTTTGATGCACCCCCTTTCTGTAAATGCTAAGRAGCAAAGGGGATTCTAGGGAGTAAGCTTCATGAAACTGTGATAAGGGTGGTAATTTCTGTCTGCAAGAAGGAAGCAGCTGTGTGATATGCCAGGAACAGAACAGCGAGCAGAAGGAAGGTAAAACATACCAAAGCTGAGTAGAAAACAGGAGGTACAGTGGTACATAGGGAAGAAAAGTATTTGTCAATACTGTGAGCAGTTGAGGTTATTTTGCATAAATATATATAAAGGACTTGAAAAGCGGCTTTCTTGGGGAAGAGGCCCATCACTGACCAAAATTCTCAGATAAGAGGTTGAAGAAGGGTACTGCAGTCAGAAAAGGGGTTTTGTGCAGCTCTAAACAGTCTGAAACTGAGAGAAAGTGGTGGAGTGGGGAGCTGTAGCCTGGTTATACCTGTAGTTTTGGCACCTGGTCCAAGTACTCAGAAGGTAGAGTTGGTGCATTGGCATGGTAACACAGAAGAGGAGTGTCCAAAGGAGCATCACATTGAACTGTTCTAGCTAAACAACACACAAATTATTTACTTGCCTTTTTGAGTACGGACTACTGATGGTGACACAGAAAAATGAAGCTACTACACTGCATCAAGATGCCAAGCTAAGAACCATTTCATTTTATCTGAAACAAAAGTACTTAAATCTCTGCAGCATTTCCACAGAAACTACCAATTTGCTCTGAGTGGTAAATGGTTTACTTTTCAAGAGTCAGTTAGAGCCAAGGAGCCTGAGATAGATTTCCTTCACTCAGAGGGGTCCATCTTACTGAACTTCTGATGTCTGCACTGTAGGTGTTCACATCCAGTCTGTTCATCTGGGATCACTTTATAGTCAATGGAAAAAAACCCGACATTTTTATAGTATGATTCCTCTAGCTTACTTAAGACAATTACATGAAGATGAAATTCTATCATTCCCCAAACTCTAGCATTCTCACAATATCTCTATCCATTGCTGATAGGCCTAAGGACCTAAGGATGACTAAATCAGATGTAGACATTGGTGATATATGGATGAAATCCACTTTCATTTTTCTGTCATGGAAATGGTGTTATAACTGTAACTGAAGTAAGTTAGTCTTGCTTTGAGCAAGGGGTTAAACCAGATGACCTCCAGGCTGTTTCCTTCCAACCTAAATTACTGTATGATTTTATAGTTCTGTGACTTCTAGTTCCAAGTTTGACACTTTTTCTTTATGACTACTTTAAGAAGCCATGTAGCTTCTCTGTCACTTCTATTAGCTGTTTTAATAAAACAAACAAATGACATTCTTCTCAAGAATGTTATTTCCTATGCTTAAAGGAAAGTTGAGGACTTAATAAGAATATAATTTTATAATCACAGCAGCAAAAGTAGAAGCAGAAAGAAGTTATTCCTATTATTTGTCTACAGTTAGATTACCGCTTATATTTTAAGTGTTCAATTATATAGATTCAGTACCTTTTTTAATAAACATTTTAGAGAAGTGCATAAAAGGTAAAAGTAAACTAAGCTAAACTAAGGTGTAACTTAAGGCAAATAAACTATCTGATAAAAGTCTTTCTCTTCTACCCAGGAGGCAAGTTCTTTGTTGTGATATTGGAATTTATCTCAGTTATGTACGTTACCCAACCCCAAGTCCTATATTGTTATTGTTCATGATGCTACCACCACCAAAGCAGTAACAGAACAAACAACTCTTAGTCATCACTATTGTGTTTTACAGACACCTGTCTCTGTGTTACATAATCTTTTTTTTTTTTCTTTTATCCAATACTCAGAATATGGATTCCTAATGAACATCTAGCTTTTCCGTCGCATTTTAAAGCAAATCTTTGAAATAACTCTAATATGAAGTTCTAGTTAAAGTAAGATACAATAAGACCCCTTTGCTTTTCTGGCCTCTGTATGTCACTATTGTTTAAGGATTTCAAGTCTAAGTTATATTTTCCCATCTCTTCTTTAAAGGGCAATAGGAACATTGGTAATGGCCCAATTTCTTTGGATTAATGAAATCTTATTAATGTTAATCTGATTAAAAGAAACCTACCAAAACTATTTTAAAATGAGTTTCACTTACAGATTTTTGAGGAAAGTCTAATGCATATTTGTGTGCAAGATTATGGCTTCCTGATTATTATTCCAGCATAACACATTTTCTTAAAATATACTCATCAAAATGTCCCGTAAGAGACAAATAGAAAAGTTTTCATCATTCTTTCCTGACATATCATGGATATTGTAGATATAAGAACTTTAAAGCAAGAAACATTTTGCCAACAGAATTCTAATGTATAAGGCTAGTCTCCACAATTTATTTCCTAAATTTATTTTCATCCCTACACCTGATTTGATTATAGAACCATCACACTCCTGGGGTAATTATAGACTCTTAGAAGCCACTCTTCATTATCTAGGTTCACTGACTCTCTCAACATGACTAGGTAGATCACTTTTATTTAAAATCTGAAACTTCTTGTTACAAAAGCTGATTACAAATTCAATGCACAGGTGCTCTGCATGCAGCCATTCAGTTCAATGCATAGAGCTACAGAGGAAATGTAAAATGCTATCAAATTAACATGATGAAAATTTACATCTATGTTGCACACCAATCGGTGATTTCTAAAGACCGATGCCAATGGTGTATTATCCTTAATAAGTATAAATGTGTACAGCTTTTCTTCCCTCTTTCAGTTTGAAATTGCAGTATATTTATTATTATTAATTTCTTAGAGGTATTTAACTTCTTTTCCTATGCCAAAGTTCAGCTTTTATTTCTGGCCTGCTTCTTCTTCTGTCAGCTTTCAAAAGTCTAACCTGTACATGTCAAAATCAGGCTGGCTTGTACTGTGGGACTACCTCTTAGGCAGTAAATGAAAACAGGGACAACGGAGTTCCTGCCCAGTGGAACTCAATTAACTACACTTTTAAATTGATAAAGCAGTCCCTAGCACAGTTTTGGACCACGCCAAATTAACAGTTTTGATTTGACTACCTCTTTTTGGAGACCAAGAGAGTTTAAGAGTATCAATGTGGGCTGTTCCATGCCAGGTGACTTCAGTACCAAGGAAGGAAGGAAGAGAATCACATTTTAATTAATATATGCAGAGCCTTGAATTTCTAGCTATTGGGCCAAACAAATAAACAAAAAACAAAAACATTTTATTCTGCATTAGCTAATGCTACCATAATTTACTCCAAGATTTATCTAAAGTCAGTATGGCAACATAAAACCATAAACCTGTGAAGTATAGCTGCTAGTCTATTTACAATGCATATTTAAGGAAAACAAAACACAAATGCAGAGGTTGACTCAAGGAATTCAAAGTAAAATTCAGTATGTCCAAAGACCAAATTTTCAGTAGTTGCTTATGAATTTTGTCATTAAATAAGAATGAAAAGTGGCAGCCATAAACTCAGCCACTTGTTTTTCTTCTTAAATCAGATGCTCAAAAGACTGCCATATTTTTCAAGTTAAACTAAAAGCTATGCAACCTTTTTGATCAGTTTGCTTTTCCAGTAAATTCCGTTAACTCCAATGGAAAAAATAACAGGGATGAAGTTTACCTATTTTGTTTAAAGTCTTTCATTCTTCACAATTCTATAAATTGAACTAACGCTATCAAAAAGCAGTGTGTAAATAGTCTCATTGTATTGTTTCCCTAGTTATTACTTTTTATATGCTATTGATTTACATTTTATATTTTTTTAAGTCAATGGTTGTAAAATACTTGTTATAACCAAAAGGTTTATTTTTCTGTAATTGAAAGCAGCGAGATAAGTATCACTACCCTGAGAAATAGAACAGACTTCACAGCGAAAAGAGACAGTGCTGCTGTCTGATGAAACACAGAGCACACTGATCATTCTGACCATCTCTTTCTGACATCTAGAAGTCTGTATTGTATGTTTGCCAGTGAATGCTTTTTTCAGGCAGATCACTTAAAGCTGCTGAAAGTAAAGGCATCTGCCATTTTTATGCTTATGTGGCCTTACACAAAACTCCTTCTGTTGTTCACTTGACAGAGGAGAATACAGCTCGTCTTACTGTAGAAAGCCTGGGCCCAGACTTTCAACATCAAGTCTCTTTGCCAGACAATGCCTTTTCCATGATCAAAGCATACGAGGGATGTGGCAGTCACACTGAAGTTCATGTTCGCTCTCCTTTACAGAGAATGAAAAGGAAGAGGGGAAAAACTCATTTAGCCCAAAGAAATAATCTGATTCTTTTCTAGGAATTTGAATTTTCCTGAAGAGTACAATTTCTGATCAATGATATAAGTAGCAGCACCCATTTAAATTTCCTTGTTGCCACCCAGTGCACTCACAAAAGTTTTTCCTTGAAGGCTTTCTTTCACCTTTTATCCCAGTGCAACTTTTCAAGCAATAACTTTTCAATATTTCATTTTCTTATTTTCTTTTGTTAGTTTTTTTTTTCTAAAGCGCTGTATTAAACTAAATATATCATGTTTAGAAACGCACTGAGAGAAATGCATTCACATTCACAGGCACATGAATACTGGTGATTAAAGAATGCTTTTAACCTGCTATGTTGTCCCTTAATGGCAAGTATGGTGTATGGTAATTTGATTTTCAGGTATATTAACAACAGTTACCAAATTGGTGAATTCTTTTTTGTTTAGAGAACCACCTACTTGCAGCTACTAAAAACTGGACAACTGGCCCTGTGAAAACTGGGCATGGACAACCTACCTCTGTGTATGACAGCTATACATGTATAGTTCAATGGCAATTATCAACAGTGCGTTCTAAATGCCTCTATCATTGCACTTAACTTCATTGACATGTTGTGTCATATTATTAAATTGTTTTTGTCAGCTTTTTATTGGAACGTCTCTACTGAAACTGCAACCTGCCTAAAAGCTGAATAAAACTATTGGAATTCATTTATGAATTAATGCATTATTTCATAGTTTTCACCATCCTTGAAGCAAAGTAATGAAAAATTATGATCATATAAAAAATTCAGACATTGATATTCAGATTTTTTGTGGGTTTGTGTGTACTTTTTAATAATGTATACATGCATTATCTTTAGGATTAGGAAAGATGTATACATTTTAATACTTTTAAGCAAGTCTTATCTACGACTAGTACTTCAGAATGTATCTAACCAATCCACAGTCTCTTGCATGGGAGTTTTTTTATTTGTTTTACTGACATTGCCATTCCACCAAAAAAAAGGAAAAAAGTTTTTTTTTTTTTTTTTAACAAGAGGAAATAGACACAGACATCTAGATTCTGACTTTTAGAATGTCATCAAAAAGTTAGGCAGGCTGTGATGTTCATGTTCCAGACAGTGACTGTGACCTCCATATTAATTTATTAATTATGACCAAATTCTGATGGCATCTAAAATCTGTTGGCAAGTCTAGTTTTGGGTTCCCTGTACGCCCTCTGTGTAGCTGCTGAGCCTCCAGAAGAGYCCAGTCAGTTAAGCACGCTCAGGTCACTCAGATAACCTTAGGTTTAGTTTACAGTACAGAGAAAAGCAGCAGGCCCACCACTGCGTAAGTGCTGGTAATTATCATGGTAGTTAAATCAGAAAGTCAGAAGTCTAGACTGAAATCTGCTTCAGCCTGAAAAGGTTGGGACCAACAGTTCTCCTTACAATGTAAGAGCTCTAAGCACCTGGATACTTTGTGGAGGGAGTGACTTTCCTTTTCATTTGCAGATGCCTCCACAAGGTCAGCAGCTATGCAACAAATGAGGAAAGGCAAGAGCCAGGCACAGGAAATTGCCTGGCAGAATTTGGAAATGCAGTTGAAATCACACTGCTGCTTTCACAAGATAGTTGGTACCATACTGAATGGAAATCAAATTTTCTCTAATAAAGTAATAAATGAAAAGATATTGAATGGCCTTGACTAGGAATGAAAATGCTATCTGTTGACATTTGAAGCTGAAAATCATTGGTAATAATTTTTAAATGATATTTTCTTCACTGACCTTTATAATTTAAGTAAAAATATTTTGGGAGTGTTTCCAGCACTGTCAAAGTCATTAAATAATACCCATCAGCTTCCATATGCAACATGCAAGTTCTCTATTTATTAAGTATTTTAAAATAAGCCTAAGTATAATGACGTATGTAATTCCTTTGAAACACAGTCTTAAAAGAAACAAAAAATATGTCCTTGAATGCCTATGTTCTCAAATTAGTCATTTCTGCACCTAACAAAACTACTGGATAAATCTGTAATTATTTTGAACATTACAAAGAATTCCATGCATAACTTAATAACAAATGAAATAATTTTAGTGATACATATTTGTTGTTTTCCCTAAAAAAGGAGAATTTTATACCATGCATATTCAGTCATAACAATTTATTTACTGTGACTCAACTTTGAATCTCCACTTTCCTTCAGTATCTCCACACAGTAGAAGCAGCTTGTTTGATCATTAATGATGCCTTCATAACTGGACTATAAATTACTCATTCACCCTTCCACTGTTTATCAGCAACCTGATATACTGTTTTTTTAATCACTCTATGAAATATAATGGGAATATATGATAAAATATACTGTTATTACTAATACTAAAGCAAGTTATTAATAAGATCTGCTTTATTCCAGCCTAATTTATCTCCAGTCACCCACTGAAATATTGAGCTATTTTAAGTCAACAATAATAAATGTGATTTAACATTAAAATTATTTTAAGACAGTTTTCTACTAAAAGTATATCCTGTAAAAAAAAAAACCTTTTATATAATGCATGACTACTACAGAAATAGCTACCACAGCCATCTGTGCTAATATTCATTTCTTATTCAATTACAAATAATTAAACTAATATTTTTAGTTAATTTGGTTTACAATTCTATAAATATATGTATATCTATATAATATACATATTTGCATATTTATTTACAATGAACCAGAATCTCAGAAACTGTTCTCACAAGTTTTCTAGTCATTTCAAGTTAGCTTGACAAATAATTTACATTAACACCTTACTGTTATGCCCTCAGCAGAAGGATGGGGATCACTAACCTCAGACAAAATGTCATTAAATTGTAGACTAAAGCAATTTTAAAAATCCTACTATGAATTTAGGCAAGACTTCTTAAGTTTCTCAGTTTCTACCCTCATTATCATAAAACATTCTTAAGCTACACCTGAGACCAAATGAATGTGTGCCATTGCTATTGGCGGTTGCATAGTGGATCCATTTTGGCCCATGTGGCCTTACACGGATGGATGGTACGGGCCTCACCTGCCGGGCATGGGATGGCACTATCACGATGGAGTCACTCTGCATTTCTAATAGCGCAATAATACTTTCATAATAACAAATGTGTAGATCCAGAGGAAGATCATATAATTTACTGGGAATTGAGAAAGCAGCTGGGACCTTTGGCAAATGTTGCTATTCTTGCCTGCCATTGAGTGTTTACTCTAAAAGCATCTGGAGCACTGCAGGCAACATTTTTTTGTTGTTTTACTGAGTTAAGAACTGTGTGTGCTAAGTGTTGAGTATCTCACATTTCCTTCAAAAACAGCATGAAAACTTTTCTAATTTTGAAACTTTTTCCTCTACTGCCTTTTGTATGAGGCAGAAGATAAAATCAACAAATATAGGGATGAATACAAATATGCTATGCAGTTGTTTTTCTGGGTTGAAAATGGGTTGCAAACCCATTATTATATTTAAAGCAAGTTGGGATTGCCGTACTGATGTTCATCTGCATAAAATGAGTCAATCTGCAGCTAAAAATTATTCTTTTTTCTCAGTAAGCCTCTTGTCCTCTCTTTGTCCTCTTTCATATTTCATCATTATGAATATTTAAATGAAATATGAAACACCCTAAAACTATGGAGCCAGATTTTGTCTCAGACAATTTGGCTGTGCATTGCCAATAAATTCCTTGACTTTTTTTCCTGTTGATCATTCAAGTATAAACACTTCACTTCATATATATCATATGTATAGCTAACAAAAAAACACTACTCTAAATCATCAGTGGAACCTTACTAAATCTGTTTCACTGAATAGCAAATCATATCTGTTTCACTGTCTTGAAAATCAAATACACCCCATGATTTATTTATTTATTTATTTATTTTTGCAGTTTCACCCTGGTTCTCAGTAGAGACTCAGCTTACAGTATTGTAAGTTAACAAATAACTGTGGATTAACAAAGACACAGCTGAAGCAGTAGTGGCTTGATTTCTTCCTGTGTTTATTCACTTACCTTACTTACCTTTTTTAAACACTTTTGTCATTTTTAATGAGTCTCCATAGTAATAGCAAGAATCAGTGAGTTCCTGCTGCATTATCATTACAGGGAGTGTCTTACATTGCTTTACAATAGGCAAACTTTCCCTAAATATTTTGAGTCCTTGGGCTGAGTACATAATGTTTTACACACATACACTGTTTGAAATCAGTATGACAGCTTACAAGAGTGAAGACAGAGTACCTGAGTATATATTTCTAAGTATAGCTATGCAGAGTTAAACACAGACAGCTGACAGGTGTTATTGGCAAGTTTTGTCAGGCAGTTTTACTGGGAAGAGCAATCTATGTCACCTAAAAAAGAACGAGAAACTTGCAAGTAACAGAGGAAGAAAAAAAGAGTAATTTGAATGAGGATATAAAACAAAGCAAAAGCATGACAGTCAGGAAGACGATTACCGGGACTCTTTGATAGTGTGAAACAATCCCCTTCCCAGAAAATGTCTTCAGAAAGACTCTTGGTGATAATCAGTCAAGCAGTATGTCATCTAAATTCTGCTTCTTTTCTAGAACAAAAGATGACTGTTTCAGTAATAATGTGCAGGTATTGATTCATTCTCCTCAAGCTTTTTTCCTTCTTTTCTTTTCTTTTTTTTTTGAAAGGGACAGTGCCCTTTCTAAATTGTATGCTAATTTGGAGAAAAAAAACACACGCAAATATATAACAAAGTTATAAGGAAAGTAGTTCTTTCTTCTGCTCTCTTCCTCTTTGCAGCCCAATATTGAAATAAATACTGAAAAACAGATATTAAAAGAAAGAATAATCTATCTTCCAAAGCCTTAATCCTGGTGAAACAAAGAACATCTAAAAACAAATTAGTCATTTATTTCTAGTGTTATTCCTATGTTTAGCACTAGCTTGATATTTGACTGAAAGTATATCAAAGTTTCAGTAGGCTGTAAGATCTCCATAATTTGTAAAATTGATGTTCCTATTAAGGTTTCTGTTAGATAAAATGAGTCAATAAAACTACCAGTTCCTGCAAAATAAACATGATAGCCCTATTTCATCCTTCCATTACTCAAAAGTAATTCAAGTAATTCAAAGTTCTGCCTCATCCTGTTAGAACTATGACATTCATCCAGCCCATTATTTAGATGATTTGAGTCACTAACCTGGTAGAAAACTATTCCTTTCTTTTTTTTTTTCTGCTGGGCTAATTTATTGCTGCCATAGTGAGCTTAACTGTCCATCTGTAGCTGGTAACATCAACAAGATGTCAGAGCTCTTCTAAAACCCCTCACTTGAAATGGGGCACAATATTGTGTAATTCCTGTCTATAAATCAAGCTAGACTGGAAATGAAAGGTGGTATGCGACAGTGATTTGTTATAAGTACAAGAATATTACTTTGATGTAAGTAGTTAGCCAACATTTGGAGTCCAGCAGAGTGTATCAATTAAGAGCGGAAACTTCTTCCAAAGAACTGTTTTCTTTGATTCAGTCCTGTTTATGTATATATATATATATATATATATATATATTTAAAATCTTGTTTTAACCCTGATTACAGCACAAATCAGGTAACAAGACCACAGAAACTCTATTCAAAAATTCTCTAACTAGCTACTGCTGTGGATCACGTCCCTAGTATTTGCCAGGTGTTAGCATGTGTTTTTTAGCCCTTCTCTGTGATCACTTTTGAGGAGGGAATTTCTATTTCTCCCTCAGATGCCATGTCCACTAAATAATATCCATGGAATCCTTCCTTACATATAACTCACATTCAAACCAATCTTGTTTGAGGCTACACCTTGGGTAGCACTCCTTTTGTTTTGCCACTGCAGATCTTATAATGTTGATTTGCCACTTTCAAATCTAAAATCACAGAACACTGGAACAAAGTTAGAATCATTATAAATGGGTTTTCAAAAACTAAAATCAAAAAGCTGAGCAAAGTCTAGGGTACATCCAAGTCTGCTTACGTGCAGAAGTAGTTATGTACACTTAGTGTGACTGGTGTCAGGTTTACCAAAACATGCTGTTGATGCTGGAAACAGAAATGGACGAAAATGAAACAAAACACCAAAAAACCCTTCCTTGTATTAAGTCCCAGATTTATGTTACCTAAGCAGAGACAATTAAAACCCCTTCAATGTCAATGGAGACAGTATTGTTCCAGAAAGCAAATGATCTAATTTGCTATACTTGCTTCCTTTTCTCTATACTGATTAGTGTGGGAGCCTATATATCTAATTTGTGGGTAGCTAGATTTAGGCAAAGTTTGTTAGCACAGACTTGTGTGTTAATATGTAAAACTTTAACATTCTAATCAACTGATTTTCTTTAATATATTTATGAAGTTATACATCTAAAGTCAGTGTAATGGAAGGAAAGTGAGGTTGATGAACTTGTAACATAAGTAAAATAACACAAAGGTAAAGTCCTGAAAAAAATCTACTTATTCCTTATTTAACCACGTTTTACTGGAGACAATGTTGAAGTCAAAACTGTCCTGTACGTTAAAGTGTTTCAGTATGAACAGCTGATTTTTTTTTTCTTAATTTCAAAATTAAATCAGGGTTGATTTTGATGTGGGTCTCCTGATTTTACAGAACATTCCATCCAAGGATTTTGGAGATGAATTCATTTTCTTTGCTTTATTAGCAACCTAGTAAGCAAAAGATTGGACATGCTACTGCTACAAAAGCTGTATGCTTCCTTCAGCTGGGAACAGTTGCATCGTTTTTGTGATAATGCCAGTTTGTAACAATGCTTCGAGGAACGTTATGGCAGTTATGAAAACAGAATGCACTAAAGGCATTTCCTGAAGGATATGGAGCTGTTCGCTGTAAATATGAATACTAACAAGCTGCAAAAGTACTCTGTCCTCACGGCTGATGCCTTCTCAAAAACAGTTCTATAGCCAAAGGCTCATATATTTTTCTTCAGATCAAAAGATATGAAGCAATACCATTTAGAGTTTTATTTGCCTCAAGCATTTGTAATCAAAGAGATATTGTTATGCGTTCAGGAAGCGCTTCAGGCCTGATCAACTACTCTCTGCATAGAATTTTACTCTTTCATCCATATAAATCACTTGGTGCCTACCTGACAAAAAGAAAAATCCTGATTCCTCTTGCACTGATGCATTAGAAGGAAGAGAGGAGAGGGAAGTATCTTCTTAATATCAAATTAACAACAGAATAGTTGGTTTTGTTTTTCCACCAAAGCTAAGATGCAATTTTATCACCTTATTTGTTATAGATGTCAATAAAATCCTGATATTTCTCTAATGTTACCACATAGTGATATCTAAGAAAATAGCTTAGCTTAGTTACCATAAGGATATGCATTAACTACCAGCTATGATTATATATTTATCCATGGCATGATGCAGTCTTTGGCTATATCAATTTCTTAATGAGAAATGATCAGGTCTTTTTTTTTTTTGGTTCTTGGTGAGGTTGGTTTTGGGAATCATTTTGTTTTTATGGGCCAATCTATCTTGAATGAAAAGGTGTACTCTAAGCTACACACCTTCAAATACTATTTGCCAGTTCAATGGAGAATGATTCCCTCTCAGCTCTCATCTTTGTAATCTCTTCTGAATTCATACTCTTAAGAAGTCTTTGATTTTATTAATGTACCAGAAATATACCATCTGAAAAACAGCTCACCTGAAAAATACTGTATTGGAAACATTTTGTGTCTCACACACTAAGGGAATTTTATTTCCTTTCATTTTCTTGCTTCCTTCTTTTTTAACTCTAAAAGGTCCATTTTCCTCTCTGTTGCATATAACTTAATGAATAGTGTATAGATCTGTGCAACTCCACAATGGCTACAAAACAGCTTATACTTAACATACCTTTGGGATTTACAGTATTTGTTTTGACCTTAGAGTATTTTGATTTATTTAAGGCTGTACTTCTCTAAGGTAATGATCTTGTGGAATACCTCCAGAATTTGATAGATGTTTTAATGGAAGAATTAAAAGCCTTAAACAATACTGAATAACAAGATAACTAGGAATGGAAAACAAGAAAACAAGATCTAAGTAGACAGAAGGGAATAAACTGTGTATAAAAAATATTTGCTATCTAAACAGTCTTGTTCAGGAAGGATAGGGTCTACCCATTAATTAATTATTAATAATATTATTATTTTTATTTATTATTAATTTATCGGATGGTAACCAGCAATAGTAGGTGCTTACCATCAAAAAGTACAGTAAGCTGAAGTAAAATCTACTCCATCTATTTTGAAAGTGTTTCATTGTTGTTTTTGTCTGGTTTGGGGATTAATCAGAAACTCTGAGCCTTATAGGATACAATTCTTTAAACTGGTACAGTAAGAGCACTTCACAATGTATGTCTCAACCTGGTGCTGAAACAATGTCATCTACACCATCTACAGCCATTACTATTTAACCATCTTTGTTTATGGTTTTTGCTTTGCAGATTTCCAAGGTAGCTAAGTAACTCTACATGTTTAGCTGCATAATGCATTGAAATATATTTAATACATTACAAGTCTCTTGTAACTATATCATTTCACATTGTATTCCACTGCAAGAAAATAGGCAGCATCTTTGAGCATCTTTGATGTGTGAGCCAACTTTTTCCACATGTCTATATTTAAAGAGTGACTTAAACTTTCATGGCTCAGTCTCAAAAAACTTCTTTCTACTTGAGAACTCCTGATTATTCATTATAAATTATTATTAAGGGAAAAGTAGGATTCTACAGTTAAAAAAAAAAACTATAGGAAATAATCATTTGATGGCTGAAAAGAAAAATTAATTAAGATTCTTTGATTAAATGCCTTCAACACTTTTTCAATTACTTAATTCTGCACAGAATAAAATTGCTAGAAATCATAGGATATTCCAGACAAAGACAATGCAGTGGATCTCACCTTCTGGATTTCATTCATTGATGTAATATATTTTCCCACCAACAGTGAACCAGGTAGAGATATGAAGCTGAATTATAAGGCTATAATTGGGCAAAGGTAATAAATAGTGATGACAGAAAATTTTACGCTGAAAATATATTAATAGTGGAGTTCCTCAGGAATAAATTGGTTTCTAATATGATTTAATATCCTCAATACAAAAAGCAGGACACTGATAAATTTTGCTTGTAACAAAAAATTAGGAGGTGGTGTCAAAAAAGTGAAGATCAAGTTGTCATTAATAAAGAGCTAGAAGACCTTCAGAACTGAAATAATAGATGTATGAAATTCAGCAGAACAAATGGAAGACTTGTGATTGCTGTAAGGAGCTTCTAAATTAGAGAGGCCAGAAGAGAAACTAGACCTGGATGGAGTAATTAATCACAAAACAACTATGAGTCAATGTGGCAGTATTGCTGCAAAGAAAGGAAAATGCAATCCTATTACACCCACCACTTATCAAGTTAACAGTATGGAGAGAATAATAATGCCATGAAAAACCTGGCAAAACCTGTTTAGAATGCTGAACTGAATTCTGGTCAATCACGACTAAGGAAGCTTAATTCCAACCAGTAATAGGTGCAAAGCGATTAAGATCATCCTTCCATTAGAGTTTGTTTCATGTAAGAAAAAACGAGAGAAAAAAAAAACGAGGGAAAAAAAAAAAGAGAGAGAGAGAGACTTGTGGATTAGCTAAATAAAGTCATAAACAGAGAAATGTATTTGAACAGATGGGTATACACCGACCAGTAATAAATTCAAGCTGTAAGTTAGTTACACAGTTTCTCTCTTTCAGAGCACTGATATTCAGAAACAATTTTCAAAAGGATTTCTTGATCCATTACTAGTGATAGAATAAAACTGAATATAGTTATGAATTTATCTACCTGCAATAGTATATTGCTGGACTTGAAGACATCGCAGATTCCTTTCATTCCTTTGTTAAAGAAATGTGAGCAAATCAAAGCCATCTGTCCCTGCTATTTAATAAAGACTTCTCAGTGAAGGGTATATTTTTCTATCACTCAACACTCAATACTCAAAACCTTAGTGTGTATCCACTCAAACAAGTCAAAATATTTTTTTATGAAAGAGTGTATTTTCTATGTTCTTTCTACTCCCAAATGGCCATTCCCCCCAAAAAAAAAACTCATCAACAAATCTTCATAAAGAGATATGAGTTAAATTTTTAGTAAGAAAGACAAAAACTGAAGAAATTGAATGAATGAAAGTATTTGTCAATTATAATATCTCTCTAAGAGCTTTTGCTGTTGCACTATAATTTTTAAAGTACTTTAAACTATTTTTCCATAAATAAAAGTAGCAAATAACATATTATTCTTTGTAGGTCATTGAATTGAAATTAAGCTCTAAGAATGTATAAAATTTTTTAATTCATTTTTCCTGGTTCCTTTTTACTGTTTGTGTTTCTATTTTCCCTAGCTATAATTCACAGATATACATCACTTTTCTAATTGGACATCTATGCTCCAGATAGTGTTTCCATGCTCATCTTTAGTTCTGAAGGACCTAGGGATTTTTATTCAATATGTTTAAGGAACATTAGATTGCTCCTTGATGTTCTTTAATTTGCAGTTACTTCACAGAATCACAGAATCGCACAGAATCACAGAATGGCTGAGGTTGGAAGGGACCTCTGAAGCTCTTCTAGTCCAACACCCCTGCTCAAGCAGGGTCACCTAGAGCACGTTGCACAGGATCACGTCCAGGCAGGTTTTGAGTATCTCCAGAGAAGGAGAATCCACAACCTCTCTGGGCAACCTGTTCCAGGGCTCTGTCACCCTCACAGCGAAGAAGTTTTTCCTCATGTTCAGATGGAACTGCCTGTGTTTCAGTTTGTGCCCGTTGCCTCGCGTCCTGTTGCTGGGCACCACTGAAAAGAGTCTGGTCCCATCCTCCCGACACCCTCCCTTCAGATACTTGTACACRTTGATAAGATCTCCTCTCAGCCTTCTCTTCTCCAGGCTAAACAGGCCCATCTCTCTCAGCCTTTCCTCATAAGAGAGATGCTCCAGTCCCCTAATCATCTTTGTAGCCCTTCGCTGGACTTGCTCCAGTAGTGCCACGTCCCTCCTGTACTGGGGAGCMCAGAACTGGACACAGTACTCCAGGTGTGGCCTCACCAGGGCTGAGGAGAGGGGGAGGATCACCTCCCTCCACCTGCTGGCAACACTCTTCCTGATGCASCCCAGGATACCATTGGCCTTCTTGGCCACAAGGGCACATTGCTGCCTCATGCTTAACTTGGTGTCCACCAGCACTCCCAGGTCCTTCTCCACAGAGCTGCTTTCCAGCAGGTCAACCCCCAACCTGTCCTGGTGCCGGGGGTTATTCCTCCCCAGGTGCAGGATCTTGCACTTGCCTTTGTTGAACTTCATGAGGTTCCTCTCCGCCCACCTCTCCAGTCTTCACATAACATATTGTACAGACTCACAGTTCTACTTTTAAATTCAATCAAAGACCAAGACATCTCTTGACCTTTAGAGCAGCTATTTCTCAAAATCACCCTTCCAACAACAGGAGAAAGCAGAAAACATGAAAAAGAATGAAATTCACAATTTATCTTATATGATATATATTTATCATATATTCCCAGACTGATTCTTTGTGGAACCAGGCTTGCAGACCCAGATTCAGTATCTAACAAGTGTTTCAAGGTTTAGTTATACAAATTGAGCTGGCATGATCTACTATTACTACTTTGGAAGGTTATATATTTTTTTCTTTTTTTTTAACATGGCTTCATTTAAATGTTTTACTAAAGCATATCAATACATTTAAAAAAAGAATACAGCTTCTCTTGAGCTTTAGTAGAAATAATGTGTTATATATACCATAAGAATCATGCTTGTGCTATGTGTGCCACAAGTACATTTCAAGGCACTTTACAAAAACATCATCTCACAAATGTACAGATGGAGAAACTGGGACAACTGGAGGATGAACTTCACAGGGTGAAAGAAAAAAAAGAAAAAGTATTTATTGCACTACTCTTTTTGCTGTCCTGTTCTGTATTTGTACTTCAAAAGCTGACCGAGCTCCAAGCTCAACAATAGAAAGTTTATGGAGACTATTATGCTATCATGAAACTTTTGTACCTACTCTTTCAGAAAACACACTGTGGGTACGCATGTATTAGCTAGCCAAAGATTTTTTTTGCTTCTCAGTGTCCATAGAGGTGTGCTGTAACTCCTCTTTCTCTTTGTGTGGAGTCGGAGAAGACAGTCATCAGAGTTTCTTTTCATTACTTTCCACCAAATGAATGAGCTGGAGAAATCATTTTCTGCTAGTTTTCTGTAGCTTCAGGGCTCAGTTCTATTTATTGAGGGTCTTTGTGATGGACTGCATTTGTTTGTTTGTTTTTATTTTTTTGTTCCCTTTTAAGGGATTGCCTAGGTCTGCTGGACTCCTCTGGAAGGAGGGAGGGAACTGGTCTTTGGTGAATAACAGCCTATTCAGGGAAAAAAGTTTGAGGGATTGCAGGATATCACAGAAGAAGGAGTCAGAGCACCCTGGTGATAAGCTGGGAGCCTCCAGCTCAAGGAGAGATTGCTGAGAGGAGCAGATAGCCAAGCCTCAGAGGCAAGGAAGGATTTTTGGAAAGATCAGGTGGAAGTTGGTGAACTTGCTATGACTTTTCTTTCACTTCTTCTTTCACATGAAAAACAGTGGGAAAAGATCATGTTAACATCTTTACTTTGTGCATGCAAACTTTTCTGGTCTAGCATCTGTAGTTGCTTTGGCATTTTTTTTTTCTGTTTAGTAATAGATTTTATTCAAGAAAATGTAAAATTAGTTTAAAAGACTGAGTCTTTTTAAAGAATGCAGTATAGCAGAAAATCTAGGTAGCCCTAGTCAATCTAGAATCTCGTCATTTCCTTTTGAGATATCTTAAAGCTGTAAGCTGCACTTTTCTGTCAGCAAACTTTGGCCCAGGGATGGCTTTTAGGTTTCCTCTTTTGTCTAAGGATGATTTTCCAAAATCAGTATCTAGGTAAGGCTTTAGCTTCCCCGATGGGATTGAAGAATTGCATTTTTGTGTGGTGTCAAGGTTTATTCTTGTGATGATAACAGCCTTTGTCACTATAGCCTCAGGGAGGAATGTATTACAAGCAGGTGTTACATCTACCTGACTTTCAAACACTGAGCAAAAAAAGAGATAATGACATCTCCAACAGTATCTTTCAACAAAATAAGTGAGCTTCTTGGTTGAATTGCCCAATACAGAAATGGGCAGTAAAGTTAAAGCCTGCCATTCCCAGGTCCCTGAAGATATGTTCTTGGATATAGGTACGTTTGGACAGAGAATCTAATCCTCAGACTGAAAACTTCAGATTTCCATCTCCACCATTCTCCGCTTCAGGACCTTCTGGTCCCTGCCAAAGCCTAAAGAAGGTTGTCAGAACATGAAAGTCATCTGTGCTGGCAACACAGTGTTGACAATTTCTGCCTCTAGTCATTCTGCAATGGGAAGCACCACCTGATATTCTGGCACAGAGGCACAGCACAAGATTTTCACAGATTAACCACATATGAGACGTGGTTTCTTGTGACCACACTTTAGCAATGGACATGACCATATTCTGGTACCTAAACGATTCTTAAGCTTTTTTTTTAAAGGGGATTTGAAAGTGCCCATGTGTCCCTGATAATCAAACATTCGAAGCAGGAATATGTGTCTCTTACCAACAGCTGTTCTTTTTCAAAATATGTATATATGTTCTCAACATTTTTTCCCCAACTCTTTCTCTTACAATCATCCTAAAATTCAGGACTCTCCAGTTGGCAGGAGCTATGAGGGGAAAGCTATGTGGACCACACACACAGAAAGAGGAGCCTTAAATGCAGACCTAAGAACAGTTTTATACTACAAGAAATTCTGACAAACAGCGTTCAGATGTAAGCAACCACAAATGTAAATTAGTTTCTCCTCTCACCTTGTCAATTCATGATACTGCCAGCCAGACTGGCAACTAGTACCAAATATAATGACTATTTAGGGAATGTGCGTAATACCACTCTGGGAAGTGGACTGTGGCAATTAAATTCATTCTTACAGGCCATCAACTAACAATAACTTTCAGTCACTACTAACCTGGGATTAATTAAAACCAGCAACCTAACAACTCAAGTTATAGCAAAGAAATAAAAGAGAGCAGAATCATCTTTGCCGTTTCAATATATGCTAAAATGTGGCTGCCTTTCGACAACAGTCAAAACAGTAAAAACCAATCAAACAACAACAAAAAAAAAAGAAAGCTTTTTTTTTWAATTGAAATTCATAATAAAATTTTACTACTTTTTTGAGAGGAGGGGGCAGTCTTTTCCTGTATATTTTGCTGTATATTTTCCTGTCTATCTCACAGCTATGAAATGCTATGGGGAAAATTCGCTAAAGTGGCACATTCTAAGCAGCTCATACGAGTGCAATGGATCTTCCATGTAGTATTGCTCAAATTCATTTTTCTTTGTTAAAACAAAAATAAAATACACAGTTCCTCCTTACTCACTTGAAAAATATTTACTCTAAGAAATACAGTAATTTCAACTGATTAAAATTAAAATCCCTAGCAAGTAAAAAATGTTCAATTTTTTATGCACTTTATTCTCCATGTTTCTGTTTTATCTCTGTTGCACCCATATTTGGCGAAGTTTTTCTAAAAGCAAGTGGTGATTTGCTTTGCTTTTCATTATCTAACTTGTGATGTCTTAAAAAAAAAAAAAAAAAAACTCCTTGGCTTACAGAAATTTGTGATGATCCCTCTCAGAAGATGAATTGTTTTAAATGTTTAATGTGGGATAACTAAGGACTGTAAAATTCAAACATGCTAGACTTCTTGCAAGTTTATTCCTAGCCATCATTAATAACACAAGCCTATTTTTACAGTTTTGAAGTAAGCACTTACTTTATCATCTTGCCCAGCCTGTTACCATGAAATAAACTGTATATTCTGTTATATAAACTAAAACAAAAACCTTATTGGTAACATATTCCCAAGAGAAAGCAGCATTTATTCTACAGTGTGATTGTCTTTGTTCAGCTAAAATGTCATATTTGCAAGAAGCTAAGTATGCCAATAACATTGCTGTTTTTCAGAATGCTTACCTGTCTTGAAGGAGTAATGACAAAATACAGTTCAGACAAGTCTCTCTCATTATTTTCAGAGTTTCATTTGCAATTGACCTTTTGCTGATTCATAATGAGGCATTTAGAAACGTTTTAAGTCTTTGCTAAAAAGGAAATGAACCAGTGTGCAGACTAATGATAATGTTCATGAGAAGCATTAACTATTGCTTAAAAACAGGAGATGAATTACAGAGAATAATATACAAAAGACCTGATGAACCCGTATAACTTTTACAACTAGTGTACCTGCACTGATTTTGCTACAATTGTCTCTCAGACATTTCAACTGAGAATCGTATGTGCCCTCCATATTCCCCTCAGAAAAATCTGAACTTTACTTCTGTAATACTTTATCATTTTGAAAAGATGATGACAGGCACAGTTTAAAACGATTTTGTGTGAAAACTTCATACAGAAATATATAATCATTGCTTTTTATTACTATCCTAATGGTTAATTTTCATCTAATAAATTCTAATAAATAGAGAAATTATCTGTAGGAGATCCTTTTCTTTGTCAATTAAAATCAAAATATTTTCCACCCTTGCTAGCAGAGAAGAGAGAGGGAGTAATGTCCATAACGGTCAGGGGAAATGTGTCATTCTGTTTAACATGAGTAAAAATGGCTGAATTTCAATACAGTTTTTATTATTATTATTTTACTTTCTAAACAATGAACAGAGAAAATATGATCCAAAAACAAATAAATGCTGAGTGTTTATATTTGTAGATACTAAAATATTGCAGCTCTCTTGAAGATTATTCACCTTGCTGACTTCTCCTACAGCTGAAATTTTATCTGCACAAACGGGTTTTGCTTTTACAAGGCTTACTTTACTCTGACTGAAATGACCTAAGTCTAAACAAGCTAACACTTACCATGGATTAACTGTTAAGGTAATGTAGATTTTATAAGCCTACTTAACAGAGAATTAAATTAACAATGAAGGAAATTAGAGCAGACTAATATTTGTATGGGAAAATCATTCCTTCACATTTGTCTTAGCAGTCCTCCAGTTACTATCTATTCTGATTGGATTTTCTCTAGATTAACTGATGTTTACCTGCCTTCCCATCTGCTTAGCTGACTACTGCAACTTACCTGCTTAAATGCTGGCAGGGAGCATAAATGGGGCCATTTGTCATGGCATGCTTCTAGAACAATTACCATCATATTATAGCACACACATATGATGTACACGTCACATATTAATTTGGGGTTAATAGGGATATTTATTTTCTAGAAATGGATATAGTTCAGGAAAGACCTTGCAAAACAAAACCATTTTGACATTAGAATAAGTAGATAAAGAAAACTGCTGCAAAGGAACAGCCAAAAAGTTGCATTCCTATATCTAGCAAGGTTGAGTAAGTAAAAGGTTGGAAAAAGTCAAGGCCAAAAACCTAAAATCTCACCATGTTTAAACCATTCATCCAGATTTTGAGAACAGAGAATCTGGAAAGCATCCAGTTTATCCCTTTCTTTTTCTTATTTGTCCCCTGCCAGGGCAATCACAGCAGCAAATTACTTCCTTGCTCTGTGTACACAAGGCAGTAAATTTTCCTTAACCCTTTCCTTCCAACACAACAGCATAAAAAAGCCTTGTAATCTATTATATTTACAGAGTAGAGAACAGACAAAACAAGGCATAATCTCACTAGTTTTTTCTCACAGTTTGATCAATATATAGCTAGAAATTACAGTTTTTAAAGCATCTTATGAGATATATTCTGTGGCACTAGCATAGAACTGTGCAGTACATATTTCAGAGTATCTACTGCAATTTATGAGATATATGTTATTGCAATTTACCTAGCCTTTTTATCGGATATATTTTAATAAGAATTAATTTGAGGAAACACTCCACAGCTTAAAATTCATACAATATGAAAGTTTGTAATGGAAAAGCATTAATGAATCAAGAGATTGAAGACGTTAACCCCTAAGATTTTTAGCTATTACAAACTGGTTTGCAGTACTCTTCATGAATATTTTCAAGGACATATAAAATAGAATTTAGTGTACTGAAAGTCATCAGTTGTGTCTTTTATATCACAAGAAAGTACATCATAAATATCTACCTACATATTAACAGTTGCCTCCTGATCCTATAGTATCTCAAGAAGATTCCTTCTGGGTAAATTAGATGTTTTCCTTAGGCTTCTTAAATAAATATTTTCTCTGCTTCTTTTCCACATAGCTAAGCAATAGACTATTTAGGACATGGGCATGCAATTATTAGCTTGGAGTTTGCAGTTCTCTTGGCTTCCCCAACACAGACATACTAACCCCCCCCCCCCATCCTGTTTAGTAATCCATTGTTGTGACATGGAAATAGCTATACACTGTTGTCCTTTTCAACCATTATTTAATCAAGTTACAGATTTAGCATCTGAAGACTTCAGGAGTAGAAAAAGGGTAGCTCGTATCAGACTTTTACTTCAGAATTCTTCTGAAGAATACTTCTAGTCTGAATTGTTGTGAATTGTTGTGGAAACAATTTGCCATCTTGTCCAACTCCCATACTGAAAAGAAGGCATCTCAAAAATGGTGGAAAGGGAAGAATGAAAAGAGAGGAGAAAGAATGAAGATTTTTGCTGTCATGGAATATAACAAAAGATCTTTTTTTTTTTCTTTTTTTTTGTGCACAGCTTATCTGACATTCCTTTTAAGGTCACACTTATCAACCGCCCCACCCCCATCCCCACCCCCACTTTGGAAATCTGACAGAAAGAAGAATAAATAAAGAAAAATGTGCTTAGAAATCACAGAGAAGTATCAAAGATACAAAATCAGAGAGATGAAGAATCTAAAGGGCTTTTCTGAGCCTGGGAGCAAAAAGATTATAGATCTATAAATTAATCCAGGTTGGAAGTGACTTCTGGAGATGGTGTAGTACAACACCGGAAAAAGAGATAGCTTAGCAGTGCTCCACAGCGATCTGACGATGAACGAAGTGCGACTTCAGCATGAAGAAGTTAGGAAAAATGCTACGGAAGTAAGGAACAACATGGCCTGTTCAGCGGTAGTGTCAGTGATTATGGTGGGAATATCAGAGGATATGTAGAAACATATTCCCATTTAAGTAGCTAGCAGATTAAGTCTTATCAAAGTAGGATCTACAAGTGGATTAAAACGAACAGCTTCCTCACAGGAATATAAAGGAAAGCAAAGTCTCAAGCCCAAAACCTTTCACTGCAATTTTCTGGAATTGTGCCGATCTGCGTTTGGGATAACTGCTACCTGGGGAAAAAGAGGAAGGCAGCCGCGGCGGTGCCGGGGCCAGAAACGGCCGCAGAGCCCCGAGCGGGCCCGGGCCCAGGGGGAAGCGGCTCCCGCCGCCGCCTCCCCGCCCCGCCCCGCCCGGCGGCGGGTGTCGGTGCCGCGGCGCTGCCGGGCGGGGCGGGGCGGAGCGGGTGGCATTAGTCAGGTTTTCTGCGTAACCCCTTTAAGGGAATTTTCATTGAGACTTTTCTGTATTATTTTGAAATGTAAGTATTAATCTTTTTGTATTTAACTAATGATAACTGCTATGTTACGGTTACAGCGTTAAGATTTTTATTAGGCTAACAATAAACACTTGGTCCACGTATAAGGGTTGCTTCACTTTTTGCCCATAACAAGAGTTGACGTGTAACAGTATTTCTATAGTAAAATTCTGCACAGTACATAAAAATAATGTAAATAAGTTTTAAGTACATTATGTAGAACGTGATGGTCTTCTGTCTGCATTGTATTTTAGAAGCTCTGCATAAGGACAGGATGAAAACATAGAAGAAAAGAAAGGAATAGAGACTAATTAACTGAGCAGCTGCTTTTTTATTTGGGTAAAAAAGAGGGTAGAAGAAGAGAAGCATGCAAAAAGTATTAAGGGCTCTGTATAAGATACCCTGGCAAGCTTGCATTTCTGCTTATTAGCTTGCCCTCCCATGAGCCAAGACCCACAACCTTCTTAGGCTTTGAAGGCTGCAGATACTTTTTTTAAAAGGGCGGGGTATTAACAGTAGAAGTTGCCTTATTTAATAAAATGGGGAAGAGAAACAACCAAAGTGTTCAGTTACAGTCTGAATTATAATGAAAAGGGAAACAAAGGAGCTCACGTAGAATTTCAAAAGCTGAAACTGTATGGAACTTTTTTGTTGATCAAACAAAACAAAAATAAATGACTTGGAAAAAAAGGCTTTGGTAATGTTCCAGACTTTTTTTTTTATTCATCTTATAGTATTAACATGGAAATATAGATGCTCTGTGCAAAAGTCTATTTCCCCTGCTTATCTTTGCCATGTAGTGCGCTTGCATTAAGGCCACAAAGTGAAGCACAGAGAAGCCTTGGAAGTTTGGATGTAACGATTTCAACCACAAAAAATGCAAACATTTGCCACTTGAGCCCTCAGGAGTAGTTACATCATTCCTTCAAATCTTGTTATGAACGTAAGAAAAGAACAAAACAGATTTACACATTTTAATCTGTTTAGCACCAGCTCCTTAATTCGGAAATATATTGATATCGTTTAGATGCATTACTCTCTGAATAGCTTTGCAGCATCAATTGTTTGAACGAGTTGAGCATGAATAATAGAGTTAGAAATGAAGTTGGTTGCATTAAGACACAAATTGATTTTGTGAGGCCTAATGCTGTTTTTAGAATTAGTCATGATTACAATGCTGCCTAGTGTGTATCATAAAGTTACTTTTTTTCTACCACAATCTCCAACACTAGGAATCTTTCTCTTCTTCCTCTGTGAAAAACAAAACCAAAACCAAATGCTATGCTAGACTTCTACTTTCTCCAAGCTTTAAATGTCTGGGTTTTTTTGTTTTAAGTAGAAGTCTAGCATAGAATTTGTTTTCATACTCTCTGAAAAGTCAGAAAAGCCATAAGGGAGGCATTTCTCACCCAAAAGTGTCCTGATAATTGCATTTTTCTTCTTCTTCTTCTTCTAAAAAAAAAGAATATTCCAGGACAAAGTAGCATTAAAAATGCAGTACAATCATTTAATGATAACATATCCCTTCTTGGGTAGAAAAATATGTATTCTTGATGTTCCTTCCTAGACTGTTGCTGATATCCATAAACAAAATCCAAGAGAAATAATAAGTTCTAGACACCAGACTACTTCATAGATACAAAATGTAATACATGAAACTGTATTTAATATATAACAATATTGAAAATATCTTTAAGAGCAACGCTCTCGTCAGCTGTATGTTATCTGAGACCATATACTGGAAACACTGCTCATTCCTACCAGTAAATATAATATTTATATTTTTAAATTATCCCATAGTACTTATTACTTTTGTATATCAGAATATGCCCTTCAATAGAAAGAGTGGTATAATGAATCTGTATAGAGCATTTAGAGCTTTATTCAATTAGAAGCACTTTCAAAGCTTCTGAAATCATCCATCTTAATAACTTTACTATTGGCAAATCTTTTAACATCTTAAACTGTGCTGCTGAAAGGAAAGATTTCTGCATGAAAATAGAAGTATCAAAAGTAATACGAATCAATTTATTTTATTTCATGGAGTGTAGTCTATGATGAAAATGAAAAGAAATGTATTTGATTACCATTTCAAAAATGACAACCTGGCCATTTTAAAATTAGAAGTTTGAATGAAAGATATTACTTGAATAGAGAGGCTAATTGTCGTTACAGTTTCTTATAAATTTTTACAGAACTGTGTTCTTTAACTGTCACCCAGCAGGGGTCCCAGCTCTGCTCTTCAAGGAAGGATATTAAAGTTCTGATTAGCAGAATATTTATGACTTGAAGATACTCACTTTAAAAGCATAGTAATGCATTAATAACTTCACATGATTTAACAATAATTTAAGACATGATTTACAAAATGTGAAGTAATCGGGCAGATTTCTCCCTTATGGGTTCTGTTTTCTGTATTTCTAGAATGTAAATTGCTTCAATTCAGCTTTTGAAAGAAAATCGCCAGCATCAACCATTATGGTGTTTCAGCCAGTGTACAATTTTAAATTGGTTACGTTGAGAATGGAGTATAACAAGACAATAATATATATATAATATGAAAGTGAAAAGAAGGAGTAATTTTCCATACAATTTTTTGGATTAAACATCTAGACCCACAGATTCAAGAGGAGTAAGCTGAGAGAAAGCTCTTTCAGAAGTTTTACTAATCATGTGCTTCATTTTCAACAGTTTGTCAACCTCTTGAGCACTGGAAAGAAAACTGAGAAGACTCAGAGGGCCATAGTAAGGAATATCCCACTCCAGAAATCTCTGGCTAGATCTGTGATAATAAATGAAATATAACATTCACAAGCACTGAACCTCAATTGTCTCTACTCTTACACTGTCCTAAATGTCCCTGCCACTCTCTTGGTCCAGCCCAGTTAGCACTTTCAAGCAATTCTCAGTCAGCAGTTCAAAGTTAGCAACACATAAGGACCTATCCCAATAAAAAAAATTGGTTGTGATTACCCTTAGCTGGAAGCTAAGAGAGTTTAATTATACAGTTGTGGACCGTTCCAAGACAGATGGTTGTAAGGGCAGAAAACATGCAGCTTCGTACGGATTTAGCCTCTGTGTCTTCATTTAATATGGAGCCCTATGCTTTTCTTTGTCAATGAACCTTAAAGAGACCTGTTTGTTAAAACAGAGAACTGAAGCAACAAATAAGTCATACTGAGTTCAAGATGCCCATGAACCCTTGTGGAAGGTTGTGTCGAAGGCATTCTGTAGAGGACCCCTGACCACGCTGTCTTAATAATATATCTTCATTCAGTCTTCAAAACACTTTTTTTTTTTTTTTTTAATTCTCATTTCCACATCTAAAAATAGTGCAAGTCTCCTGGGGAAAACCAGAATAGAGAGAATGAAACAAAAATGTTTTGAACATGTTTTTCAAAATACTGTGACATATGGATAATTAGCTAACAAATGAGTAATAGGAATGCTAGAAAGATGACATCAGCTAGCTTCATTCATACAAAATGTACTTTTAAATCATTGTTCTACTTTATAATTGCTTCCCTGTGCCATCTAAGCACCTTAAAACAAATTAATCAGGCTGGACATCCAATTAAAATGACAACAAAAACCACAAGAGCAAAATCAGAACAAATCATCATGAATCAAAAGCAAACCTTTTTAAACAAAAAAAACCCAACAATAATAAAGCACATTACATACTGGCATTTTTCATCCAGCATGCAGTTCAACTGAACTATGCTGACATGTCTGAATATTTGAAAACTGAGGACCTGTATTTCAGTATTTTATGCTGCCATGTTTATATTTGATGTTATAAAAAAGACTACTTGTAGGAAGAAATGATAAACCTGCTCAAACTAAGTACTTTTAATACCACACTTTGATATCACATAATGAAAGATGAAAATGCAAGAAAATATTTAAGTCATCTTCCCCAATTTTCTTTTTTAATTCTAATTCTCCCCCTGACTACACATCCATAAAATTTCAAACTAACAAAAACAAGAAACTAGAAAGAAAAAGTTTTTCAGGTCCATGTTCAATAAAACCCTTAAATTCATGCTTAACTTTTTGCCTTTCTATTTGGCAATGAAATTAAGGTAATGGGATTCAAGCAAATGTTTGATTTCTTGGGTGAGTCAAAGCTTTTAACCAGTATTTAGATTTCACTCTGAAAGGCCCTAACTCTGAAGAAAATCCAAGGTCATCTGTATATAATTAACATACTTTTGTGGATTTTCAGCTCAATGTTACAATTGAATGGAAAGACTTGGCAACCTCCTGGGATCTTAGAAGAGGATTGTGTAGAGTCCTAGGAGAGAATCATTTAATTCTGTCAAACAGGAAATACAAGGAAATAGCTCTGTCTTCTATGATTGAAACCATGAAAAATGATTCTTATAAAGAAACCTTGAATGCATTTGATCAGCTGCATCGGAAGACACATTTGCCACAAAGAGCTGCTTCTTCCAGTGGTTTCTAGTGACTTCAAAAACCTAATTATTTTCAACATTTGCTTTTTGTTGAGTAAATTAACCTTTAAAAGTGCTCGTTATCTTTAAGTCACAGATTCAACAGAGTAAAGGACTCTCATGCTCAGAGGTGCTCAGCTGAGAGAAACCATGCTCATTTTCAAGGTTCCTCAGCAGGGAACTTTACTGCCCTGTGTGGGAGGGGTGAGCACTGGGTAACGGTGGCCACCACTGCAAGCGTGGTAGTGGGAAGCGCCACCCTTACTGGGGTAATGGGAACCCCCCGAGCAGAACTCATGAGATCCTTGCTCTCCTCCAGCTCCACCAGAGGAGGCAGATGCCTTCTGGAAAGGGTCCCATCGGCCCACAGCCACCATCCCGCATATACGCCACCCTTGTCTAGGCAACGGCAGCCACCAAAGCCTGTTTTTCCAAGACTCCAAAGCTGACAGAATGGGACCATCATGTTGCCGTGGCAACTGGCAGAATCAGGCACCAATCTGTTTTGTTTTGCATGGGACCCTGGGCTGGGGTTCCCCTCCAGAGGTTGGCCCTTGGCATTCCAGATCTTTCCACATCTGTATACTATCTCATCCAGATCCTGACTCACTCAGGATCTTAAAGTGGGTTTACCAGTAACTTTTTGTTAAAGTGAGCACTTCTAAAAAAAATCCAAACAACTTTGAACTTTGAAAGGTAGGTTTTAATAAAAAATAAACAAGAATTAGAGAATTTCATAATAGCTGGCTTACAATAAAGTATTAATATAAAATTATTTAAAGAGTATTCTTCCTTGTTTATTGCCATCTCATAGGGTAGATGATTTCCTCCTGTTCTCTACCCAGCAGTTCACAGCAATCTTCTGTTTGTCAGTGAAGTCTAAACAGTCTCTGGTTGACTGGAAGATTTCCTCTTTTGCACTACATCTGAGGCGCAGTTGTGCTTCTTTCTTCATGTACTTGTATTGCTGTATGTGTGTAATCCCACGGGTTGTGTCTCTCAGCACCAGCCTCACCTTTGCTTCAGAAGTTTCTTCCCCTTCAAGGCCTGAGTGCTGCTCTCAGAAAAAGCTCGGTCTCATTCCTGCTCCAGAGAGGTACAATTAGGGCACAGAAGCCAGGGTAGGGCAGCCTTCTCCTTACTGCTTTACTGTGCCCCTTACGCTAAGTTGTCGGAGTCCAATACTTTCCGACAGGGTTCTTTTGGATGTGCCATACATGGATGGTTTAATGTTTAATACCAAATTTACTTATTTGAAGATATTTTATGTTACACAGGATTTTGATTTAGCAGAGTGATACAGAAATGTACTTAAGCCACAAGTACAAATTACTCTGCAAAGTAAGGCAACTGCAAATATACATTTGAATCACAATACGAATGTGGTTCCCATTACCCATCTCTATAATATGCTCCCTGTCACGACAGCTGTGGTCAGTCACCCCCTCCACTTTTCCCTGAGCTTGATGGGCACAGTCCTCTTGCCCTCTGAGCCTTCTTCCACTGTTGGGGTTTATTGGTCAGTCACAAAAGTGTCATGTAAAATTGCAGGCGAACAAATAAATTAGTTATAGCCATCACTTGCTTTATTCAGCCCAATTTTTAATGACTCCATTTAGAAAATTCCAGTACAATATTAATCTTTTAAATTTGATCATTAAGATTTCATTTCCTAATAGAAAATAAAAAAATTCATTTTCACAACTTCAGTCCTATTCTTCTCATAGTGCTTTGGACAAATGTAAACAATTCCTCTTTCTTTGTTTATTTAAGATCTGATATTTGTAAAAAAAATTATGCTATCCACTCCCACCACCATGTTAGAAACTACTCTTTTCCCAAGTAAACAGTCACTTTTCAATGTTAAATAACCTATTTTACTTCTTTTCTTCTCCTTTGGTTTCTTTCAGCTGCACAGCATTTTTTGCACTGACATTCTTATCACTGTATTAATCAATCAATTAATTGAACTAATTATTTGATTTACTTCATTTAGCTAAAATTAAATAAAAAAGATTAGAACAGAGATTGTCATTCAGGTGACCTTTTTCACACCTCTCCAAAAGAGGCCCAAAAGTCTAAGGCTTATAAATCTAAGGACAAAGATTCATTATGCTATGCAGGAAGTAAAATATGTTTAAGAAATCCAAACAGTTAATTTTGTTTTGATTAAAAACAATCATTTTGTTATCCTTTGTCTCATGTAAAAACATTCATGTAATAGTTAAAGTGACAGAAACTCTCATATTATGCTGACTTCAGTGAAGTCCCAGCTCAAGATGGATCTTTGAGGGTAGAACTGTCTTGCCTTCAGGAGCCCATCAGAAGATATTAAACACTTCCAGGGTTTAAATTTTGGAGAACTGCAGTAAAAGACAAAACAATAAAAGGTAGCTCTTTAAGCAAAGATAACTTAGATCTACTGGTGTGAGATGTATTGAATAAAAAGCATTGACAGCAAATATCCTCTGATCCACAATGTTCTTGCAAGGTAGGTCTTTCCACACATCCTTCTTTCCAGTCTAGCATTTTAGTAGCTTCTTAGATGGAACAGACTTCAGCCTGTTGAGTTCCTTTTGCCAACTCAGTGGTTTGGCTTTGGGTCTGATTTCTGCTGTAAGTAAGTTTCTGTACTTCTGCCTACCTCTGCTCTGTTGCAAACATCTCACTTTCTCTGTCCTTGACTCACTAAGGATGCCTCTCCTAGCTGAATATGGTCAGCACAGGTATGCTTCCCTGCAATGTGAATACAGAAGCTGTACAAGCAACCTATTTCATAGCTCTCTTCATTTAAGCAAGCATGATATAAGCTCCATATGCAGTGAATTGAAAACAAACAATTTTATTTACATCAATATGAGAGGTAGCTTTAGGAGAAAATGAATGTATATGAAAAAATTAGAGAAGTGACTTTCAGCTGCTAAGCTGTTCATAATTATTCTAAGAGGATAAGGCATAGACAATTGTATCTTGTCCAAACTTAGAAATAGTTCTTTATATATTTCTGCAAAGAAGACTACTTGGAAGAGTAAGACACTGAAAAGTAATAGGGGTGATTGAATTCTTCTTTAAAATATTTCTGTAATAATAGCAAAAAGACAAATATTGGGAAAAGGCTTGAATTTAAAAAAGGATTTTCCTTTGAAGTGTGAACTGTATCATCCACTAATACAAACAGGATTAGAAAGGGTGACATACATGAGGAAATTGAAAGGCACTAAGTGAAAAAGGATTTGAATTATATCCACTCAATTGTTACGGGATGTTCCAACTCATTTGGAAAGAAAAGGCTTTCTAAAATAAAGATGTGGTCATAACGGGTACTTGAGAAAAATTTAGAAGAGACAAAATTTCAATAGAAAATTAATAGTCAGTACCAGAAACAATAACAAAGTGAAGTAGAATTTTAGCAATTCAACACTGGAGAAATGTACATTTAACCATGGCTATGAGTGTGTGACTGAGCTCTGTGTCTTGAGATATATAAAAATATCTTTTTTTCAGAAAWGATTTTTACTATTTGTCTTTGAATGGGGTGTGCAAATAAGATGAGAAAGGTTAAAAAAAAACAAAACACAAATATTTCAATATTCTTTGCTTCTCCATTAAGGAAACTTAAATAGTTATTTATATGCTAGTGATTTTATATATATATATAAAATCACTAGCATATAATAATATATGTATGTATGTATGTATATGTATGTGTGTATATATAATTTTTATTTTTATATTTTTATTTATATTTATTTATTTATTCATTCATTTATTTAACATGCAATAATATATACATTGAAAGCACTTTTCAAAGCAATTTCTCAGAACACATAAATTCAGTCATCAAATGGAACATTTTGGAGCAGGCATGTCACACAAAGTTTCCAGGAAGGGCCTTCTGTGACACTGTGAAGTATAATTATACTGACATGATTGCATTTCCAAATCGAAAGCATTAGAAAGTGGGCAGTTTCAAAGCTGTGCTGGAAGTAACAGTAGCAAAAGTGTACAGAAGTTAAGTAACGTAATAGCTGATTTGACCTCTACTGAAGCTAACTATGTAGAAAAAGTGACTACATAAAGCCCACATTTCCAGTGCCTCCATGATCAAAATCTCTTTTACATCAATAGCTCAGCCCAGGTTTCCCTCCAAAGAAAACCTGAGGCATTTATTCCTAAGGTACAATTCTGTTTTAACTGTCATTATAGGCAAGACTTTCATTGCTTTAATGAGACCAAGATCAGGTTTCTACTTTCTATTATGCAATTCTTCACATGGATTTTTTTTTCTTTAATAAATATTATAGTAGCTAGTATTACAATATGTGTATTGCTGCAATCCACTGTCCTATAACATGAGTTTTGGCAATTAGAGCATTTTTACCAGAGTGGTGTTTTTTTCTGAAAAAAATTGTACCTTAGCATATAAAGGTCCAAAGAAGAATGCATGCTTTTGAAATAGGTACTGTAAAAAATGTCAACATTTTGTTAGTTTTCCATAGCTTAAAATTATTTGCTGTGTGAGATAATCTTTTCAAAACTCTTCATGGGAATGTTTTCCCGAAATACTCCAGAAGAGTTGTTTTTTAGACCTATTCGTTTGGAAAACAAGTCTTCTATAGTTATACGCATTTAAAATTGGACATCCAGTCTGAATCAGTTGTTCGGGCTCCCTGCTGAGGCTGTCTTCCTCAACAGAAGATTTACTCACAGAAATAATTCAGACCACATATTTAGACATACATATGACGATAGCAAGAGTCTTCCTTTGGGGAGGTGCCAGTCCTCTTTCAACTAACTAAGAATAGGCTTAAATGACAACTTCTGAATAACAACTACTTAATGCCTTAAATTAGGTGAGCTGAATCTCACTCTTTATAGCATGTGGAAAACTCTAATTGTTTTACCGGTCACTTCAATAAGTTCAAAGTTTTATCTTAAAGTTCTTTTTCCAATCAAACATTAACAAGTATGTTAAGTATATTTAATGAAAACTTTAAAATAAAATAAAATAATAATAATAATAATTAAAAAATCTACAAGGGCTATAAATTGGCTAATGGTAAAGGATCAGATCTTCAGCCAGCATGAGTAAACCTTATTTCCTACTTAGTGCTGTAACACCACTGTATATTATTTGAGGATAGAGTTCCAGGAATACATCCAGTTTTCTTTGTAACACCAAGCTTTAGAGAGAGCTCATAATGTTAACTGTGACAGAAACTAAGTATGCATCTCTGTTGCTGCATCATCGCCTATGAGGTGCTCACTGAAACTCACCTGCATGTGATTTCAGTACTTTTGCAGTCTACATGTGTACAGAACTACTGGTTATTTATTTCATAAAGAAGAGCTTTTTTTTTTTTTTTTTTTCCTGTACAAAAGTTACCAGAACCAATTCTTTGGCATTAACACATCAGAACAGAAGATAATATTGACTATTTCCTTCCAGAAAAGAAACCAAACCAAATAAGACCACCTAATCAGATTAACATTTGTTTTCCATTTGTAGATACTTGGTCTGTGCCAAGTAGAAACCCAACTGGAAGGCTTTAATTGCACATAAAGCAGGTAGGACAGGAACCACTGCGGCAGCAAAGATGCTTTGGCAGAGGCTAGGTACGTCCTGGAAGCATCCTGCATCCTGTTTCTGTGCCCAAAGGAAGGAGGCAGCGGCAGCGAAGAGGCCAGGAGCAAGACAGCCTCAGAGGAAGGTGCAGACCTGTCCCTCCTCAGCAACCACATAACCTTTAATCCAGCTAATCGGAGCTAAAGAAAATGATTCTGTTGCAACTCCTGCATCATGGCCCCAGTCTGAGATGGACAGTTAAGTCCTTCACTGCCAAAAGGCAAAACTGCAAGAAAGGTCACAGACTTGGGGACAGTAAAGAGCAGAGATACAGCAAACAGCAGAAAGGTTCGTTAGAGTAGCTCTTAGACCAAAAAGGCATGAAAGCCCACCCCACCCTTCCTAAAAAAAAAAATAAAAAATCATAATTATTTATGACAAAGCTATTGAGTATTCAGAACATAAAAAATTGTTGAATGAGCCCTTTCTTTTGTCAGTTCATTGTGCAGTCAGGATTAGAAAGTGGCAGGRATATTATTTATACTGCAGTGACTAGCTTTCATTCGTGTAGAATGCAAGAATAAATTCACTGGCACCAATGCAAAGATCCATAGCTGTTTATGAGATGCTATTGCTTGTATAGACTACTTTAGCATGCTATTCACCATCTGCTTGGAGATGTAATATGCAAAAATAACTATAAAGAATATTGTTATAGTTTTATTATTTCCACAGGGTAAGTTTTCTTCTTCCACTTAAATTTGGCTAATTTCCTTTCAGGTTCTTCCTAGAGAAGAACAGTGTGCAGTCCAAACATTGTAAAATTGAGTAACATAGCCAGTGAGGAATTTCAGTACTCTGCAAGATCACTACATGTTTTTCAGTCCCAAGGCAAGTTATTTGAAATGGTTGCAGTGAAAATATGTTTACAGTTCTAGGTTTAATCAGTAGCTGCAATTTCATTTATTTATTTCTGCTTATTTATTTTTCTATCATATAACATATAATATGTAAATACATTTATACATTTATAAATAACTTCAAAATTCTGGTCTATTATACACATACTTTTGAAAACCGTTTACATTAAAGTTGCAAATTCACACACATTATTTCATGTGAAACTAAACATTTGAAAACTTGAATCTGCAAGCACAAGAAAAAATAAGAATTCACCAAAAATGATACACAGCCCCAGTACATTTAAAAACAAATACATACAGAAGAAAGTTAGTGTCCTGAAATGAGAAATTAAAAGATAATTTTCATCTAAATTCTTCTTTCTGTGTATTAACACTGTGCTAGCAAATGTTAAAACTAGCAACTCTGTTCAGTTTTGGGAATTTTAGAAAATTAACTGAGAAGTAGCACCATTATATGTTATTGATGCTTTGCTTAAAATTAAACTGGAGTCTAATAATTATGAAGGGAATAGATTTTTAGCATCATCTTCCTTTTGTGATCTTGTGAGCTTTCCAGGCTCATAATTGTATAAGAACCTAGTATTATAATATTCTGTAATATTTGATAATGTACACTATTGTGACACATAATATGTAATATATAATGTTATGAAAAGGAAAACTGAGGCTCACTGTGGATATTTCTGAAGTCATACTTGGATGCACTGTGTAACAGTAATGGACAAACCTGAAGAGGTGGGTTCTTACAAACCCTTGGTCTGTGAACTAGTTTTGAAACAGAATAATGACAATACTAGTGGGATTTTATATTCTGGGGGCCAGAAATTCTGTCAAACGGATTTTCTTCTGATATATCTGTTTTCTGTTGGTCATTTGATTCCCGTGTTTAGTTAATTTCAAAGGCATTTGGAGTTTATGTCCATTTTTGTCAAAATTTCAGGTTGATTCATTTTTTGTAAATCCAAACCACTTTGTTCATCCTTAATTATTAAGTAATGAGATGAATAATCAGCTAGTCATCTTCAGAAAGGAAGAACAGATTGCCCACTGTTCTTTGGCATTAGGAATGTTGCATGTCGTGCAAAGTCTTGCTAGCATCTGCTTAAAAATAAGAGCATGGGTGTACAATGAATTGTACAACGTTTGAATCAGCCCCTTTCAGCAATTAAAGGGAAGACTTGGGAGACTGTCTGGAGAGAGACGCAGTTTTAATTCTGACCTATACTTTGTCACATCATTGCTAGTTCCAGTTTAGAAAGGAATTATTAAAATAGGAAAATAAATGTATCCTTAAAACTTTGTCTTTCTAACTATGAAATTTCCAATGTTTTATATACATAAAAATACACATATTGAAATATTATATTTTCTATATATAATGAAATAAGAAATATCTTTTTTTCATTTTGAAGCAACTTACATTTTTCTAATAATAATAGAGGATAATTTAATAATATAATAGAGGGTAGATGGAAGATTTGGGGGGGGGGTTGTTCACCAATTTGTCTATTTTTTCACAAAAATTCTTCTTGCCTTTCAATTGTGTCCCTTTTCAATAGTGAATTACTGATGCTGGTTCTATGAAGTGGATTAATACATTCTACTTTAGAACCAGGTTCTGCAAGCATATCCTCACGGATAAACTCCTCACCCCATAAGGAGCCTTCAGAAGAACTGGGGACTTAGTATATTCACGAGTGCAAAGAAAGATTTTTTTTTAATTAAGATCCATTTATTCTAAATAATACACGCATTTCTGTTTTAATATTATATATACACATACATATACATACATACACATACACACACGTGTGTGTGTGTGTGTGTGCATAAAAATACATGTGTGTGTGCGTGTACCAAAGACAGGGACACAAAACCAATTCTATTTTCATTTCATGTTGACTATTTTTGGTCACTCATTTCACATATAAAATTACGGGGACAAAATTCCTATAGAAGAAATATGTACAGATAAGATACGAGTTATATATTTCACAATATTTGATTTTCATCTTTCAAAATACACAGCACTGAAAAACATACATACATACATACATGCATATATATACATATACATACATACATACATACACACATACTTTTTTTTAGTAGTTCTCCATATAGCGGGAACTTAGATGCCCAACTTACATGGCTACACTTGTATTGTAGACAACTTAATTTATGTGATTTAATTACAAACCATATTTTGTTAATTTGTATAGCATGGATTCCATTTTGGTTTTCATAGAATGCTTCAAGAATGTCTCTAGCACTGTCATCTGGCCTTTATTATACAGTTATTCTTTATTACTTATTTCAGAAATAGTACATCTAACTTCTTCCTTGACAACAAAATGAATGAACTATATAATAAAATATAGTTATATATAATGGATATGTTAGCTGTGTGTACATCTAGTGATGTATATTATTGCTATATTTTGAAGTGGAATTAATAGACAGCCTTATTAGTTGTTCAACTGACTGTTGTTATGCATGATTTTCTCTTTCCTTGCACTGCTTTTCTGTGGTCATGTTTGTTTCTATGTCTTACAAATGCTGTAGCAGATTAAATGAAAATAAGTTCTAAACCCAAACAAATGGTCCATGTAAATCATTGTCAGTATGACTGTTTATTGATACCCTGTTTTTTTTTAATATTTTTAGCAATTATTTTAATTAAAGTTAGAGACCTACATTCTGTTTATTTTTCATGTCAAATTCACCTGAATTACTTCACCAAAATACAGAAGAGCACATTATGAGCCCTAAGGATAAAGATAAAGTCTTTCTTGAAATACTTGCTTTCAGCACACTTCAGGAGAAAATTTAGGCTGATTTTTCTAAAGCATGAGGATTTGGCTTTGTTAGAGGTTTTTGAGACCTTATTGAAAGAGCACATAAGAAGAGGATATATATTTTTTCAATGTTAGTACTTTAGCTACTCTATTTTATCATTTCTACCTCTAAAAATAGGACTTAAAAGCTCAAAATTAATCTTGCAGACCACCTCTACACACTAAGGTTTAGGGATAAGAGGGAGGAGCTGAACCTAAAATAGTAAATAAAGCACATGCCATTATTTTCTGTCTTTGCTCTCTGCATTTTGGAAAAGTGAGTTTCTCTTGACGTTCTAGGATTTTTCGTCTTATTTTTTATTGGTTTGGTAGCTTCATTAAGCCCTTGTTTCTGCATGTTCTTGTACAGGACTCTTGAAGGTAATAATCTATTACATGATTGAAATTATACTGGGAGGGCACCAAGATCCTCAAGAAATACCGCAGGAGAAGAACTACTGCCACAGGAATAGCAGAGATGGACAAAGTAGAGGGCATAAAATTCAGAGATTGTACATAAGTGGCAGGTGTTTCAAATAGGCTACAGTTTTGTTTTCTTTTGTTTTGTTTTCAGAAATTTTATACAAATTCAGGTTACTTATGTAAATTTTGCAGTGATTATAATTTTTTAACACTTTTAGGAGTGGATTTCAAATTTCCTTACAATTCAGTTGATCATGAATGTTTCCATCCCATTTTAAGTTTAATTCTAAACCCAGTTCAGGTCAACATTATTCACCTTATACTGATGACTATGCAAACACAATGACAAAACCATTTGCTAAAAAAATGATTAAAGTTATTTTGTGGCTATAAAGCAGAAGAGCAGATATTAGCATTTTCCATTAAAAAAAAAGACAAAATGTTCAGTGGAAAAATATAAAACTAATTTGAATCAAATAGTTTTACTTTATTTCCACTTTCTTCTTTCTACCTGATACAGTTGCATAAAGAAGCCCTAAAATCTTGTATAATAAAAACAAGGTTATAAAATTTGCTTGTGTGCTTGAACTAATGGTTCACATAGGGATCAACTTCCCTCACTGTCTAAATAAGATTTTAAATCAGAAACACACTGCTGCAAAAGGTTCCACAGATCTTCCGAAGAAAGATATTCTGTTTTGAAACTGAAATTGAAAAGATGTTCTCTCTTGAAATTGCTGTTCCACCCAATTTTGTATAAATTCCAGCTACTTTTTTGATTGATGAAGAAAGGATTTGTACTGTTCCTGAGAGATGATGGGCTGCCAATGTTCAAGCTATTCTATTTTGACAAAGATACTGCTAGTTTAGCTAATGTTAGCAGTCATCACAATATATTCCGGTCCTCTGATGTGGCTTTTCAGGCTGGGGTTTTAACAGCATTTTGGCTGAGGATTTGCTTACGTAAAATGCTTTTATTCCTAGTTACATTACATAATTCAACCCTACAAATGAATATGAATAGATTATTTATTGGCATTAATCACTTTTGGTCTGAACCCTAATTCGAAAGGTCCCCTCTCTCACCAGCCCCACAAAGTGATTTGTTCTGGAAATGATGTCAGAACTTATTCACACACATTCTAAATGGAATTATATTTATTGACATGAATTCTGCACATTTAAGTGTTGTTTAAATATTAAAGCTTCAGGCAGATGGAGTCATGTAATCTGAAATTCTTTTGGAGACTAGCAAGCCCTCAGGCCTAGTCCTCTTCATCTTCAAAAAGGAACAAAACTTTGAATAATGTCTGAGAAAGGATGTGAAAAACAGTCTACAGTATTGCAGCACAAATAAATTACAAGCTTAATTGAAAAGTGACTTTTTTTTTTCAGTTTGCTCCAAACTCAGCTGTACTGCTTTCAGAAGGAAGCTGTCACACAGCAATGAAGCTGTTGTCCATGCAGATGGCTGTGTCTCCTTGTAGGCACAGACAGCTGCACCCATCCTTGGCAATCATATCAGCACTTTCTTCTAATTATCTTTTTAATGCACTCTGATTATCCTCAGTTGTTCCCACTAGAAAGCCACGGAGGTTTATTTTGCCTTTACTCTGTAGAATTCATGTTATTTTCAGAGTTTGATTGTATATGCATGTCACACATAAACATACAGAAATTCTGAATGTGCACAGTCACAGCACAAAGCTACTATTGAACACTGGAAATTTATAAAACCCACATAGCTGAGAAATTGTACCTAGAAATACTGGCATTCTGGAAATTATAAAATAATAAGTTTTCTTTTGTTTTGTTTTGTTCGACCTAATCATGAAAGTCCAAGTCTTTGCATATATTTATATCTATATATATATAAAAAAAAAAGACAATAATAGAAAATGTGCTGACAAGCCTATGGATGTTTCAAAGTACAATGACTCTCCACAGAAAATATAGTACAGTCAAAGGATTCATCAGGATCAAAAAAATCCCTTATTTTCAGCTTTGTATGTATGGAACAGGTGTTAGATTTCTTTATGGTTTTTGGAAATTGGGTACATCAATGTCTTTCCTTATTTACAGCACCTTGGATAAAAGCTATATGGAGATATCTGACTGTTCCAGTGGAGGATCATGTACGCATGCTATTCTGCAGTCCTGGTCCACACAGAAACTGAACCCTCCCTTCCCATCATCCAAGGATCTCAAGAAATTCAGACTCTTGGATCAAGTGTGTTAGTCTGAGATACCTCCTTGTTCCACTTTCAGTGGATTGCCAACTGCTGTAGCTCTAAAACAGCTGTGACTTTCATATGAGTAGCTGTAGAATAAGAAGAAATTTGAACAAATTACACAGAATCACAGAATGGTTGAGGTTGGAAGGGACCTCTGAAGCTCTTCTAGTCCAACCTCACTGCTCAAGCAGGGTCACCTAGAGCACGTTGCATAGGATCGTGTCCAAGAGGGTTTTGAATATCTCCAGAGAAGGAGAATCCACAACCTCTCTGGGCAACCTGGTCCAGTGCTCTGTCACCCTCACAGTGAAAAAGTTTTTCCTCATGTTCAGATGGAACTGCCTGTGTTTCAGTTTGTGCCTGTTGCCTCGCGTCCTGTCGCTGGGCACCACTGAAAAGAGTCTGGCTCTATCCTCTTGACACCTTCCCTTCAGATACTTATACACATTAATAAGATCTCCTCTCAGTCTTTCCTCACAAGAGAGATGCTCCAGTCCCCTAATCATCTTTGTAGCCCTTCGCCAGACTTGCTCCAGTAGTGACACATCCCTTTTGTACTGGGGAGCCCAGAACTGGACGCAGTACTCCAGATGTGGCCTCACCAGGGCTGAGKAGAGGGGGAGRATCACCTCCCTCSACCTGCTGGCAACACTCTTCCTGATGCACCCCAGGAYACCATTGGCCTTCTTGGCCACAAGGGCACATTGCTGCCTCATGCTTAACTTGGTGTCCACCAGCACTCCCAGGTCCTTCTCGGCAGAGCTGCTTTCCAGCAGCTCAGCCCCCAACCTGTCCTGGTGCCTGGGGTTATTCCTCCCCAGGTGCAGGACCCTGCACTTGCCTTTGTTGAACTTCATGAGATTCCCCTCTGCCCATATCTCCAGCCTGTCCAGGTGTCTCTGAATGGAAGCACAGCCCTCTAGTGCATCAAAAAATAAATTTTTGCTGGGGAAATGAACCCCGGTCTCCTGCATGACAGGCAGGGATACTCACCACTATATATAATTCCGTAATTCCTCTTACAGAAGGCTTCTTACTGTTAGGGAAAGAGGAACTCATCTGCTCTTTCTGCTTCTAGCAATTTCTACAATCTTATTTTCTAGCATAAAGGAGCTACAATGTTGATTGCAACCTACCTAGAAATTTGAACAACTTGTTGACAAACAGGTCCATAGGAACCTTAGTGAAAGGATTTTCCTCATTTCTTTCTGCACATGAAGAAGGAACCTGTCCCATTAGTGCAGTACCAGTAGGATTCAATTCTTCTTTCCTTGGCTGCCTACTAAATTAAAGGATATTTTTAACGTCATGGAAGATGGGGAATTGATAGGGCCCCTCAAAATTCTGATATTGAGGTTAACTGACCTGAAGGAATTGCAAATGCCAATCCATTTCCTTTTGGACAAGCAGCTCCAAGGAGCTGGTTTGTTGAAGCAAAATAGTTGTAATTTCTGGAGTCACAGACAGAATCTATCCACAGCCAGCTTCCTATAAAGCTTGAGGTAAGCAATTAGTTCAAAAGGAAAAGCAACAGAGTTTTACACACTTTCTATTAGTCTTCACAGACACCTCACTTAAAAAAAGCATTCTAGGAAAAGGTTGAATTCCCAGAAAAAGGCCATGCATCCTACATTTAAATGTAGTTCTAAAGTTCACTGTGTTTTTTTGTAACAATGACTTCCTAAAATCAGTGAATAGGTAAGGATAAATACTGTATGCAGTGAAGCAATATATTTTTTTCAGCCTTTCACTCTTCCCTTTATAGACATGCTTCACTGAATTCTTAGAGGTTGTGGTGAAGTACTGTTTATGTCTTTATTGTTGTTTTAGTTCCTGGCAAATATAAAAAATATATTTTTTTAAATTACAGCCAAACCTACTATATAAATTGCATCTGCATATTTGTGCCTATACCTAAATATGTATCAGATAAAGATATATTTTTCCAGAAAAAAAAATGTCACACTTCCCTCTTCAAACGCCCATATCTTCATTGACTTTAACATATGAATACTCAAAAACTATCTGTGCGGGCTGAAGACATGATTCAAATACAAAAGTTATGTTGATCTTATTCTAATTTCAAGTGGAAATAGATATATGCAAATATTGTAAACATATACAAGTTCCATATGAACATGTACTTACTTATATTATGTTTTATTAACTTTATATTGTGTTTTCACCCAGTGTATCAATTTAGCCCTATGGAAATTGTATAGCTATTCTGAAGATGTCRTCCAAGGTCCCTTTGAAATATGCAGAGAATGTGAATGCAGAAAGTGCTATGCTTCCAGCTCTTCATCTGAAGAATTTCTTTTGGGGTGAAAGGAATCACCCTTAGGAATGCCTTTCTTCACTCACTAAAGAGAGTGACAGAACATAAGCTTCCTGTTCCTATGATCTAATAGTAGTAATAAAGACTTAGATTTTATACAAGAGGGTTACAGGAATTAGCCCCTTGCAGGGGCCCTTATACCATGGACATATATTCAGCAAGTACAGTTCAGTTCCATGTTGAGTGCTTACACCAAATCCACCAACTGGCTTTTGAAAATGAACTACATAGACATCTATTAACACAACACTCTATCAACATTAATTTAGATGAGTAGTACTAATGATATTTAAACTAGCATGAATATCTACAAAGTATTGCACTAGACTTTCCAGACAGCATAGAATTAGAGGTGTGACAGTGGAGCGTATTTAGAGGGAATACCGCTTCATACAAACTCAGAGGAGTAACACAGTATAAAAAATTTATTTTATTACTAGGAACGCATTTAGGATTATTCCCTTCTACACCGTGATGTTTAATTTAAATTGGCTAGCTGTTTTGTTTAAGAAAAAATATATCAAGAAGACAAAAGATGGGCTTTAAAAAAAATCTGTTCTGGCTGGATTTTCTGAAAATGCATGCAAGATTTCACTCCATTAATGCTTTGATCACACTAGTACAGGGTAGAAAAGAACAAATTACAGTATAAATTCAAATATCGTGTGATGAAGACTTATGACAGTCTTTTCTGATCCAGAGTCTAAAATAAAGCCTACTGCAGAAGTTTTTACACTTCTGATTAAAGATGAGGGAATAACTTACTGAACTGACACAGAAAGAACTAGAGAAAGAACAGCTTTTCAGTAAAAGAAAAAAGAGAAGAGAAGAGAAGAGAAGAGAAGAGAAGAGAAGAGAAGAGAAGAGAAGAGAAGAGAAGAAAAAATGGAAATCAAAGTTCAGCTTGATTTACATTAAAAGAAGGCTAAGGTCAAACCAGCAAAGATTTGATATCTAAATTAATTGAAAACTAAGTAGTCTCTCTTTAAAAAATTGAAAAACAAATGTTTAGACAAATATATATACACCAAGCATTATTTCTACTATTTATAATATCTAATTTAATGATATTTATTGATAGTTTAAATATATTATCTCAACCAATTACCATGCACTTGACAGTTGGGGTGTATTAGCTACAAGGGAGTCAACATTTTTATCTAGCCAATGCTCATTTGATATTCCTTCCTTTTAAAAGCTGGTGTGTTCAAACTATGAGAAGGGGTTAACGTTAGATGTAAAGCTTCATGCTATTTTGATAAGTGGTGACAGGAATATTATATATATGAAGAATGAATATTATCTCTCATACAGCTGTGGGAAAACAATTTGTGTTACAAAGTTTATCTCCCCCTTATGCTTTAATTAATTCCTTTCTTCTTTACATCTGGGTTGATAAGTCATAATCATCTCACTAATGAAGCAATCTGTGCTCATACTATACCATATAATATCCAGAGAATGTGGTTACCAAAAACCACTATGGCGATTTCAGGATTTGGCAAGAAGACAGCTAACATTTCAACAAGTCTATCATGTATGCTACAAGTGATGTAGTAAATTAGTCATACAGTTCTGTTGAGTACAATGATAAAGTAAGGCTGTTCTCTGAAAAAATGTAGCCATGGAGTTCAAATTTTATTGTCTCCTGATGGTGCAATAACTAAAACAATTATCTCTTTCTTTCTTTCTTTCTTTATTTATTTATTTTTATTTTTTAGTTGCTTGATCAGCTAGGAAATTTTTGATGACTGAAATCTTCAAGTGAAAGGTGTATGCTCTCATTTAATGCATCCATCACCATTGAGAACTCCAATAGCCTTATTAACACTTCTGTTAATGATGTCTGAGCAAGACAATATTTCTCCATCTGCAATGGTTTTATTGCTTGTAATGGAAGCACTAATGGAAGCACTTATGTTTAAATATAACTGATTACCTTACTGCTGAAGAATTTTTAATATAATAGTCTTAAAAAGCGAACCATCCAGAAAGTTTTCCTGTGATAGTATGTAGCAACATTTTCATTGCTTGAAAAGCAAATATTTTAAGTATTGGAATTGTTTCAGAAAAAAGATTTCTAATTTTTCTGCAGTATTTTCTGAAAATTAGAATAACAAGAACTCCTTCAAATCACTTTCCCTCTCTCTCCAAAAATAGTCTCATCCTACTTCCTTAAATTTCTTCCTCCAAAAGAGAGAGGTATAATAAATGTCAAAAAGTACATTCTTCAAGACATTCTTTTCTCCTGATTTTCATAGGTTGCACCTGCTTTCTTTTCCCCCTTGTTTCCACTGCTCAAAACTGTTACCAGCCCCACTGTAATAAGAACAGGAAACAGAAAGGCAGAACCAGACCCTTGAATTTCTTCTCATACCTCTCTCCAGGGCACATCTCTCTGGGCCCATTTCTTGTATCACATCATGGAACAGGACTCAGGCAGCATATCCCTTGCCTCATGTTTAAACAAATCATGGCAACACCTGCCTCCACTCAAACACTCAAATATAGATAATATGTCCCGTGGCCCTCATGATAATATATGGTTACAATACTAAGCATTTGGATATCTCAATTTTATATACATTACCATCTGGACAACTCGCAAACTTATGCTAGGCATACTCTGACGGGGGATAGTAAAGAGGGGGATACTCACGTGCTGGCCCAAGTCTGCCAAATGTTGAGAAAGGAAAGCAGTATAAGCTTCACATCCTACTTGAAAAGCGGATTAAGTGCTTAGGCCTGCTTTGAAAGTGACTCTCTCCCGTGCAGTCTGGGAGTTAGTGCTGGTTAAACATGCCATTCAAGTTAAGTGAAAGCCAGCCTTCCTCTATAAACTTCCATCTGCAGCTATTTGTGGGAGTTGAGGCCTTTCAAGTAAACAGGAAAACAGAAAAGACTGAAAACTGGGAAGGTGTGCCCTAACAGCTAGAGGACTCCCAGGATTTGGAACAGACAGCTTGAATTTTTCCTTTTCTTGATCTGAACGGGAAAATGGGGCATTGCCACCTAGGGCTGTGGCACTCCCATGGCATTGCTGGGCCAGGGCTGGGTGCCCAGGGCTGAGCCGAAATGGGGCTCYTGGTCCCCTGGAGAGGGCTGTCCAAGACAGCAAATCCCAGAGATGCCCTCAGGGTCCTGCCAGTCGCATCCTGGGTAAGGGCCCACTCACTGTCCAATTGGTCCCTACGGCTCTTCTCAGTATATCCCGTCCCTTATAAAACTCTTAAATATGCCCTGGATCAGAGAGATGGTGTTTATTTCCCTACGATTTGGTGTCATGGAGATTCAGATTCTAATCAGTCATCTAATTAATCAATATAGAAATAACACATATATGTATATAGGCATGTATGGATGGCCAGTTGACAGATAGATTTTGTCTCACTATGGGAAATACAAAGGGTTTTCTGTCCATCTATTTCTCAAAATAGCTAGATTCACAGAGGCACTTTTAATTAAAATACAGGTAAATTCTGTGAAATTTATGCCAGTAGTAATGCAGATGCTTGAATTCCAGTGTTTTTAATTTTGTATGTGTGTACCACTGAAATGATTCTTTAATACAAGATCAAAGTACTTCTGCATTACTTTTGTTTAAATTAAAATTAGGGAAGTTTTGATGAAACATTGACCCATTTAAGAAGCAAAGTCATTGAAAACATTAAACTAGCCTTTAATTTAGATTGTGTATGAAAATTCTGCCATTCCAATCACAAATATGTAACTGTTTTTTTTTCCCCTAAATTAAACAAACGTTTTAGTAGCAGCAGCTTCAGAAATTAAGTCCATCTCTTTCTTTTTGACCTTAATTGTTTGAAAAAAGCCTACAATCTAATTCCAGCTTGAAGCATCATATGTCAGGGGATTTCAGTTTTTGAATATATGATAAAAAATGAGTTATCTACAAGACGAAGTCAGAAGGAGGGGAAATAAATGCAAGTCACAACAAGGAAATGAATCTATTAGTACTGAGAATGTTTTATGTTTTCTTCAGATAGTCAGATGTTATTTAATTTTTCCTCTTCCCAGGGGCAATGACAGCAAGACTGGGGTTTGACTATGATCACAGAGGGGAGCAATTAATAGGCCTCACTCAGGCAAGTACCTCACTGATATAAATGAGCACTTGTCCCAAGGCTGATCCTGCAGCATGAAACCCAGAGTCTTCTGTGATTAATTCAAAAAGTGGGAAGGAAACGTAATTGTAAAAGTCTAAAAGATTTTTTAACTTCTGGACATCATTTTTTAAAAGTTGGCATATACACCTTAGCAAGCAATTCGGAGGGGTCACTTTATTTAAACACAAACAACAACAGCTTTGCATATGGACACTCCTATCTGCCTGTTTTGTGTCTAACCAGGTGTATTATAAAAACTTTTCCTCTCAGCGGGCGCAGCTGGGCAAGGACACAAACATGTTCCAGAAGTGACGTTCCAAGAAGCAGCATTCGCAGGTACCTTGAAACCCTGGAAGCAGGGCTAGGATCCTTTTGATTGCCTGCTAGAAGTGACGACTCCAAAGAACTACGCTGCACCCTAAGACTGTTTGTCAAACATTTTCTGGCATATTTTAGATACAAATTCTATATTAGTAGTTACAAATGGTCAGCCCTCTCGCAACTCACTGTTTGCTACCCTCACACAATTCATTATTTATAGTTAAACTGTACACATTTCCCCAAAACTAGCTATTAACCATGTTCCTTAATAACAATCACATAAATTTAGCTCAAAAAATTAAGTAGAAAGTGAAGAAAAAAAAAAAAGAAAACAAAATGCAGTGAGGAAATGAGAGAAAGTGGCTATTTGGTTTATATACACAACTGAATTAGTAAGACAGATGGAGACACTTAAGATACCCAGAAATGAAACACACATTTTTAAAGATTATGTATATCACAGATCAAATCAAGAGCAGAAAGGTTAAAAGTTGAAATATAAATTATATTCCAAATTAATGTTTATGACTCAACTGATACAATTCACAGTGCACAACAAATTTCCCAGGACCTATTGAAAAGCTTTTCAGAACTGTATTATCAGATAGGGCATGGCATTAAATATTTTTCAAAGTCGGGTTATTACTTGATTTGTAGAAGCTGGCTTTGAAATATATTTAGATTCTGTAGACAAAATATGGTGGTACTGATGATAAGGTACATTTATGGTCTTCTGGCTTGGATCACTTGGCCAGACTTAGCTGCTAATGTACTTAGGGCTTATTTTACCATAACCTCATTTATTAACATAGCTGCTGATAACTTGTGCTCAAGCAGGCATGACGGTTTTCCATTTTTTCACTAACTGGTGGGATTCAAGTACTACAGATATGGAGGAGAAATGCACACAGTAGCTTATTCCTACCTTAATGACCTTTTACTTCCTCTCTTATAAAAGGACTTCTGTGTTGCATTTTAAATGTTATTTTTTGGATTCTGGAATAGCTAGGGAATTTTTTTGCTTAGAAGCAAAGGCAATCTATTATGGACAGTGTCGGAAAATGTGTCCCAGGTAGGCCTAAAGAGATTCAACAGGTCATAGTAATGAGGACATTCCCCAGGACACTCCTCCAATTCAAATATTAGAAAATATGGTTCCTTCCAGAAATTTTTCTGGAATATCAGAAGTAAAGCTTTAAGAATTGGAAAAATATTAATCTATGGTAATTAAAAAAGTAGACTTTTTCAGATTAAGTTTAAATTATTTTCTCTTCCGATGAGGCTTCTGAAATGTAGCTGGTTCTCCATTTCATAAAACCATTTGTTGCTTTTAAACTGTAAAGTAATGAAGGGGCGGGGGGGGGGAAGAGAAAGAGAGAAAAAACAAAAAAGGATCAGAAACAAAAATAAGGAGAGAAAAATCAATAAGACCAAGACAGTATGACAAGTAAAAGTGAAAGTGTCTGTGAAGAAAAAAACAACCCCCCTCCCCCCCCGAAAAAACACAGTTGTCTAAATGAGTCAGGAGAAATGTATTAATTTTACATAATTTTTAGAGAAAAAGAAAATGGTAAAAGTAGCAATGGCAAAAACAACATTGGATAACACAAAAAAACAAATTCACTTAAAGAAGTGTATTTTTCCCCCCATATTTATTATGTGTTCCCAGGGAAGAACAAAAGGGATAAAAGTTTAAATGTTACTGAGTTTGATGAATCAACCACAACAAAAGTTTTTTGTTGTTTTTTTCTTTTTTTTGTTCTGAGATGTGAAAAGGACAGAAAGGATAGGAAAAGAAGGAGAAAAATGAAGAAATATAAAAGATTTTCAAGGGCATAGATTTGTCTTAAATCCCTTGCTTAGATTTCTTTTTCCTCCCAATGAAAAGCAAGAAGTGAAAAAGATGGGAAAATATCCATGTGCTTTTGCTGTGCTGTGGCTTTTAGAGACTATAAATAAACACTAAACACTAAACACTAGCAAATCAAGGACATCTCCAGGAAGAAGGTGGATACAAGAGCGTAAATGATTTTAACTTATTTTTAGCAATGCTGAAACAACACTTTAAACATAATCATGTCCTTAAACTTTGTACTGCACAATTTCATGCCCCAGAAAGTCTTTATTTCCTTGAAATTTCATAGTAATTGTTCTTTTTATTATGGCAATATGGTATTTTTTTTATTGCCTATACTATACTAGTAGCATCCAGAAGCTCAAAGTACAGAAATTTGTTCTAAGTTTAACAACAAAAGGCAATTTTTTTTTTAAGAAGAGCTTCTGTTTTAAGGTCATGATCTTTCATCTGGATGCAGAGAAGCAGGACTTTCAATAATTTCTTTATGCAGTTACACATATTTCCATCAATGAACATCAGATTACAGCATTAGGATCTAAAGAGGGATCAAGTYAAAAATCTGGCCTACCAAGACAAAGGGGGGGGGAGGAGGAAGGGTGGGGATTAATCAGAACGGTAGGAACATGGATGTAGATTTTCCATATAATTTTTTAGCCTTCGTCTTCTAAAATAAAGTCTTACTGGCTGTATACACCATTTACTTAAAATGGTGCCCATTTCCCAACTTAATGTGCACTGAATTTGAATATTTACTATATTAAATACAATATTTTATTTATTCTGACTTTGTATTTCTACATATTAATATGACCAAAAATGAACAAAAACAGTTACAGAGAGTACGGAAGGCCATTTCATCAGTTTCTGCAAAGGGCATGTCAAAACATTGGCAAAGTGTTTTCATCTGCAAAAAGATGCTAACATGTTCTGTCATACTCTTTTGTGGAAACACTGGAGCATCAGTGAGATGGCAATAAGAGGCACAGAGAAAGCATATGTTGGATTTTTCCAATTCAGGAGTGGTCAAGGGGGCAAATCTTCAAATTTTTTCCTTTTTCTTCTATAGAAGGGCCCTATAAAGATGAAAATCTATACTCAAAATATATCTTTGCAGAGTTAAAGCTAATTATTTTTCAATTTTAAATATATTGAAATACTGTGATCTGCAAAATCTAGAAGACTTCAATGGCAACAACTGTGGCTGCCATCTGCCTTTCGTCTTCTCTCTCCCTCCTTCCCCAACAGTTAGGGGGACACTGGTGCACATCTGGGCCCCACCCAGATGTGGAGTCAGGACGCATCTGAGTTGCTCCCAGGGTCCCCAGTCTAGACATAACCATAAGCAACGTAACTTAAATTTCAGTGTAGAGCATAAACTAAAATAATAATAATAATAATAATAATAAATAACAACGGAAACAACCCATAAGTTCACAAATCAAAGCATGTTCTTTTGCTCTCCAAAACTACACAGAATTTCACACCTGAAATACAAAACACTCTTCCAGCTTCATGTTTGAATTTTTCCCTGTTAAAACATATTGCTTGGGTCTGTTTTCTCAGTTGTGTTTTGGATGAAGGAATGACATAAAGGAAGAACTTCTGGAAGGGTTCACTATTGATTGCATCAAGAGCAAATGTCTACCAAATCCAGTAATTAACATGCTTTCTTGCAAAGGCTCCGCGAGCACAGTTTGCAAGTGAGGCTAAAGCAGCACAGGAGCAAGTCAGAGCCTTGCAAAAGGATCTAGATATTTCTAGGTAGAGGCTACTCAAAGACTAGGCATTTATGAGAAATAAATGCTGAAGCATCAGGGAGGATTTTCCATCCTGTGAGAAGTTTGCAGAAGCAGGATTTCAGAAACATACAACAGAAATGGAAAGAGAAAAGACTTTTTTGGTCTTGTCTCCCTGACCTGTCAGGCCTAGACCAAGGCCAACGTGCGAGTTTTAAAAGAAAAAAATGTTCTCCATTAAATATATGTCAAAAATGTTGCTTAAAGTTAAGGCCTTTTAACAGAGTGCAAAGTAACGGCTGAATTTGGCCCATTAGCACAAAGAGAAAATCAGAAATGAGGTTTAATAGGAATCTTTTTTATAAGAATGCTCCTTACCCCAAAACAAATTCTGTCTGAGGTCAAGACCTGTGTATTTGACATTCAACAACCATTCATTACCTTTAGATATCATTTGCAGAATCAAACTATTTTAATTTTCTTTATGAACTTTGCACAAATTATTTCAACCATCACAAACATGAGGAATGGTATATTTTAAATTTATTTGTAGAAAAGTGCTAGTCCCCCACAAAAGAACCTCAATTATGACTACTTTTTATACTCAGAAGTCTTAGTGTTAAAGGATAGTTTGATCACATATATTTATCACAGACTAGCAAATGGTTAAATAGGACACAATATTTTGTTCTTATTGGTCTAGTATAGAGACAAAGCAGATGAAGTTATCACGATCCAAGGTCAAGCCTACATTATTTATATAATTATAATTGATTTAATCAAAATGACAGAGACTGCATTATAGCATTCTTTCAAAAAGCAAAGATATAGTGCCTACAAGGAAGAGACTTTGCTTTCAGGGCAAAGTAGAGATATGACTTTGAATGATTCAGTAAATAGAGCAATAATTTCCATAAGACTAACTGTAGTTTGGAAAGAAAGAAGAGAAGGAAGGAAGGAAGGAAGGAAAGAAGGAAGGGAAAGAGGGAGGGAGGGAGAAAAAAGCAAAAAAAACAAAAACAAACTTGTTTACTGCTGATGGGATGTTAAATATACAATGACATGAAAATAGAGCTGAGCATAAAAAGAAATCCAAATATTGCTTCTAAGAACAAAAAAAATGCAAAATAATTTTGTTTCTAAAAAAATCAAGATTGCTGCTGAAGAATTCAAAAAGCACAGTGTTTCCAATAAATCATTTGTTTGTGATGGCAAGTCAAATAACATTTCTTTCAATATTCATTCATAAAAAACAATAAAATGGTACACACTGGTGGTATAAATGCTATCTTTTTTTTCCTTTCCTTTCCTTTCCTTTTCTTTTCTTTTTTTTTTTTTACATGGTCAATAATCATGAGCTCATAATTGAAGTCTTGGCCTTACATCATGCAAATATCAAAATGTTGTCAAGGGTTTCTTTTCATTACTAAAAAGAAAGTAGCATGAGTTACTGGATTATTTGCAAAACACGAGCAAAAATGTAATTGGAATGTTTAAAAATTAAGAGTCTCAATCGAATGATTTGATCATTGTTAATTTAACCTCCCTTACTACTAATAACACTAATTAATAATACTAATGTTCATTTTGATAGAACTCATATTTTTCAACCCATGATGATACTATAAATAAGTTATGATTTACTTTTGAAAACTTTTCAACAAAAGTTTTGGAAGGAAAAACTTTTCAAAAACTTTTCAACAAAAGTTTTCAATCACTTTTTCTTCATCTGGCAAAAGATGTTTCAGAAATATATATGTAGATCTGAAATACAGTGATATAGAAGATAATTTTGAATCTGTGGTAATGTAGAAGCTTTCCTCTGCAAGATGATCATATTTATAATCTTCAGTTTAAGGGATTTTAACATATTCTTTCAGATATTAAAATTAATTTTGTACACTAAACAGTAGCTATTAAATTTTAAGTTAAAAACACCAAAAATGGGAGGGCCAGAGAAAAATTTCAAGATATTTAATACTTCTATTTCTATATCAGTGCTTACACATATGATGCATTGTTCACATTAGAAAATATGATCTTTTATGTTGAAACTTGTTACTTAACATTCTTTAGAAATTCAGTTGAAACAAAGAGGGTGAGAAACTATGTAAAAACAAAACAAAACAAAAAAAGAAAGGATTCCAGTGGAATATGCATACTCTTTCAAATCTTTATATTTTGATTTTACTTAAAATTGCCATCATTCAGTCGCAGCTCAGAAAAAAAAAGCTGTCTTTTTAAGTAAATCATAAATGCAATCATAAATGAAAACATAACCTTGAAAGAAGGCTAGATATGWTTTGTTTCCATGCAATATATAGCACTGTAGGTGATTCACTGGAGTAATCTTGTACTTGCTGCAGGAGTTTTTAGATAGGAAATGGCTGAATATTTCTTTTCAGAACCTTGTTGTATTAGTATTTTAAATCCTGTTGGATTTACTACAGTCATTCTTAACTCAAAGATAGCAGAGGAAGGGAATGTTTTCCTCTGATAAGCAGATCTGGATAGGTTGCAAAAAGGTGCTCATTTGTCAGTAGGTGGCCACTGTAATTCAGTAGCGGATTAAGTGCCTAAGAACAAGATCCACAAATAGCAATATATTGAGGGAGCTGTCTGGTTTAGTTTAAGAATGCATTTATTGGGAAGACACAGAGTTCAAAGATTTTATGTGTATACTGGTAGATGAGGCATGTGCTCCAAGGCATGTGCAGGGGAGGCTACTACACTCCTTCCTGTAGTCAGCTGGAAATGGCAAGACTAAGGATGTTGTAAGCAGACCTTCACTCAGAGGAAGAGACAGAAACACTCGTCAGCAGGGAGATATCTCCATCTGTATGCATATCTATAAACACTTGCATGTAGTGTGATATATAACATGGACAGTCATTATAACTAAAGGGATACATTGACTCAATTGCTCATACAGTGTTCTAAAATACCAAATCTACTGTAACAAATGGATGGACCTTGAAGGATATGACAGAACTGTTAAAATTGAAATACATCCATATTGAAAATATCCATGATACAAAAGCCCCATATTTTCTATTGTGATATGTATATGATCTGAAGAGATGTTCTTCTTAACAGAAAACTACATTTTAAAATATTTGCAAAGGTTTTCTACGATTGTCCCTTCAATTCATTTAATCTATAATGCAGCTCATGAGGGGTTGTTTTGTTTTGGCTATTATGACCACAAATTTGGAGATAAAGTATTTAGTTTTAGCCTATTGACATCTTGTTTTAGACAGTTTTGGTCAAGTCTTTGACTATTTTATAATAAACTGATGATGTGTGCTTTAATACAATTCAGTACTGAACACTGTTCCCAGTTGCAGTATATGACACAGAGACAAACCACATGAGAAAAGTTAAAGAAATATAATCTAGATTAGCCACACATGTGYTAATTATGTGATGGCCATATTTTAGAGGGAAGAAGTGGGTACACTGCAGCAGGGAATCTTTTATATAGTAAATACTGGTACTTATTAGCAACCTGTTTTCAAAGCAATGGATATTTTCTTCTACTTTTACAGGAAATTCATGATATAATACTATAGACATTTCTATATATTGTGGGAATTTATATAAATTAGAAATTCCTAGATCTGACTTACCTAAAGTAATCCAAATTATATAACCTTCTAAAGGAACTGGTATTTCTAGGAATTTTATTGGTTTCCTGATTGGAACTCTCATACTGATTTCCAAATTGCATCTAAATATTTCCAACTGATGTCAATTTTCTCTCTTTCCTTATTCTTTTTTCAAGCTATTATTCTTTCTTTTATCCTGTCAACTCATATCTGTTCTACTTTAGAGTTTTGTATTCTTATATATATATCACAGTTTCATCCATAGATTGCTGTGCTTATATCACAGTAGCATCCTATAGCTTATTGTGTTTTCTTTCTTTTTACTCATCCTTTTCCAATAATACATGAATTATTAAATTATTTTCCAATAATACATGAATTATTAAATGAACTTTTACAAAACATTCTTCAGAATTCTACTCTGTAAAAATAAAATGAGTACTCAGCATCTCAGAACTTGTTAGTAATTGTGCTCTGGTCCCACAAAGATATCTGCTCAAGAAAATAATTCCAGAGATATTTACATATGCATGCTTAGTTCAAGTTCTTCTAATTGGGCAATGATAATAAGGCTGTTGAGAGACATAAAATATAATGCTATTTTGTACTTTCTTTCTAAAATTAACTTTTCAGGATAAATAAATTGACATACCATGAAAAGCATCACATAAACTGACATAGCACATTCTGCCTTTGACTTTTTATGCTTGTCTTTTAAAAGTATGTGCATGTTTAGAGCTAATCGGTAGTTTTACTTAAAACAGGTATACACCTTATTAATGATTGCTTGTGTAATATGAGAAGATGAGCTATTGTTTTAATTAGTGTTATCATAAATATCAGAATAAACTCAGGGATATAACTATTTTACTGGAAGGCTTGAAAGGTTCATATCAATTGGCCCAAASAGTCTGCCTTTTGTTAACAAACGTGTATTCTCTTTTTAGCAAAAAAGTATGATTAATGCTTGGCATACTTAAATACAGGGAAGGGAGTGCTATAATTTTTTAAAATGCTTTTACTGTTTTACCTAGAATACCTGGCTTTACAGAAAATCAGATAAGTTATTAACCACAAATACAAGTATTTGTTGTCATGGAAACATTTGTCCCTCTCAAGTGAAATCTTTGCATCCTCCCTTAATGATGTATAGGTAGCTGAAATTATAATTTGCTTCTTATTTGATTTCTATAAAAAAATGCAGCTCTATATTAAAAAAAATCATTACCATATATGCCATAATGATGTATGGATCATAAATCTATTGGTTCACAATTAGTTGACACTATTATTTATAGCACTTTTAATTATCAGAGACAAACAAAAAACTCTTACCAACAGAATAAAACACATTTTTTTAGCTTTTTTTTTCTTTCTTTTTTTCCAGAGAGCAGAAGAAGCAGGTACAAGCAGTAGGCTTTGTAAAGATTCTGATATGCAAGCACTAGTTTCCTTCTCTGCTCTTGAAGAAACATGGAAATTCTTGTGTGGGATTCAGCTTCATACAAATACACCTAAAATTAGCAGTCCACATGTAACGGTTTCTACAAGCTATCTCTCTGACTTCCTACTATTGTCAGTATTCAGAGCTCAATTCAGTTGTGCATATGGGTGTCTAGTGTCAAAAAAAATGAGTTTGAGACCAAAAAATGACTTTTGTCTGCCCAACCATTTTAGGTGGGGTGAGGTATCATATCTAATCTATAGCTGCTGCTCCAGAAGAATGCAAGATTCCTGCAAATCCCATTCCTAAACAGCAATGCAGTGTGGTCTTGAACATCCAACAAACCTTAAATGGCACTGATGCTTTAATCTATCATTATCATCTGCCAAGAAAATTTAGAAAGTTGTTCAAATAACATTTAAGTAGTATCTGCCATGGAATAGTTTAAGAAATCCTTTAACTTTACTGCTTGCATTGACTACGTACTTGATTAATTTTCCCACACATTTAAGATGCTTTTGGGCATTCTGCCTGGAAGCCAGTTGTCAGTAAAAATCCTTCCATAGGTATACTCACAGGAACGATCTGCTTGTCCTGTATAGATGTCTCAAATACCCTAGAGCAACTCAAATGGCAAAAGTCGATTATATATAGGCATTTGAATCAAACCACTAGCGCTACTTAAGATGTCCAGGATATCCAAGGTAAACTGGGCATAGGACTTATGACAGACCTGTGTCCTTCTGCAACAGCTGTTGGAGGCCAGCCACATTTATGCAACTGACCCTGAGCTCAAATATAAACACCTAGGGCTTGCCTGAGCTACCTACACAAATAGTTTTTAGTGCCATTTCATATGACCTGCAGTATCATGCCAGGCCTCCTTGTCTTGAGGCAAGTGTTTTGCACAGATCCTCTATCATATCTGCCAGTCCATATGGATGTCTTAGATATAACACGGCTTTTCCAATACCTATATACATGCAGCTGAATGTGGCCTTAAATTTTGATATTTGTCGGCAATATTTATCGTAACCTGCTGGATTTGCATCCCCCCTACGATAACCTAGTTGCTTAAATATAGGCATCTAGTGCCATTTAAGATATCTAGGATATCTTATCTGACAGCCCCACTCCTGTCCAAAGGGCACGCATCTCCACACATGCATGCTGGCCCTCCTTATAGGTGTCTCAGTTGCCTATAGTGTCTCAGGTGGGACAAGATTTTTAGGTATAGTCAACTACCTATATTCAGTTGCCTAAACACAGATGTCTAATCCCACCTAAGATACCCAAGGGCATTCAGACTGACTTCCAGCTGACATCAGAGAAATACATTTGTCTTCTGTAAGTCCTCTGTCATATCTGCTAATTTACTTATACTTTATTCTCTCATTGACAATGGAGAGAAACAAGGAGTTCTAGGGCACAGTTCATCACACTTAATTCAGATGAGACCCAGCATGAGATGAATCATGCCCTTGAAGTGCTTATTTGTTTCCAGTGGAATTTAAAGGGACCTTAAGGTAATTAGCTCAGTTGTAAACATTACAATATAGTTATAATAAATCAGATGAATCCCATCTCTGCTTGAATTTAGATATGAGATGAGTCTGAATCTGCAAAGATTAGGGCAGTCTGAAAATCACAGAAGCAGGATGTTAGATGGTGGTTGTTGAAACAAGCCTCTAACTATTTCAAAGGCTTCCAATATTAATCAGAAGCTTCCACAGATTTTGTCTCAGTCCTGTTTCAGTGTTATTGCATAGTCATTTTTTCTCTATTCTTCCTTCCTCCTCACTACAACAAATTCAGAAAGCTAGTCTTTATCCACTGCTCTTAGGTTGCTTTTTTTTTTTTCCAGGTAGTAATTAAGGTTGCAGTAAAGGACCACCTGCTTCTTAGACATACCAAAGCACACAAGATTCTTAAATAACATATCATAACAGTTTGAGAGATTTTAGGAAGCCTATAGCTGCAGCTTTGAAGTGATGCTGATGCAGCTCTACCAAAATGAAATTCAGCTATCTGAGATTCAAAAAGTCTGTTTGTTGTATAAGATATAACATAATTCTTCACTTTGGTGATAAAAGAGTTTCTCTACATGCAAATGTTAGTATGAATTATCCTTGTCAACAGAAAAAAAAAATAAAGAGAGAGACAGACAAAAGGAAAAAGGGGAGAAAAAAGAGGAGAGGAGAGGAGAGGGGAGGGGAGGGGAAGGGAGGAGAATCATTCAGTTGAAGTCAGCAGAGAAAATACTAGTAAAACAAAGTAAAGTACAATGAATAAAGACTATAATTTAAACCTTAACCAAGGTATCTAAGACAGATTATACAACTCATATTTCAAGTAGGTAAATTGATAAAAACTTGGGCCATTTTTTATTCTCTGATATATTGTTAAAGCCAGCATACCTGGCATATTTTGTCTGAGTCAGCACAGTTATCTGCACAATGTATTATTATTTACCATGGCGAAGATTTTGACAATGTTATTCAAGAAGGCTTTGTCTGTAAACATCAGTGTAAATAAAGTGAATACAAGCAAACAAACAGAAAAGCCCAAATAAGAAAAAAAAAACCCTTCATAGTACTGCAATGTTAAAATTGTCTTGGAGATGAAAATGAAACAGTCTTTGAAGTCAGGTGCTATAATTTTATTTTCAGAACTCCTATGTATTATTTATGATCTGCTATCAGCAAGATAGATCAGTATATAAGGTGATCTATGTATCGATCACTAACCTACACACTGAACTATTCTACCATAAAAAAAAAAAAAGGCAGTTTAGAAAACATTGCAATTTCCATGAAGATACATAATGGAAGTTATATATTTTGATGCTGAGATTCTCCTGTAGAAGAAATCTATTCAAAACATTTTTCTTCAAAACAATGGCATTTTAAAAGTTCATATTTTGTGGGATTAAATCAGAAGTCTAATGATATGCTTAATGTAATTAAATTTTTGGGGGGGGGGGTTGATTGTTTGTTTTTTAGAAAGACTCTTATGCTGCTGCTTCTCTGCTCCTTAGTCCATGGTTTACTACATGGAGACTTGTATTACATTGAACTAAAAATTCTATGTCACTATCAAAATAATAGAAGCATAATGCAAACTGCTGCAGGGGGTAATCATATCTATTTATATACTGGAAAAGAAAACAAATACTTCACTTGAAGACATTTTATATGCTTCGTAAAGCTTTGACTAAACATAGCTTAGTACCTTAATTTTATTGTGTTTGAGAGTTCTGTAAGGCAGTCACACTCCTGAAAAACATACTGTGTTTAAATTAAACTTAAATTACTGGTTTCAGGGAAAATAGTAGATTAAACAAGTTCAAGTTTTGAGAAAATTCAAAACAATTTATTTTGCTACTCACATTTTTTACCTTGAGGTTGTTTTGGAGGCTGTATGTCCCTTTAAAACATTGCATTTTGTTTCCCCTATGGAGATTATACCTTTGCATGGAAACACTTTTAGTGAATCTTATGCAGGAATTATGATTTAAGTAATTTAAATATCCAGCTTATATGCATTTCTTTAACAAAAACGTTGTATGTATCTTAACATCAATCATCTGTTTTCAGTAAGGCTGTAAGAAAATAAAATAGATTTTTGTTGATCTCTATGGTCATTTTGTTTTTCTTTAATTAAATGTGTTTCTGTAGATACACCATGTTTTTTTGTAGAGTGAATAACCCTTTCACAATCATCTCATTCTGAGCTGAAGGAATTCAAGCAAACCGAAAACCTCCACTTTGATACTGCTTCCAGAAACATGACCTACAAAACCATAGCCTTTTCTACAACAGCAACCTGGCGCCAATCTCACAGCTTTTTTCTTTCCTTGGGCTTTGATATCTCCTGAGAAAGTACACATACTTCCTTGTGTCGTATCTAAGAAGGATAAAAATCAAGGAACTATCATTTCTGTATTTAACAGTTTTGTATTTGAACATGTGCTTTCTCTTCTAGAGACAGATTCACCTCACTGAAAAGATGATATTCTAATTTTAGACAACAAATTGGGACAACCAGAAGAACAGCTGAAATAGAAAAGACTTATGTAGAGATATGGGCATGCAATTATGTTTGAAGAACATGATTTTATGGACCTGGGAACTGTATATATATACGTAAAATACAATGGTTAGTTGGCAGAAGTTCTTATGTGGGTTTTTGGAAGGGGAGAGGGGGCATTTTTTCTGTGGTATTTTATCTTTTTTTTTTTCCCTCTCTTGACTTATCTTAAATATACCAATAGCCCAGGTAACAGGATGTCAGTATAAAAAGTCTGCATCTTGCCAACATAATAGCTACTATGCTGAAGACAAACTAGTTGGCTTGCTCTCCTTTTGACTTGCATTCCCAGCTGCAAAATATCCCAGTTCCAACACAAATGGTGGAGTCACTGTTTCCTTCGCACTAGCTTCCCAGTCTTCCTTCCTTTCTGCTGTCAAATATGCTATAAACTGGCAGGTAGGTAAACCTTGTTCTTAGGACAGTCACCTCTTTTTAGGCAATGCTGAAGCTGAAGATCTAATTTTAGCGTAGAGGATCTTGCTTAGAGATTTCCAGCTCACGCATTCTGAGAGACACAGTGTTGGCTACCAGTCCCAAAATATATAATATCAGTTAAATGTCTGGCACCTAGTTATGCAAATTATTTTCATTTCAGGCCAATATGTGCAAAGAAGTCATTCACAATGATTCATGTCAGTAGAAGTTCTACCTCACAGCTAGACCCTGGCCTACCAGGTCTGGGTTCTTATATGAGTTCTCATAACATTAATAGCTCATGCCCTCTGTTACAATACAGGAATTCAGAATGGGAATTGTACGTCTGTGTTGTTGAATCCAGTTACAATCAGCTGGTGGTAGATATAAAACAGGCATCCAGTTTTCAACTTGAAAAGCATTTCTCTACCATAAATGAGTGCTGCAAAAATGCATGCATAAATATGTGTGAGATATTACATTGAATGTAAGCAATGGATAAGTTTTAAAAGTGTACAAATACTCTGCTTACTGAAGAAATGGATCATGTCAATGATTATAGTGTGGCTATATACAGCTAATGTATGGAATGATTCTCTTAAGAATAACATGTAAATGTATTTGGTTTGAATGTATTCTCCCTACTCTTCACAGAAAAAAAGTTCTTAAATATTAAAGTCAGTCTTCAGGAATGCAACTTTTTTTTCTCTTTTTTTTCCTTTTAATTTTTGTTCTGTATTTTTTGTGTGCATTTTCTTTATCCCAGATAAGAATTGCTACTATTAAAATGAAAGTGCTACAGTCCATTTTCAGCTTTAATGATTTTTATTTTCTTTCATTCATTGTGTATCTTAAAAGAGAGAGAAAATTATTGATATCTATCATATAAATATGCATTAATCAAAGAAGACAGTCAGTCTTTAAGTCCAATTCTATTGTTAACTGATCCAGAATACATCATGTCACAAGACAGCCTCAATACCTGGCTTTGAAAAAGACAGTTACTATGACAGTCTTCTAAGCATAGTTTTTCCACTGTTAATTGTATAGTCAAAACTCCTTGTTTCATTCTCCCTATTTTCTTTCTACCTGGCTACACAGAAACATAGCTACACAGAACATGGCTACATGGAAAGAGTTTATCCTAGCAGGTTGCTTAAGACTGCAAAAGCCTGGGGCAAGGATACCTTGGACATTTGCAATTGATCCCTCAGGCATCTTTGTTCAAACTCATTCTATTTTTCTCTTCACTTGGCATTGAAAATAAATGAACTGGATATTAGTCTAAAGTCTTCAGGGTAGTAAGTTGAAGCTAAAATTCTACATCTTGGGCTTCCTCGTGGCTCTCCTGTGAATGTTCATTTTTTAAAGTATTATACATCAAGACATTCCCATACAATAGAAGAAAAACAGAGAAATGATTGGTTAAGATAGTAAATCCCCTCAGGATCTCTGTCAGACCTGGAGGTGTTGACCTGAATTTCTGTCCTAGAATTTTAATCTCACATCAGAAGAAAAATTTAATTTTTATATGTTTTGGATTGTCTTAATCTCTGTAAACTTTCTCTCTTAGTGTTGGCCATCATGAAGCTTTTTCTAGAGACTAAACTTTTCATTGACTGCTTCTTAATGTCAAAAACTTCTTTTTTTGTTTACTATTGCATGTTAATAAAACCATGTAATAAATAAGATTTATTAAACTGAACAGAATAAGTTTAACCAAGCTATTTGGCATATATGCCCAAACGTTGTTAGAAGAATGAGCCTCCAAACTTTTTCTGTTATTGTTTTTAATCTTTTTTTCTTTAAAATAATGAATTTAAGATATATGTAGCTATAATAGAACAATACTTCAAAATATAACTACACATTATACAATTATAATTCAATACTTCTTGGTTTTACTATTATTAATCCAAAAATAGCAATATGGTAGATCATGCATCACAGCTGGAAAAAGGAGAATAACAAAAATCTGATTCTACCTTATCTATTGCCACTTGATAGCTAACTATTAATGTTTACTTCCAGATATGAAATCACAGACATCAAAGCTATATTATGCCATTCATTTTGTTGGAATTCCCCTTCATATGCACTCATGAAAATGAGTTCAGTAGCAGGACCAAGACTTTTAAACTTTTCTCTTTTTTTTTTCCTTTTGTGATATTCAGTCTACTAAGAATCAGTTATAATGAGTAAAAATCAAGCACTTTGATGGCTCTAGGCAGGCAATTAACAAGGGAGAAACTGGTAAACAAGGAAAATCGAAAGGCGGGGTGAATTGCTTATAGAAAGGTCTGTCTCATCATGCCAGCAGAACTGTATGCACGGTGGTGGTTTTCTAGTCTTATTTACTGTTTTATTCATTGTGCACAGTGATCACAACCATCAACAACAACGAGACAGAATAGAATTTTTAAAGTAAATCTTAGACATATGAGACCAATATAAAATATTATGGAGATGGCTGTAGAGAACTTTTATCTTCTTTCTTAAGGCATTTTAAGGTACTAATGGGACTCTGCTTAATAAAGAAAGAAAGAAAAGGGAAAGAGATTCTTTTTCGATGAAAAAACATTAATTTGTTGCTAATATTGGACATTACACCCCCCCCCCCAAAAAAATAAAAATAAAATAAAATAACTGGTTGAGGATGTGAAAACCTAAAGCAATCTTAGCTGCAATGGCTACAAGCGAGGACTGATCTTCTAAGACAGTCTCCTCAAAATACAAGATGGTCCATTCCAATGTGCCAGGAATTGAACAAGCGTGGCAGGAGGACAGCACAGATGGACGTGGAACTCCAGAAGGGTGGAGCTTGAATGTAAAACTGAAGTGCACAGAAGGTGCACAGCAGGAATGAATTATCTGGGAGGAATATAGAGACATTGCCCAAGAGTGTAGGGGTGGAGCTAAGGAAGCAAAAGCTCAGCTGGAGYTGAAACTAGAAAAAGATGTGAAAGGCAACAAGAAGGGTTTCTCCAAGTACATTGATGACAAAATATTTTTATGGGTAAGGTCTGCTCTCTGGCCTCCCAGGGCTCTGAATCTAATAACAGGCTCTGTGGAAATGTAGCACTGCCCACTGTGGAGGAAGCACAGTTAGAGAGTCCTTAAGCAAGCTAGACCTACACAAGTCCAATGGAACTGGACAGGATGCAGCCAACAGTGATGAGGGAGCCTCCTGTCATTATTGTGAGGCCACTCTCTACCACCTTTGAAGGGTCTTGGCAATCAGAGGAAGTTCTTGATGACTGGGAAAAGCCAAATGTCACACCAATCTTCAAGAAGGAGGATCCAGGAAAGTACAGGCCGGTCAGCCTCACCTCAGTGCTGGCTATGGAGTCAATTCCCCTGGAAGCTATGTCCAGGCATATAAAGGACAAGAAGATGACTGGGAACTGGCAGAAACAATTTACCATGGGCATGTCATGCCCTTGACAGGATGGAGAGAGGCCGACAGGAACCTCAAGAAGTTTCACAATGGCAACTGCAAAATCCTGCACCCAAGCTGCATTAAACCCATGCCCTGTACAGCCTGAGGGCTGGCTGCTTGGAGAGCAGCTTTGCAGAAAAGCACCTAAGGAAGGGAAAACAACAAGAAATGTAGGTACAAATTAAAGCAAGCTTTTCCTGGAATTATATTTACCATTTTGTCAGAAGAAACTTTGCAATTCCGTGTATAAAAAAAATTTAGCCCTTTTTCCAGACTGACGATCTAGACATTCTGTCACTATACTACACTGAGAGAAGTCTCCACTGGATTTATGAGTAACATCACAAAAAAGTAGGTAGCAGACCCTGCGCCAGCTGACACGAGAAATGGGAACTTCAACATTTGGGATTCATCCTGACAATCGTGTGATGCAAACTAATTGCATAGGCATTTTAACACAGAGGGAGTCATTTGTTCTTATGCTTGGTTTTAATGAGAGTTACCTTCAGGCAGTAGTATTTCATTGTTGGTCTTAACAATAATGTAGAATTAAATAGCCTCTGTCAAAAGTCAGAAGGAAATCCAGAAGACCACATACTAATCTGGTCAATGTCTTCTTCTTACGTGTGAGTCCTGCCTTCAGTATGAGATTATGGATTTATACAGAAGTTAATTTGCTTTTTGATTTTCTGATTGAAAACAGAAACCTTGACCTTCTTCCTTTAGTCAGCCTGTGAAGCTGAAGAACGACAGACATGCTGATATATATACTTTTCTTCCCTTCAGTATGCAAGAAGAGGAGAAATGTGCCATGCGATGGATGCTTATGTGCCCCCCCCCCCAAGACC
>NW_020450141.1:0-176831 GCF_003343035.1 Apteryx rowi | reverse complement strand
CCCGGCTCTGCCCCGCCGCGGCGCACGGGCGGGGTGGGGGCACCCATTCCCACACGCTGCTTACACACCCGCGCGATCTGACCAGCTGCTATTATCCAGGTAATTTGACCTACGGGGGAGGGTGAGGTCACCCAAACAAATATATTTAGCCCTGAGAAAGAGAGAAAAGGAGAGAGACAAAATGTAATGATAAAATAAATGAAATATAGAGGGAAAAGAACAGTACCAAAACAACAAAGAAACATTTGGAAAAATAGTATCTTGGGGGGGGCGGGGGGAGAGATATCTTGGGAGACATATCCTGATTAGAAAGCAGTAGATATTCTATATTTAGTTGTTTAAAAAAGAAGCTAAAAGAAACGTTACATTCTTAATGCAGCTCTTCATTTTGGCTTTAAGCTTAACTGAAAGCATGTCCAATATTTGCAAAGGAGACAGGATATTGTGAAAGAACACAGTGGTAGTACGACTAAGTGCTGAATGGCAGTTTCTTGACTATTGTTTGGACTACTTCATGCTCTGAAGATGACAGAGGAGTTCCCCCTTTCAAACAGTTGAAAGTATCAAGAGTTCCCCAGTGGGTCAGCTTTCTTTCGTTAGACAAGGACTGTATAGATCTGAGGACAGAGCAGTAGTTTGGATGTTCCTTAGAGGATTCTTTTGCATAAACAGAACGGGCAGATTCTCAAATGACATGTGCTGCATTTTCAGTTCTCTAAACAATCCATTCCAGGTGAAGGAACGCTCAGCTACATTGTGTGCATACAGTATTCATTGAGGTCCAAAGAAGCAGTCTGTGTAGATAAACAGATTTACTGACCAGAATAATTATGTAATTTTACTTCAGGAGTGGCCACGTATATCTTAAAATACTCATAGTGTATCTGTAATCTTATATATCTTTTTTATGTTATGCAACTTGATAGAAAATAATATTACAGTATTTTATAGATGGTATGAATAAATTGATCGAATGTCATAAGGGTAGTCTTCCTCTGAAATTCTGCTGCGTGTCTTCAGCACCACACCTGACAATAGTTACACTGTAGGTGTATGGTGTTGGTGTAGGTGATGGTAGGTTATGAGTTGTATGTTCTAGCAAAATAGTAAATACGGTTCCAAGGAGAACCTGCTTTAATTTGTTCTTCTTCTAGGCATATATTCTGTTTGTACAGCAAACACTCTTTGAAAGGAAACTTTTTTTGCATTCAAACCTACATGCAACTAGTAGCAAATATTCTTGAATGTCAGCATGTCAGCAAAATTGTCTAATTTTTTTCAACTTGCCGAGTTTCAAATACACCAAATAGTCTTGACTGAACAAGTAATCTAATCTGCCAACAGAACAGAAATCAGAGGTTTTCTGAAATCTGACTGGGTACTACTTGCAGCTGTTAGACAAAAAAGTTGCATGTTTGTCTATAGATATCATGTTAATGGAAGAATAGTAGCTGTGGCCAGGTTTCTGTGAAATCGTACCCTTCTGATTTTTCATCACTTTCCTCCACTCCCATATCTCTTCTCTAGCAGAATGTATTACAGCGTGTTTACCACCCTGTATATATTGTTATATGTAAATTGTATTCAAACATGATTAGAAAAAAGGGGAGGCAAAAAAAAAGCATAAACAAGAATACATCACCGTGTACCTGTACAATGGGGAACATCTCTTGAGAAAACAATAATATAGGCAGTTTCAAAAACACTTGCCGTCACCATATTTCAACAACATTTTAATATGTGTCTCTGTTCATAACAGTGATTCTGTAAAAATGGCAGCGGGGAAGTTGAATGGTTATCGCTTCACTGCCTTTGAATCAAGTTTGCTCTTGTACCTTTTCTAACTGCCAGCTCTGAGCTTCGAGATTCAGGCTGGTTCCTTTCCACCTCATGAATCATCACCAGTAAATCGGATCTTGTCAGCCAAATTATGCTCTGAATTACACATTTTTTCCAACTTCTCTTTTCAATGACATTCCACAAAGACCTGTCAGGCAAAGCATCAAGGGTGTAATTTGGGTTCCAAGATCTTGACAATTTATGAAATCAAGCTAAGTGGAAAGAAACTAACAAGGTGGTTGAATTCATCAGTTATGGCTAATATGACTTTGCAAAATTATAGATTAAGTACAAAGAGGAAGATCTGGTGCTGGTGAAGCCATAAATGAAAAGAGAGACTCTATTTCCCCCAGATTTACACTGTCAGCAAATGAAAGCATGGGGCTCAGAAAGCTATGCATTTACTAACACAGCAGAAATAGTAGTCAGTCATTTATTATATATACTGCTTCACAGTGTAATCGCTTACTGTTTAGCAGTTGTAGAACTGTCAGATTAAAAATAAATATTTCATGAGTTGTAACAGTAATGAGTTCTTGCTTTGATGTATAATCCATTATTAAACTCTCCAAATGTTTTTTAGACTAACTTATATGGGTCAGCGTTAGGGCTTTGTAAAGTACAGCTTTCTAGCCAGATGGTTAGAGGCTGTCATTAAATTATCCTGAATCAGTCGGTATCCCGTCAGTTAATCTTATGTACTATAAATGGCAGATGAGTTTTCTTTGTACTGATTATGCAACTTACAGCATCTGCCCATTTTCTGCTTGACTGTGTCCTGTCTGAAATGGTGATTTCCCCAGACCTGCTAGAGCCAATCAAAAACCTGCTAGGTTTGCAAGAAGACTGCAGGCACATGGCTATTCAGCTTATATTTTCACCATAGGGTACTTAGCTTTTATGTATGAGTATGGGAGAATATGTAGGATAAAGCCATTAAAGTGCTGAACAGTGAAGAATCATGGTCATTTTACACATTACAGCAGTACTGCAGAAAATGGTCATCTGTGTATATTTTCCAGTTGAATAGTTATTTTATGAATGACATTTAGTTTCATATGAAATGGGATAAAGCTGTCATTACTGAATTACTTGATTCATATAAATATTCTCATAATTACAACTTTCTGATTATATCCATGCCTTTTGGGGCAATGCTCACAGATTCCTAAAAGAAATTTTCAGATCTCAATAAAAGAATTAGCTGGAAAATGGGTAAAAGCTGAATGCAACCATCCTTTGATACTGTTTGAGCCATGGTCAGAGTAAGATGCTAGCAATGATTTTCCCATTTACCTCCTTCAGAACTATTGTATGGATAGTAAGGATATAATCTTAACATAAGAAGTTTCTATTTTATTCAACAGAGGTGACAATCACAAGTATTCTCCATAATATTTTTGCTTAATAATAACTCTTAAGTAGACCTTCACTACTAAAAGGAGATTTCTGAAGTACCCTTTCCAAATATAACATGGCACAGTACAGCTGCTGCAATAATTGAACTGTAGAGACAATCAACAGCAGTAGTATAGTGAGCATGCATTTATAAGAAGAAACTACAGCACTCAGAGTAAAACAAAAATAGCGACTCCTACTTTGCATCTAAGAAATTAAAGAGAAAACAATGACTGCTGAGTAGGACATTATTGGATAATTACAGAAAAGAGAGTGGTTCAAAATTCTTGGTGCTCCGCAGCACTTTTTCTACAGCTACRTGTTATAATAATATCTTACCTGCTCTTTGTTAGAGTGGCCATTTTAAGCCTGTAGAGTCATCATCAGGTGGCTGGAAAGATAATATGTGGCCAAATTTGTGTCATTGCACTTCAGCTTCAGAGCAGAGAAATGCTCATGACTAAGACTTTGCGTATGCACATTTTTGACCCAATATCAGTCTGTTTCTTTAACAACAGAAACACTCAAGTCCTTCAGAAGTACTCCCTTAAGTTTCTATTGCCAGAAGTAATTCTCTGGGCTGTGTGGAAAATTCTTAGCGCTAGACCATATGCATATTGCAATTGCAACTTTCTTTATGCCACTGCTTGCTCCTCCTTTACAGACCAATTGCCTGTACAAGAAGTTTCACAGGGAAATGCAGTTATCCAAAGCAAAGATTTAGAGAATAATCTGTCTACAGAAGAAATTCCTGAATCCCAAGCTGTTCCCTTGAACTAGGAGGGTTAATATAACCTCTAGCTTCTTCTGTATATGTATTTAAATGCAAACTAAATTTCATTTCATATCAGTTTGCAGCAACACAAACATCTGAAAATAGCTAAGAAGTTAAAGGAAAAGTATTCCTGAGTTCTTTTCCATGTACTTTTTGACAGCACTGTAGGCTGAAGTACTCTATACCGCCTTTACTTACGGCTCAGAGATATCATGGAGTAAGTGGTATTTCAACTTCTAATTCATACTTTCACAGAAAATTCAATACTAACCTGATCTGCTGATACCGTAGTGGACTTCCCTGTGTATTCTGGGCTGGGCTGAAGGTGGATGTAGTCTGAGGAAACATCAGATGAACTGGAGAGGAAACAGAGTGATTTTTGGTGAGCTCTGCTGCCTGTTGCGCCAATACGGGAAGTGTTAAGGGAAATACCCACTAATCTCTGGCATCGATGTTCAGATCAGATTCACCTCATTCCCTCTATGATTCTGTATAATACATTTCCATCAAAATTATGAGTTGGTTTTCAGAGGTACTCATCCAATACATAGGAGTGAGACATGCTGGACAGCTTTGCCAAGGAAGAAGTGGATCATGGATAGAGCTGCTTTGAGATTTTCCATTAACATGATTTTTATACGGAAAATGTGTTTTTTCTAATAGGGAGTATGCAGGTATGTGTACGTAAATGTGATTTCCCTGATTAAAAAAATATTATTTTCCTTTTGTTTCAAAAAAAAAAATTTAGGAAGCGTTTAGATTTGTTGCACTGAAACAAAGTACAAAAATTTTTATTTCTCCATTTTCCGAATTCAGCCTTGAATTGTAGCTACCTGAAGTGCTGTATGGTCTCAAAGGAGTTTTTGTGTGCCCTTTCCCACCGCCAAAACTCCCTTAGGTTTTGTTCATTCATGAAAATAGACTCTCTGGCTGGCATAACAGTCTTGTCTGAGCGATGTCTATATCATGGAAATGCTGTAGCATACTTCTGATTTATTGGGGTTGTAATCCAGCCACCAAGACAGCCAAGGCAGCCATTGCATGGGGCACTGCAATGGTCAGTCCTCTCAGGCACCATGATGGGGCACAGGCTGGGGCTCCCCGACCCCTCACATGGCCCACACACTGGGGAAGAACTGCATTTATATCATTTTCTTAATCAGTCATTTCTTAGGCACTGAGTGATACAGTTTTAACTAATTTTATCTATCCAGAGAAAATCTTTTCCCATTTGTTAGCTAAAATATAACCAAAAGTTACTTCAAAACCAGAAATGGTGCAAAGTACAGCAAGAAAAAATTTTCAACGTGTTGTCGACAGCATATGAAAAAGGATCTGAAAAGTAATGCAACCTTAATAGCATAACGGCATGCAAAATTCACCTCTACTTCACCTTACAGTATAACAGTTATTCCTGAAACTTGATACCTAAAGACAGAAAATAGGGGCTATTCACTAGAATTAAGTAATCCCCTCTTTGTACCTCCCCCAACTCACTGATATCAGCAGTACACTTACCCAGGATATTTCTTGAATAATTCTGCTTTCAATACTGATATGTCTGATTCTCAATTTCAGCTAGGTTTTACACTGAGTTTCTCTGCATAATATCATACACCTTCTATTATGATAAAAATATAAATGGTCTATCAAGAGTCTCAATTTTAATGGTTTTAAAAATCTCAATTAATCTTTAATTCTCTATTTCATGAAAATTTCATCTTTAAAGTAAATTTCTACCTCCTACAAGTGTGAAGGACCTTAAAAATCTGAGGCAAGTTCCACTTTAACATCTAAATCACAAAGATCTGTTATTACTTTAAGGTTATTATATTGGGAAACAGACTCATTATTTTTGAATGCTAGGAGTATTAGAGCTAACAGCATTGATTTTAAAATATTTTAGTCACACAATGTGATCCCTTTGGCTAGACAGGAATCATTGTGCCTTGGGGTTTAAACTTCCGGAATGCTACACTTACTGAGGAATTAAAAATTAAAATAAATAAATAAATAAATAAATGTTAGAAGAAAAACAAAAAGAAATATTCAGTGTTCAAAGCAATCTTTCTTAGACGGTCATTAACCTTTGCATCTTCACCTATTCACATAAATAAACCTTAAATCTCCCTCCGTTCATACAGTAAATAAAATAATAACATGAACTTACACAAAGCTTGCTTGCCATTAAGCAGGTTTTAAAATTTATTAGTGCTTTGTTGTTTTTACAGTTAAATTCACGGAGACTGCAGGACTTGTACAAACTTCCATCAATAATAAATAACAACAAAAAACATAGTGTCAAGCTAATAGATTAAAGAATGCAAGAGAAAACAATTATCACTGCTTGCTTCTTTCCTTCTGAAATTATGAAAACAACCTAGATTAACCCTTTCATTAAATTTTATAGACTACTTGGTTTTGTTAACTGTCAGAGAGGTATATTTAAACTCTTTTCCCTCGCCAAGAACACACCTTTTTACAGGCCTCTTGGCTGACTGTTACTCAGTTCTATTTAAATTAAATTAAAATACCACACAAATAAATGACCTACAAGCATTAGTAGACAGCTTAATTAGATAAGACAAGTCCTAGTTTTCCTCCCACTCTCCCTTCCTTCCTCTCTTCCTTCTTTCTCACTCTGTATAGTTTTAATATTGATTAGGATGACTGAAAACTCTCCCATTAAATTCTATTTTATTTTAGTCTTTAATACTTGAATTCAGCCACTTAACTTTAAGCTATTAATAAGAGTACATAAATTTATTTATTTATTTATTTAGGCTCAAGAAAGAGACTCAGATGTCTAATAACCGGAAGCAGGCTGGTACTATCAAACAACAGTTCAGCCTATCGAAGGTCTCACTATCCCACTAGATGTGACTTATTTTCCTTCTTTAACAGGATGATCCAAGGACAACTCTGCTCTCTAAGTACCTCAGTCAAGCACTTAAGGTGGATGATGTACTGAAGTGTGCTTTCCGTTATGAAATGATTATATTACAGTGTGATTACATTAAGGATATCAATACCAATTAGAAAATGTTTTTCTTTTTTTTTCCCCAATGAAAATTCTCAAACTAAAAAAAAATGAAACAAAATATTTTTTCCTATTTCAGGACAAAACTAGGAAGAAGAAATCACTAGAAGTAATTTACAGGTTGCAGAAGTGCTCAGGCTGTGAAGGACACCAAGCTTAGGATCTGGACACACATTGAGATGGCTGAAGTTGGAAGAGAAGGACTCTGGGAGTGGGTTGGGCTGTTTATTCTCTTTGAACACATTTTCTTCCCCTGACATTTAATCTGCAAGAAGTCAGGGCAAAATAATAGTAATAATAATAATAATGATTATAATAATAATACCCTCATCAGTTAAGCTTTATGCCACAATCTGCTAGTATTATTTTAATAGCAGTCAATTTCTTTCATTTTATTTTATCTTGGAAAACTACATCTTTACTACTTGAAATTTTGAATATGCAAAGAAAATAGTTTCTACTGTAATGTCAGTGTACTAAAAAATCCTTGAATAGCTCTAACTCAACTGCTTAAAGGTGATAACATCCCTAAGTAATTTTTATATTCAGCTTTGTTGTTATCTCAGCCATAGTTCTTGTGAGTAGTTCCATTAAAACCAAAGGCCATTGGAGACTATAAATTCCCAGTGTCAGGGATGATATCTTGATTGTCTAAATATACAAAGTCAAACATATTACAGGATTGCATGAGATACTGACGATCTCTAAATTAACCATCTCTATAACTGCTAAAGAAAACATTGTATGGTAAATTTACTAAGTGTCCAGCATAGAGAATCTGAAATGGAATGCTTTCATTTAATGGTGGAGTTGCTCTTTATGTGAGAGAGCAACTGGAATGTATTGAGCTGTGCCTACGGGAGGATGCAGAGCGAGTCGAGAGCTTATGGGTAAGGATTAAAGGGCAGGCTAGCATGGGTGACACTGTTGTGGGTGTTTACTACAGGCCACCTGATCAGGATGAGGAAGTCAATGAGGCCTTCTACAGACAGCTGGAAGTAGCCTCACGATCCCAGGCCCTGGTTCTCATGGGGGACTTCAACCACCCCGATATCTGCTGGAGAGACAACACAGCTAGGCACAAACAGTCCTGGAGGTTCCTGCAGAGCATTGGTGACAACTTCTTGACACAGGTGGTGGAGGAGCCAACAAGGAGAGGTGTGCTGCTGGACCACGTACTAACAAACAAAGAAAGACTGGTGGAAGATGTGAAGGTCGGGGGCAGCCTTGGCTGCAGTGACCATGAGATGGTGGAGTTCAGGATCCTGCGAGGAGGAGGCAGGGCACTAAGTAGGATCGCAACAGTGGACTTCAGGAGAGCAAACTTTGGCCTCTTCAGGGACCTACTTGGAGGAATCCCATGGGTTAGGGCCCTAGAAGGAAGGGGCGTTCAGGAGAGCTGGTTAATATTCAAACATCACCTCCTCCAGGCTCAAGAGCGGTGCATCCCTATGAGTAGGAAGTCAAGCAAAGGAGGCAGGAGACCTGCCTGGATGAGCAAGGAGCTCCTGGCAAAACTCAACSAGAAGAAGGAAGTATACAGAAAGTGGAAAGGGGGACAGGCCACTTGGGAGGAATATAGGAACGTTGTCAGAGTATGCAGGGATGCGACGAGGAAGGCTAAGGCCTGTTTGGAATTAAATCTGGCKAGAGATGTCAAGGACAGCAAGAAGGGCTTCTTCAAATACATCAGTAGCAAGAGGAAGACTAGGGAAAATGTGGGCCCTTTGCTGAATGGGGTGGGTGCCCTGGTGACGAAGGATGCAAAGAAGGCAGAGTTACTGAATGCCTTCTTTGTTTCAGTCTTTCCTGCTCAGGCCAGCCCTCAGGAACCCCAGACCCTGGAGGCAAGAGAGAAAGTCTGGAGAAAGGAAGACTTTCCCTTGGTGGAGGAGGAGTGGGTTAGAGATCATTTAAGCAAACTTGACACCCACAAATCCATGGGCCCCGATGGGATGCACCCACGAGTGCTGAGGGAGCTGGTGGATGTTATTGCTAGGCCAGTCTCCATCATCTTTGAAAGGTCATAGAGAACAGGAGAGGTGCCTGAAGAGTGGAAGAAAGCCAATGTCACCCCAGCCTTCAAAAAGGGCAAGAAGGAGGACCCAGGGAACTACAGGCCAGTCAGCCTCACCTGCATCCCTGGAAAGGTGATGGAGCAGCTCATCCTGGARGCCATCTCCAAGCATGTGGAGGAAAAGAAGGTGATCAGGAGTAGTCCGCATGGCTTCACCAAGGGGAAATCATGCTTAACCAATCTGATGGCCTTCTATGATGGAATGACTGGCTGGGTAGATGAGGGGAGAGCAGTGGATGTTGTCTACCTAGACTTCAGCAAGGCTTTTGACACTGTCTCCCATAACATCCTCATAGACAAACAAGCTCAGGAGGTGTGGTTTAGATGAGTGGACAGTGAGGTGGATTGAGAACTGGCTGAATGGCAGAGCTCAGAGGGTTGTGATCAGCGACGGAGAGTCTAGTTGGAGGCCTGTAGCTAGCGGTGTTCCCCAGGGGTCAGTACTGGGTGCAGTCTTGTTCAACTTCTTCATCAATGACCTGGATGAAGACACAGAATGCACTCTCAGCAAGTTTGCTGAGGATCCAGACCTGGGAGGAGTGGCTGATACGCCAGAGGGCTGTGCTGCCATTCCGAGAGACCTGGACAGGCTGGAGAGGTGGGCGGAGAGGAACCTCATGAAGTTCAACAAAGGCAAGTGCAGGGTCCTGCACCTGGGGAGGAATAACCCCTGGCACCAGGACAGGTTGGGGGTTGAGCTGCTGGAAAGCAGCTCTGCGGAGAAGGACCTGGGAGTGCTGGTGGACACCAAGTTAAGCATGAGGCAGCAATGTGCCCTTGTGGCCAAGAAGGCCAATGGTATCCTGGGCTGCATCAGAAAGAGTGTTGCCAGCAGGTGGAGGGAGGTGATTCTCCCCCTCTCCTCAGCCCTGGTGAGGCCACATCTAGAGTACTGCGTCCAGTTCTGGGCTCCCCAGTACAAGAGGGATGTGGCACTACTGGAGCAAGTCCAGCGAAGGGCTACAAAGATGATTAGGGGACTGGAGCATCTCTCTTATGAGGAAAGGCTGAGAGAGCTDGGCCTGTTTAGCYTGGAGAAGAGAAGGCTGAGAGGAGATCTTATCAACGTGTACAAGTATCTGAAGGGAGGGTGTCGAGAGGATGGGACCAGGCTCTTTTCAGTGGTGCCCAGTGACAGGACAAGAGGCAACGGGCACAAACTGAAACACAGACAGTTCCATCTGAACATGAGGAAAAAACTTCTTCGCTGTGAGGGTGACAGAGCACTGGAACAGGTTGCCCAGAGAGGTTGTGGAGTCTCCTTCTCTGGAGATATTCAAAACGCGCCTGGATGCGATCCTATGCAATGTGCTCTAGGTGACCCTGCTTGAGCAGGGGGGTTGGGCTGGATGATCTCCAGAGGTCCCTTCCAACCTCAGCGATTCTGTGATTCTGTGATTCTGTGACTCTGTCATTCTGTGAAACAAACATATCTGTATGAAAAGACTCAATATTTAGAACTCACTAATAAGGAATGAAAGCTAAGGACAAATATAATGGGAATTAAATATCCTTTCTACATATGTACAAGAAACCTGATACTGTAGGAATGATAAACAATGCAATTTCATTATAGTGTTGATAAGTAGCAAGGCATTAACAGGAAAGATGATCGAAGAAATTGTCTTAGATCATGAGCAGGAATGGCAAAATCTAGTAAATGGCAGGATAGACATAGTAAGTCTCTGAAGCTTTGGATGTAAGGGAAGAACATCTTTGGCAAATTAAAGAAAATAATAAATGAGATTTCTTGCACAGAGAAACTCCAGGATCTGAATGTGGAAAAGAGATGGTATTATTTTTCCTCAAAAACACAAATAGTATTCAGCACCTGTATCCAGATTGCAAGGAAAAAACACCTAATAGGGCAGGACTGAAATAAACACCTTAGAGAGGCATAAAATGTATGTGAAGTATTAGAAAAGTAATGGACAAAATTTTAATTGTCAAATTTCTTGAAGCTGTGAGAGTACAAAATAATGTAAATTGGACAATTATTTTGAGTTGGATGCTGCAAGGAAGATAAGGAAAAACATACATAATTCTTCAGCCATATAAATGAGAAGAGGAGACTGATGAGACCAGTCATGCTACATGATATGGGATAAGGTTAAGCCAGATATACATAAGCTACTAAACTATTGTTTTAACTCATAGGTGCATGAAATAATTCATATCTGTATGTTAAATTACATGAGCATAATGAAAGGCTGTCTGCAGGGAACAGAATAATTGCAAGTACTAAAGTGAGGTGTAAATGACATTTATATTGCTTATTATCACAAAACTGAAAGCCATTAAACAACAGCTGAAAGTATGGTCCATGGAATTACAAAACAATAGTAAGGACTTTCCATGAACTTACCAATTTTTGTCTTTTTGCTGGAAAATGACAAATGTCAAGCCAGGGTCAGCTTATATCAGGATGCTCAGAGCCCTGTCCAGTCGAAGTTCTGAATATCTCCAAGAATGGAGATACCACAGTCTCCCTAGGCAACCTGTTATGGCATTTAACCACAACTATGGGTGCAAAAAAACTCATATTGACTGGAATTTTCCTTTTTAAGACTTGTGCCTGTTGCCTCTTGTCCTTTTGCTGTAAATCTCTGAGAAGGCACTAGCTCAGACTTCTCTGCACCCTCCCATTACGGAGCTGCAGACAGCAAAAAGATCTCCCCTGAGCTTTCTGTTCTCTATGCTGAACATACCAGCCCTCCCAGCCCCTCCTCATGTGACGTGTGCTCCAGAGCCCTAACCATCTTGGTGCCCTTCTGGTAGACTTACTCCACATTGTAAATGTGTTTTTTGTACTGGGCAGCTGAAGACTGGACACGGTGCTCCAGCTGCAATCTCACAGCTGCTGAGTGGAAGGAAATAATCACGCAGCTTGACCTGCTCACTGTGCTCTTGCAAATGCAGGCCAGGGTGTCGCTGGCCTTCTTAGCTGCAAGGGCGCACTGCTGGCTCGTGTTCAACTTGTTGACCAGGTGTTACCGTTCTCGTTCTTACCGAGGAGGCACGGGGCCTTCTCCCCAGACCCCGGACCATCACCACACAGACACCAATATGAGGAGTGGCAAAATGGCGTTTARTGAAGCGYGTCCTGCTCTTTTATAAAGCTGTAAAGCCCCGCCTTCTTCTCCGGCAGCAGTGCTCCGCCCGTTACGACCTTCCCATGTTCCGCCCCGCAGTGCCTCCCTGCTCATCCTTTTTCCTCCACACCAGGACCTCTCTAGATGCTTTTCTGTGAAGCTGATCTCCAGGCAAACAGCCACCAGCCTGTACTGGGGCATGGGATTAATGCAGTCCGGGTACAGGATTTTGTATGATAGTGACAGTATTGTAGAGAAGCATCCTGAAGACAACTTGTCTATCAGTATGTTATTATCATCTAGTTTTCTCAGAAGCTTGTTTTTATTTCTAGTCTATTATTTACAGATGATGAAAAGAGTGATCCAAACTAGTTAAGAATAAAAGGAAACTGAAATATCTGACTACAATATAAGCATAACACAAAAAATGTAGTTCACATAAATATGTTTGTATTTTTAAAATTGGTATGGGAAACTGTCTGAATTTAGTGTAGAGATAAAAAAAAGACATTAAGGGAGAATAGGACTGATCACACTGGTGTGCAGGTATCTTCTCAGGATCCGTGAAGTTCATGTGTAGAAGAAAAATAGCTCTCTGTGTTTTCTTTCACAGAAATCCTTTCACACAGACACACTGCCTGTCATATAGGTAGGTATAAATACTGTTGCAATGATCATTAAACTGATATTTATTGATATGAAGTTATTTCACCGATTTTAAAATTAAAATTGCTTTGGCTGATTTTGTAAGTCATGCAAGAAAAAGAGTTTGACTTTGATTGTGAAACTGGCAGAGGAAATATATGTAGACATACACATATTCACATGTACATGTACACAAAGTACGTAATGTTTGGTTCAGAGAGGAAGGGAGTGAGAGTACTGAATAAAACCAGGTAGGTATTAAAGTACCTCCAGATTAAGGACATACTTCTCTGGTGTTATGGGTTTATAAGCTGATTACCCTTTTGAAAGAAAAACATTTTTTATAATTAAAGGAATCAATGGCTTGACAACTCAGACTAGAACTGTAAGCATAATAAATGGCTAGAGAGTTTACCCATGAGCTTCATCCATGAGTTTCACTCAGACAATATTCTATATTTATTAACAAGTATCCAGTTATGTTTTTAAACTAATAGTTTTTTTTTTCTTAATAACAGAATAATTTCCTCTTTGTCCAGTAGTCTCAGAGCATTACCTGATAAACCGATCCAGGTGTGTGTAGCTATTGCTGCATAGTTCAGAGTGGTTCTTTTGGTTCTTTTTGGATCTATTGGATATCAGAAATACTCTGTAATCTGGACATTGATCATAAATTACAGCACATTCAAATGCACTTGTTATCTAAGTGCACCTCACCTGTTTTTTATTTCTGTACTGCTTAAGAAGTCTTTCTGTGATGACAGAAAAATGTTGTATCGCATTTAAAAATACAAAACCAATTAATTAACCAGTAAATTACTGAGTTTTTCTACTAGAAAAACACAACATTTTCTGTTTTACCTTATGCCTTGCTCATTTGACTTACCTGACTGCAATTTGTTTCCCCTGTAAATGGGGTCTGGTCCTGGAAATGAAAGGAAAAGAGGCAGTAGTCACAAAATGATTTACTGGATGTGAGAAAGACATTTTAAAAACTCTTTAGAATCCTTATTAGTTTTGGCCTTCCATAACTCTGCTGGATATCACTCCTATACTCTTATTTCCAGCTTCTCTATTTTCTCTTACTGATATATATGAAAATTTGCTTAAATTTCCCTGAACTTAATATTAAAGTATCAAACAATTGTAAATGCAAATACTTTGCTAGCAAAGTATTTTATCATGTATTCTTTTTAATTATGCATTTTATTTTAGTATTTATGTAGTAGAGCATGTAGTCAATCACCTTCCTTAATTAACAAGAAAAATTGGATTCTTGAGTTTGTTTTAATCTTGCATGGAGAAGCTATGCCCCTTCATGTAAAAGTGCTCTTAGAAGAAAACACTGCATTCTAAAAGAGTTTTAGGCACTTTAAAACACAGTGATGATTTCCAATTAAATATTTCTATTCCCACTTTCCAGGTTATACAGTATTATTTTAATTTGTTTCTACTCAATGAAACATGAAAATCAATATCACCCCTCACTTTCTCTATTAAAGGGTCAAGAAACCAGTTAAACTTCATTGACTAATTACACAGAATAACAGCCAAGCATGAAGAGTTATTGCTGAGGAACATGTTATCTGAGAAAAGACTAAAAAAGTAACTTTACAGAATGCAATTAAAGAAAAAAAAAGTAGGTTTTAAACAGAGGAAGGGTGTAACACAAATACAAAATCCAGGAAATTAAAATTGCTAATTCAGAACTGTGAAATAAAAATAAGAGGCACAATAGTGTGATTCATGAATGCAATAAAAGGCTTAATATTAAGTATTCTCATCTGAAGCCGAAAGTTTGGCCCAAAAAGTAAATTGTATCTCAGACCTTAGTTATGCATAAAGTATAAAAACATACACATGCTAGGGAGAAGTGGCCCTGCATGCAGTTACTATATATCTTGTAGAAGTAGTTCTGAATAAAAATAAGGATGGTTAGCACCCTGGAGATTATATATGTACCAGTCTGAAGATTATGGCTACTTATATCTAATTCCTGCCCAACCATGCAGTTGGTTATTGCCATATACAGCTAGCAGAATTCCACATTTGTGATAAAATCAGGGTAAAAACAGCTTCTCTGGCAGCAATTTTAGAGATGTTTTTTAACAGTATTTTGCTAAAAGCAGACTGAGAAATAAGTTTATAGAACTGTCTATCTGGTGAATCAGCCTACTACCATAGTATGACAGAAAAGTCGGCTTGGCAATCTAGTCACCACCAAAGCAGTTATTATTAGTTATGACAACCTATGGCTTTTAGAAGTTTTGGGGGGAACTCAAATGAGGTGTAAATGAAGTGTAATGGAGTGTAACACACTTAAATGTGAATCATGCTAATGTGCTAGCTACAAGGAGAAACAGGATTTCTTTTTTATGTTTAAATATCTAAAGCTCCTAGAGAAATTTCATAGTAAATAGACAGGTTATTGGGAATTTGGACTACATACAGTTGGGCATTGCTAGAAAGAAAGTACCCTAGATGCCATCTGATGATTACATGCAGAAATATTGGAAGTATCATGGCATGGCTTAGCCTACAGTCTTTCAGTGATGACATTTTTCCCCATATTGTTTAGTATTATGTTGTTCTGTATTATGAAAAGAAAGAAGTTTCTCTTGAAAATCTTGTTCTTCCGTAACAAACTCAGGTTAACCATCTTAAATGATTGAGATCTGGTGACTTGAATTTAGTGGGAATTAGGTACATATAGAGTAGTTTTCATGTGCTAAAATAATTCTGAATGCTATTTCCTGCCATTCTTTTAAACATGCTGCTAGTATTTTCCATGAAGACTATATATATGAAGGAATATTACAGCAAATTCAGTGATTAAAATTTGAAATCTATACTAGATGGGCCAATTGGTCCACGTTGGTCCAACAACATGTCAATGACTTTTTTTTTTTTTAATCCAAACTTGGATCTCAAATCCTGTAACCTTTGTATGTATTTTAGTCAAATCAGTTTCTGTATTTTGCATTTCTAATGATTTAATCTGGCTTACTATACTTTGAAAGGATTTCACCCTGAGAGAAGATAAACTAGACAATCAGCAGTTTACTGTATTTTGAAACATATGGCAACAATTTCTAGATAGAGAAGAAAATATTCTTACAATCCTCTGAATTCTGTTTAGCATTTTCTATCTTTTATACCAGGCCTCATTTCATTTTGATTTTACAAAAAGGAATTCAAGTGCTAAAGAGTACTGTCAGCTCCTCTTGTTTTTAGAGTCATGTAAACATTTCCCAATATAAAACAACATGTTGTCTTGTTTACTTCTTAGCCATCAAGGAGTATATTTGCTTTACTTTAGTCTTTCATTGAATAAACAAATTAAAAAAAAATCCAAAAAAAAATACACACATTTGACTGTAAGTTACATCTAAGAGCTAGCAGAGTACATAAGGGACACATTTTTCTTGTTGCCACTTCAGTTTTGCTTTGCTGCAGTAATGAAGCGACAGGTACTCTTATTTTTATGAGCAAGTAACCATGTAAATTCTAGCCCTTCATTTCATCTCAAAAGGGATCTGATATAAAATAATTGCTTTTGTTCTTTTTCTTTCAGGATATGTGCTGTTCCCTCTGCATTTTGAAGAAGATCGGCTTTTTCTTTCTTTCTTTCTTTTTTTTTTTTTTTAATATAATGGTCTGATGATCTTGTAGTGTTGACTAAGGAAAAAACTCAGAAAATTATCCCTCCTCTGTTATCTACTTCTTGAAAATACGAATAAGAAACTCTGAAATGGAAGGAACTTTAGAAGGCTAAATAATTGAAGGCTCAAGTTTTTCCTGCCTATGGATGTTGGGAAACAGGTGCTTAAATTAGTCTATAATAAAATCTTTAAATTGAGTCTAAGTAGGAAGTTGAAACTGGAAGGCAAAAAATTAATTATTTAGTAATTAAATTTGCTGTAGAATAACCCCCAATACAAGAACACTAGATTAAAATTGTCTGTTCTTTGTGTTCTATGTAATATTGAAAATTTTTGCAGTATTCATCTGTGCAATTAATTAAAGAAAAAGAAGAAAAAAATCTCCCAGCTTACTATGTTGATGTGGGACTAGACACAAGAATTACTTTCTTTGATAGTCATAAATGATAGATATATACTTTTCCTGTCTCTTTTTTTTTTGTCTCTCCTTATTCTGTTTTTATTTTTCATACACATTTTTCCTTATTTACTATCCCTTAGAAAAACAGAGAGGAAAAAAAAAAAGATTGAAATGAAAATAGTCTTTAATACACTGTTTTCACCAGGATTTCAATCTTGATACACATATAGCTAACATGAATTTAAGTCACTTCATTGCTGTGATGGCTTGGCTCAATGAAAAAAAATATATATATTTGTTTGTTTTTGCTTTTTCCTCATACACATCAATTTACATTCAACTATATTGAATTTCAGCTACAATATTATTGCCCAGTCACTAGACCTTTATAAGATACTCTGCATTTCTTCACCTTTGGTTCTCATCTTTATTCTTTTCTTTAAGGGAGGGTGTAAAGAGGATGGAGCCAGACTCTTTTCAGTGGTGCCCAGCGACAGGACGTGAGGCAACAGGCACAAACTGAAACACAGACAGTTCCATCTGAACATGAGAAAAAAAATTCCTCACTGTGAGGGTGACAGAGCACTGGAACAGGTTGCCCAGAGAGGTTGTGGGTTCTCCTTCTCTGGAGATATTCAAAACTCTCCTGGACACGATCCTGTACAACGTGCTCTAGGTGACCCTGCTTGAGCAGGGGTGTTGGACTAGATGATCTCCAGAGGACCCTTCCAACCTCAACCATTCTGTGACTCCGTGATGTAATGTCATTAGAATCAAAGAATCACAGAACTGTTGAGATTGGAAGGGACCTCTGGAGACTGTCTAGTTTAATTCCCGTGCTCAAAACAGGGTCATCTACAGCAGGTTGCTGAGGGCCATGTGCAGTCAGATTTTGAAAGTCTCCAAGGATGGAAACTCCACAACCTGTTTGGGAAATCTGTTCCAGTACTTCACAGTGCTTGCAGTAAGAAAAACTATTCTCTTACGTTTGGGTGGAATTTCATATATTTCAATTTGTGTCCATTGCTTTTTGTCCCTTTGCTCACAACCAAAAAGAGTCTGGCACTGTCTTATTTACATGAGATAGCCCTTGCCCCTGAGTCTCCTCTAGATGTGTTGCCTACAATACATTTATGAAATCTCCACACACCAGGATATTTTTTCACACTAATTATGCTAAAAGGCCCCTAGTGTTACAAAAGAAAAGATGGAAATGATGACAGATATGCTGTAGAGAAAAGAGGAATGGAGAAGGAGAGAGAGACACTTTTTCATATAGTCTTCCCATAGAAGTTAGTTACTACAGTCACCATGAAAGAAAACCCTGGAGATTAGGGGGAAGAAATCATGTATGTGATTTATTCATTTTGTTAAAGAGGGGAGAGGATAGGAGGAGAGTTGGAGAGAGGAAAAAGGCGAAGGAAGGGAGAGGATGGATAAAGGGGTGTTGACTATAAATACTGTAACTTTTAAAATAGTATGTCATAAAAGATTATGTAGATGATTATATTGCATGCTCAAAATCTTCAATGAGTATCACCATTCTTATTTTTATTTTCTCTCTTATTTCTGAAGCATTCAGTTGCAATGTTAACTTCAGTGTTAATTTTGAGGTTATGGTTAAACTTTAAAACTGTTTTGTTTTCTAGAGCCCAGTATATTTTCTTCAAGAACTATGATCTTGCAAACAGCATTTTAAGTTTTTAAAAGCTGTATGCACTTTTCTGCTCTGTAAAAGAAAAATCACTTCTATGACTACACTTAGCAACAGACTCAGATATTCTGAGATACCATTTTTCTCAGATTAGTAAATCAAAAAGGCCAATTTACATTGGGCAGCAGGTGACTGCAGAATGTAATATGAATGTCCACTCGAAGGAGGAATTCACTGATTATTAAAAAAGAAAAAAAGTATTATCTTGAGAAAATAAATGTTAGTACCAAGTCATATACCTCTGAAGGAAGATTTTTTTTTGTTCTATTTGACTTGGTCAACAGAGGAATGAAGTTCAAAACCACAGCCATCTGCAGTTACATAGAATGCAACACAGCACCATGTCTACTACCAACACTTAACATCTATACAGAGGTGCTGTCAAGGGATTTAAAGCAGGTCAGAAAAATGTGTGGACCAGCTGTTGTACCAACAGATATATAGTGGTCTGCTTTAGAGAATTCACAATTCCAAAGACAGGATGATATAAGAAGATAAGCGTGTGGAAAGAAAAATATATATTATTCTTTATGCTGCCATAGCTGGGACACTGGTACTAAGTACCAGACTCATACCTATATATGTATCTATATTTAACTTTAGAAAAAAGCCTTTGGGGACCAAGTTTGAAAAATATTTATTGTATTTTTACAAAGAAAAATACTTAATATTTTGGTCTCATGTGTTGTTATTATTAACTAAAACCAGGATAGAATGTTAAAAACATAACAGGTTTCTCATTAAACCAGAAGCAAATCAGCAAATTGTAAAAATTAACCATCAGTGTTGATTTAATTATTTATTAATTTGAGAAAATATTGAAATTGAATGAAACAAAGAATTCACTTACCTATTGTTACAATTTTGAGTGGTGCGTAATGAAAGAGTTTGTCTGTAAGATGGTGGACTGTTATTTTATGACATCTAGTCACATTTACCATGAAAAGTATTTCAACATCTGATAAATAAATCAAACTCAAATGATTATACCAGGACACTATGCACTGAATGGTTGCATATGCACTAGTAATATTTTGTCTTGGATTTTAAAAATCTTGTGAAACTGTTGTTGATACAAGCTGTCTCGAATATTTGTTAAAAAGTAAAATTAAAAAAAAAAAAAGAGAGAGAGAGAGAGATAAATGTGTCCTCTTCCAAGCAGAATGCTCTTCCCTTTATGGAAGGAATGAGCAAATTCACTCATAGGCAAATTCTCAGCAGGGGAAGATCAGGGAAACTGTTCTTAACTCATTGCAGACTCTGAACACCCGCATTGCCCTTTTTTACAGCTGCCTTTCTGTCCATCAGAGTGTTGTCCCTGATACTTAAAGAGAAAAGTGTTTACTGGATGTTTGCTACCTGGAAGAGGTGAGGGGAGACTTTCAGGTGTATTTTGCATTTTTAGTATGCATTTTGGAGCTGTGACCACCTTTTCAATGTCCATTCCAATGCAGCCATGGGCCACAAGTGTATCCTCAAGGATTTGTGACAAAAAAGTTATAACCATTTCTACTGGATGGGTCTTAAATGACTAACATAACGACTAGTGAATTACTCAATAATAATAATAGGCATTATAGTCAGAATTCTACTCTTTAAAGAAGATCTTTTATTGAAAATATATAGTCCATCATGCTTCGTTTTACTTTAGTACTGCAGTACTCCAGTAGTTTTACTAGAGTAGTTTCACTTTTTTTGCTGGAGGAGTTTCATTTTTTCACCACTTATCTATACATCTGCAGCTATACAGATTGCATTAGCTTTTATGTATTAAGAGTATGCATGAGTATTGAGGCAGGACTTGTTAAGATAAGAAACAACAAAACCTTTATCTATCATCCTTCACTGCCAGAAAGCGGTGTGATTAGATAAGTATGATATTGAAAGCAAGACACATTATTTTGCATGCTAACATAGATTACTTGTATTATTTACAGACCAAGCAATGATGGTAAGTGAGAAAGAATGAGCGAGTCAGCCATAATCCTAACAAACTTTTACCTMTAGAATTTGTGGAACATATCATTATTTGATTTACAGACAGAACAGAAACCTTTGAATACAAAGTGGAGACCCATATTTCCTTCCAGTTTGGTTTATGCAGCTGAATAATATAAACAATGCATGTGAGAATACAGCATACTAGATGTTCTTTCTGAACACTATACACCAAGAAATGTAAATGGTTACATAGATATTCAGAAGTACAGTTTTATACCTTGTAATAAAAGCAAAGTGAGGGGTAGTAGAGAGAGCAATTAAATTGCACTGTAGGCAGACACATACGCACATACACACCGACTTACATATATAGACCCCAAACTATTCTGAATGTTTTAAGTCCTGTATCAAATTGAAGCTTATTGTAAATGCAAATATTGGATGATAAGCATTAAAGTGGCATTATATCTTTATAGGTAAGTGAAAGCTATTATCATAGATATAAAGCTTCAACTTTCAAATGTACATGAGCATACTCACTTAGAGGAAACTGTATTTGTTCTTTCTTTTTGTTTCATTTAAGAAAACATTTCCATCTAAAAATATGTTGGATGTAGAAAGCATAGAAAATATAAAACTTGGTATAACAAATAATTCAAACTGAGATGATTCTCATGAACAGCCTTCTCAAAACAAAAAGCATACCAAAGAGTCAGATAGAGAGTAAGATGAAGAGTAAGATATAGAATATTAATCCAAAATGTGATTCTGCTGCTCATATGTACCTGATTTATATTCCACCAAGAATTCATATGGCACTCATGTAAATTCATTCCCAGTGGTAAATCCTAGTTCATTCCTAGTGCTTCTGCAAACACTTTTTTTTTTTTTTTAATACAGAAACAAGGCCAAGAAGTGGATGATTTTAATGTAAATAGAAGTAAACTTCGTTCAGTTAATCATTGTGAGCTATTTATTTTTAGTATTTAACCCTGTTTTTCATTCACAGCTTATACATGAACAACTTAGATTTGCATATTGGAAATATTAATTATAGATGTATTAGAATTATTCTATGAATAGTTTGCTTCACCATGTATACTCAGTACTAGCAATTCACTACTTTTAACATGAAGAAGACATCCAAATTGTTATTTTAATGTTTGTATTCTCCTTTGGAACATCTATGCCAAACTCTATCTCTGTTAGAGATATTATCCAACAATATTGAAACTGTTGTCCAGATCACAAATGTTAAAATGATATTTTCAAAATGATCACAAGAACATTATGACAGAAAGTTAATTTATATATCTATATACTTTTCCTAAACCTGTGTGGGAATTAAATATGTGCTTCCAAATATTTCCAAGTCAGTAAGATGCATCAGAACTATGAAGAGAGTGAACTTTTTTTTTAACAAGACCAAGATGGCTGTGTTCACCTAGGTATCTTTATTTACAACATAGTTATCTCTTCTTATTGATATAACAGAATACCATATTAATTTTTCATATGCATCACTCTGAAACTCATTAGTTAAACTGATTTACAAATGCTGTTGGGAGATAAACTGTAAAAAATACAAGTTAGCAATATTTTACACAAAAAAACAAAAATATATATCTCATACTCCTCTAGACCACTTTCAGTTTGAAGGTTTTGTTTGTTATTTTGTTAGAAGCACCCCTTTTGTGCCTTATTCTTCATTAGGTCTCTTTAGCAAGCTCTATTCTATACATTTAATGGTGCAGCAATTTCAGCATACATTTAGTGAGTTAGTTATTAAGTTTTTTTCATCTTTTGATGAGCAAAATCTTGCTTATCTTTTGCATGACTGTTGTTTTAAGCAAAAGTGCCAGTTGTGATCAAAGTACTAAGTTGGTCAGTCCCTTATATCTGTGATGCTTGTGCATAGGGGAAGGAAGTGAAGGCTAGGAGTCCCCGAATAACTTAAATCACTTCACAGCAGCAAGCAAAATCTCCTCAAAAGTAGCTGTGTGTTATAAAAGAATATATATATTTCTGCTCAGAAGATCTCTCAGTGTTCCTCTTTGGCAAAATGCCCAGCCTCCTCTGTGTAATTCATTGAGGAATACTTCACTCTCTCTGCAAATAAGCAGCTCATGTAAGATTAGATTTCACTACTCAAGAGAGACAAAGAAGGTGTCTTAATATAAACACATCTTTGTAACTGTCATTTGATAAGTATGCACCACACTGGATCAAGCAACAGCTACTTTTCATTCGCACTAACAATGAGATGTGAAATCCCACACAAATGGATATGACATGAAGCCTTTTACATTCTTATTAGTGCTATTGTCCTCCAACTTATCCTCAGAGCCAAAATTTTAAAGGATAGGATTTTCTCCCAAGACATTTTGAAATACATTAAGTGAAGCACTCAGCTCCTCACTGACTGTGTCTCTTTCGTCTGTGAAAATAAAAGAATTCCAGAATTCTTTTTGCTGCGCTCTGGACAAGTAATCAAACATGGTCTGCTGAGATATCAGCATATTGGATTTGCTGTTTTGGGAATGCGTCTCTGTTTCAAATAAGAAAATGATACCCTTCAGAAAGTCCTTTTACTTTGTCAGAGAATGTTTTCAAACCCGCCCAAACATTTCTATTTTACAAATGCTCAAGAACTGCTTTGATTTTCTTGCTAGTATTGTCTGTGATTTGCAAGTCAAAAGAAAAGATGTGAGGGATGTGGTTTCATTAAGCTGTGACCTTACCAACTAATCTCAGAACTGTTTGGTAATGCAGGCCGTCACTCTGTCTTTACTTATTTCATCCAATCTGAGAAAAGCTACCCTCATCTTATACTCAGGACTCGTATAGCTTCTCCTCATACAAGGAAGAGAATGTTGTGTGTATGAGTTGTGACACCACTCCCTGTTGTTTGTAAGGGATACTGTTTTCTCAACCCATTTTCTGATGGTTATTAGGGAATTATTTCATTTTGAAATTAGTACCTGCCACATGCTACATTCCAACAGGTTCAACCTGATGAAAATTTCAGGTTGGGTTTAGCGTAGACTAAATCCAGAATTTTCTGTGAGAAGGCAAAGAACCTGTTTATACTGCTCAAAGGCTGGTCTGAAAATCAGCAGAAAATTCCTCCCTAGTCTTGACAAAGATACTAAATCAATGCCATAGAATATCAAATAAGCAAGAAATGAGCAAAATAAAACCCTGCATTCTGATCTGAACCAGCAGATAGAATAGTAAGAGTTATCAGTTCAGGAGAGTGAAAAAGGCAAACCATCTAGAACCTCAGCCTGTGTACAGAACGTCTACCTCAGTCCTTCAGCCATTTTCCATCTCTGGTGGTGATTTCCTCTCGCTCTCAAGGAAGAGCTCTTTTAGGAATTATGACCACTTCTTTGTGATAGGGCAATTTTGTCACAAGACGCATATAGAAGATTTTACTGGATTCACAAATATATATATAAAATTTTTTTTTTAGGTGGTTGCAAATATAACAGACTCCACAGTCTGATTCACTTGATGCAAAGAGTAGATAATAGAAATACTTAATGTAGATTTTCAGGGACATCATCAGTCTTCTAGAAAAGTAGAAATAGCAAAGGCAATTGACAAATAAATGAAAGGTGTTGGACTATAATATACCTTGTGGGCATAATGAGTTTTGCAGCATTGTATCAATGCTGAAGTATTTCAGAAAGAATTCAACACCCCAGTCAGGTATAAAAGTATAACTAATCCTGTTTTACACAGAGAAAAACTAATTTTCAGAAGAGCTTTGATTTGAATAAAAACATATGGCAAGATCCCCTCAAATTCATGTTGCTTCGTGATGTGCTAATTTACTGTATCTGCATTTTTTAATAGATTTATGGCAAAGCTGGAGATTCCTAACTGTTAGTTTTACTCTTAGTATGTCATACTGCCATCAACTTACTGGCTGTTCAGGAACGAGTTTGTTTTTGTGCAGGCAGTTGGCATTTGAGCTGCCTCAGGAAGAAAGTTTCTCAGTCGTGAACGATAATGGGGAAAGCTTAGCCTCTCTCAGTCACAGACTGCTGAGGGCTTCTGGAAAGTGAAACACTTAGAGCAATGGCTGCCAGAACACCAGAAGTCAGCTCATGGATAAATAAATACTAACATTTTATAATCCCTATGACATAATTACTGTTTTGTACAATCTCCAGTAAGGGGGAAAAATGCCTAACAATATATCTTAAAAGAGTCTGAAATTAATCTTGATATTTCTTCTTCAATAGTCTTCAATGTCTTCATAGACAACCATTTAACAGTCAGAGAAAAAAGACATTGTTACTGAGGCATCACACAAATGACGTGTTTTCTCACAGAGATTTCATTTTTATTCTCCCTGGTTTATCATCTTTATTCTAGAGTCAAGGCAGTTCCATCTGAACACACAATTTATTCTTTGTGCAAAATAATGTTTCACACTATTGAATTTCTGTATTTCAGAATAGTTTAGATTGGTTCAGAAATTCAGAATAAATTTTATCTTTTGTCAGAAAAGCAGAATTATTTTGCTTGGACAAATATTTAGTTGAATATTTAAAATACTTAAATATTTTTTGAACTTTACTCAAATTGTAAAAGTTTCTGAAATGACTTCCGGTGGAAGTGATGGTTTGTTCACTAGCAGTCTTGTTCTAGATAGTGTATCATTCCTAAAGCTTGTCAAAATGCATTAAAAGCAATAAAAATACTGGAAATTTCATTTCTAGATAATGACAGGTGAATGAAAAGCTTGATGAGTATGGATTTCATGAAGAAGATATATCAAAGAATGAGAATTCAGCATTCTGTTTTCCAGGATACCTTTGCAATGCACTTCTGATCRTGCATAATTCATCTTCTTGCTCTGTGTCATTATTCCCATTAGTAAAATAGGGAACAGAATACTGTATCCAGCGTTGTACATATGGTTTATAGAGTCATGGAAAAAAAAAAAAAGAAGAAAAAAAAATTACCAGGACATAAAACTTCCTTTAGAAACTGAGTGGTCTCATGGTTAGCTTGCAGAGTCATCATTTTATTTTATTTTTTTCCAATTTGTTTCCTCTAGCTATAGGAAATTTACAGTCTGATCTTCAATAGCTCATCTTCAATAGAGAGCAAGGATGACTAAAAGGTATAAGCTAGACCTTTTAGAAAGTAGACTTGAATTTTCTCAGTAAGAGACGAAACTGAAAGGTTCTTTTGTTAAAGAAGGATGACTTCTTTGGCAGCAGCTTTTTAAAAAGAAAGGACTTATAGCTACTAGTTTTGAGGGCTTTAGTGTGAATGCATTAAAAACAGTCTACCACACTGTCCCTTTCCAATAACTTTCATATTTCAAGGTCCTAGCTGCAGGACCCCAGTGCTTGTATGTGAACTCTGATGAGAAGTGTAATCTTACGGTGGTCAGCATAGACCTAGCTCTCATGTTCCAGACATGTAGCAGTACAGTATAGCCACATTTCTGCCTGTGTGCCAAGATTTTCTTCCACTGGAAACCTGAAGTGAAGTGGGTGAGAGGTACAGTGAAGTGAGGAAAGAGTCTTAGGTCATGTCCTGCAGCAGGACACAGCCCAGCTATATGCCCGTGCTCCAGGGCGGGAAGTGCTTCCCTCCCCACAGCTGAGATGCAGCTGTTGCAATTTAAGGAATTTACTGCCTCAGTTTTTGAATTATGATGATTCTGGGCATATGAACAATGTTAAATTTTAATATCCTAAGATTTTTTTTCATCTAACAAGCTTAAGAATATCTAGGGTTAGGCAGTTTCACATCAAGATGCTCTGGACTATAGTTTAGGATTGAGGAATACAAAATCTTTTTCTGGATCTCACCYTTGCACAAAAACAGCAGTAACTCTGCCAGATCACATTAAAATTTTCTCTTTTCTTCAATTATATATTTATATAAAATACATATATATTTAAAATAATCAAAAAGTTTTTAATTATTACCTTTATCTCCTTATAAGAAAAACAGCCAATCAAACAATCAACAGTCTCCCAATTTCTTCACATGTATGCACAAAAAGAAACCATGGCAAAAGGAAAATAAATGAAAAATAGTGTGAAAAATGCATCTTTGATTAATATTTTTATTACAATATTCTGATTGTCTTCCATTCTTCACTGCATCTTTCATACATGTTTAAAGAACTTGTAATAGTAATTTTAGTCCTAGCCTGAAGCCGTTGTAGTCAAAACCCTGAACTTTAGCATATTATAGTTTTACAGTGAAGGATTCATATACTCACTTTTTGGTTTATGGTTTCATTAGTTTTCTTGAACACAACTGTGTGACCAGACTAAGTGGGACTCATGTTTGACTTCAAGTTCTATCTGTTTGGTATTAGTAACCTAAGTCTATCCTGAGCGACTGGTCTAAATACTGAGGTGTAGGATTGGTGTCTCTGGCTACATATAAGTAATGAGCTAGATGCACTTTTCTGGGTTCATCACAGACCTTAGCCACTATCATCTAAAAGCTGAACCAAGTAGAACATGATCCTCACTTCCAGATCATGCACTTGTTGGACAAAAAAACAGGCAGTTTTGGCTGAAGTAGACATGTGACTCCAAGTTGTATCTGGACCTCTGAAAAACTCCCAGACCACCTGCCTCCCATGGAAACCTGGTAGCAACTCTGTCCTGATGATGTATGCAACTACTAATTCTTACTTCTACAAGATACGGCAGCTTCAAAGCAGATGCTAACTGTATAATAGTAACTTAGTGACTTAAAATAGTCACTTAATGTATGGATGACTAAACTTTAACTCTCCAACCAAATCAGCTTGAACTGGAACCAGAGTACCTGTATTGTAAATTATTTTAGACTTAGTGCTCTTTCTTCCTTTCTCACATATTTTTCTCACTCTTCAGAAGTACCACATTTTGTTCTGAAGATGAGTGAAACAAGATTTCAAAAACTTGAAATTCTTGAAATACAACTCTAATTTTCTAGCCAGCCCTAATACTGGCATTGGTTAATGTAGATGAAAGCTACATTTTAAGCACTTTTTTGTTGAATGCTGTATTTTTACTTTTCAAAATAGAGCTTTATATCTTTGTTATTCAGTCAGTTACTATGGTGAATACATTTTCCTTTATACATAATTCATCTGTTGTGTTTGAAGTAGTTTAACTTAATCTTGATAATAGATTTCTCATCAGTTTTCAAAAGATAAAATCTACATTATTTAAAATAGTTGGCTTAGATTGCAGGCAGCTGCAGCATGGGAAACAGTAATGAGGGGGGTTTTCACTAGACACTTATGGAAATGTAACTTTAGACCTGTACTGATGACTGTGATTTCCCATGGGAAGTGTCACAGCAGCCACTGTGGTGTTACACTCCACAGGAAAATGAGCAGCAAGGGCAAGACAGAAGCACTGTGTCTCCTGTGTTGTCTTGTCTGCTTTACTTCTTCGGCCTTCCTAATGTCATAGTTTCTACCTCGCATTTTTTAAAGCATGTTGCTAAGACAACTGACTGGATAGTATTTCATTACAGAATATAATTTATATTAGCCACACTTTGTTGCCATAAGTGAGTCTGCCCATTTTTATTGTCTCACTTCAGATTATTGAGGATTTCATAAGGTTCATTTCATTTATTGGACAAACACTACTCCTACCACCCTGTGTTGAGTCATGTGCTCCTTTAAATAGTCTTCTATAATGCAATAAACAATCAAATAATGATATCAGTATCCTTGTGGAAAAATAGRATACTTCCTTGTAATTTGCCGGTTTATTTGTGGAAAGTAAGGAAAGAGTCTACAGAGTTTAAATAATAGCTATTGTCTTAAAAAGCACTGTTATAATTCTAAGTGCACAAAGTTTGTGCTCAAGCCAAGTACTGTTTTTTTTTTTTTTTCTCCTATGTGTGCCAATAATATATTCCCCTTGTTTAGAACTTCCTATGAGAAAAGCTCACAACAAAGTCAGTAAGAAAGACACCCCAGAAGGGGGAATGAAAGAGGCCTATTAATTTATATAAAGAACACATCATGGGAGATATACTTGCCATTAATTAGCATAAATGTTTAGCTTGACTAAAATGAAAATGTCAGGGTCATTCATTAAACATACTGTTTGTAGCAGAAAGGGATATTCATGTGATTTGTGATATAGTTTGTCTTCAATATATCTAGGGAATGTCAGTTTCTTCCTTAGCTATCACCCATAAAATACTATTATTTTCAGTTTCTCTGGATATCCATTCAGTTAGACTTCAACATCTTAAATTAATCTGTCAAGTGATATTTGTTTAGCATTTTATTTTGCAAGAAATACTTTAAACAACAAATATATGCTAATTTTGTCTAGTACAGAACATGACTATAGAGATTTTTGAGGTTAAGAAATAAGACTTTAATATTTGCTTCTGCTCTTTACTTTAACAGTATAAAACTATGGTCTATAGATCAGTAATTTGTCCATTTTTGTAAATACAACTGAAATGTCGAATCTCATAATTTTTCATCATTCCTTTAGAAAATTCATTATAGTATAATACCATAGATTTCAAGTCTAAGTTTTCCTGGAAAAGTATCCTTAAAGTCAATATGAAGTTAAGTTGCAGACCAGGACTGCGGGATCCTGGATAGTCATTCTAATTCATTTGCCTGTACAAAACTGAGGCATTATACAATTAACCTGGCTTTAAGAAGAGAATGATTTATAGCGGAAGCTCCTCACTATAGTAAAAAGAAAGATAGGGATGTATCTAAAAGTGTGAACTAAACCACCAACAAGCAGCTCTGTATTACGCTTCAGGGGACAGTGTAGAAAACCTTGTTAGGAAGCAGAAAACATGAGACAGTGGTTTTCTGGCACTATGATAGGATCTTTGCCCCAGGATTTTTGCAAAAAGCTGTTCATTATGTGTTCATACCAATGAAGAAAGTAAAACAACTTGTGTGCATTTCTGTAAATGGATTGCAGCATGGATTAACCCGACTCTAATCACTGATTTTTTACTCAGAAGGTCACCCTCAAGGCTTTCAATTTCTGTTTTCTATTTGGTCAAAGAAACCATTATATGAAACAGTCAGTGTACACTCTACAGAGTTTGGTTACAGTGTATATTGTTTTTTTATCAGTGCCAATATGTAAGAGAAGAGAAAAAAAATCCTGTTTCACACACATTAGACATTTATATTAAAGCACCTCTCCTTTAAAGATTTTTTTTTTTTTTAAGCAAGCTGACTGCAGAGGGAAATGTGCACTAAAATATACTTCCTTCTAACTGCTAAAATGATCTCAGTCAAGGAATCAAATTTGTCAACTCAAGAACCAACAGTAGTTAATTTTTGTGAATGTGTATCACTCTTGCTCATGTTCTTATTTGATAAGCAGGCTATACATTTAGAATTTTAAGTAAATGTTTTTTAATGGATGCTAGTGATTCTGTTGCAGTCCAAGGAAAATCTGAATGTCTAATTCTTTCTCCCTTTGTATCTGGCAGGCTGATAGGAGACTGGCCATTTTCTGCTGGCATTTGTTAACTGTTCTAATTTAAAATAACAAAGTGGCACTCTTACTAGTGATCATAATTAGCCAATAAAGGATTTAAAACAAAAAAATAAGAATGAAAGAGAACTACAAGGAGATCCTTTAAAGAGTTTCATGGCAATGCATTCATTTAAATTTGGGTTTGTCTTCTGTTGCATTGTTCTCCAGTTGCTGAAATGCTCATTGTAAAGGAGGTTTTAATCTGAGAATTTGGACAACTCCTTTCATTCAGAGAGTGATGGGCAAAAGCTAAGATATTTCAAAACAATGGAGGTCCCAAGATAGGATAAGAAGGTGAATGACTGAAAACTTGAGAAAAGTCAGGAGAGAGTTGAATTAAATTGTTCAGCTTTGAATGTGTTTGCTCTATCTCCATTTCTCTCTTACAAGTTTAATCTGTTAGCACAGACAAGTGCACATATTTAGCTCATATAAAAGTAAATTTGCCACTTTGAATGCACTGATAACTTAAAAACTATTATAAGAAGCAAGGTAGAGAATCAATTATCAAGTCACACAGCTAAATCTAACAATGTCTTAGGAAAAATCTAAATTCATGGAAGATTTGGTAGAGAGGAAATACAAGCAAACTAGTTGAGGTAGTGTATTCAGTTTGTTGGCTATAAAAGGACATACAGACTTAATGCAGGTGCTTGAAATGAAGTTCTCTGACCTTTCTCTGTTTTAGCTCAGGCCACGTAACAGTGTAGTGGTATTGTGGTACTCTTGTGGTAATGTTGTGAGTAGGTTTGTTAATTCTGTTTTTTGTTTGTTTGTTTGTTTTCCCTGATGATTTCCTGTACACAGGACAGATGTGGGCCATGAACGTCTTTTCACAAAAACTGAAAAGTCTAAATGAAATCAAAGATGAAAGACTTTCTGAATGACACCATTTGAATGATCTAGGAATCTAATGCAAAAAAGTCTAAAATGCTTTGCTCAGTTTTTTTCCTCATCTGCCTACAAAGTAGAAAACTAACAGTTTCCTCATTCTTCTTTATTATTACTAAGTAGATCTACAAAAAACTGCTGTTCTTGGTCCTTTGCTAATTGAATCTGTCTTGGACCCCAGCCTTTTTACTATGCCCATTCATGTTTTTAAGATGTGACTATTACAGCTTCCATATATTTTCTTTCTGAAATTGAGACTAAAAAAGCACTTACAATTCAGCCATGTTGGTCTCTTACTTACCAGAACTTGAGGTTTGTGTTCAATTTCAAATTTTCCTCCCTTTTCTTCTTCCTTTCCTAAGTAAGAAATACTATGATATAAAGCAGTGGAATGGCTCACCTCACACTGTTTTTTTTTTTTTTTTTTTTTTGATTGGTTGAAATTATTTGAGAAGAGTTTGCTTCTCTTTATTTCAGAGTGACTCAGATGGATGTCCTTTCCTCTGCAGAGCATTGCTAACTCCCCAGCAGGATCACCCCTGTAAGGGTAACTTTACTCAGCACCTAGGTCAGCTCCATGATCTGCCTCATACCAGCAGACACAAAAACTTTTCTCCACTTTTTTTTTTTTTTTTTTTTTAATTTGGACACCTAAGCCATACCTGTCTGTGTCTCTGATTTGGTGCATTTGTCTGCACCTCAGTCAAACAGCATAGGTGCCTATGTTTTCCTCTCAGGTGTTTTAAAGAGGGCTACGTCTTTCCAGCGTGGGCTATGTTATAGTATTCTCGATATTTCTAATTCAAATTTCCTGCAACTGCGCATTCTCATGCAGTTTCTCTCTATTGATTTGGAAAAAAAAAWATATATATATATATATATAGAAAAGCCTTATCTCTAAGGCTTTATCTACTGACTCATTTGCTTTTTTCCTGAAATTCTCATATCAAATCTTGTTCATTATGAATACCAAAAACTTTTTGCATGGTATTCTTTCAAAACAGGTTACCCATTAGCACTGATATTATACATATTGCTTTCTAAAAACTACTACAAAATCTGAATTTTCCTGAGTTGCTTCATGTGAGTTTGCTATTTTAGTATCTCCACCATCTCAGGAACCTCAGCATCATGCTCATTTGCATTGGTTACAAAGATACTAAGTTGTTTATTCAGAAAGTGGGACAGGCATCACTTTATTTCTGTTACAAAGTCAACCACGGACGTCTGAAAATTCCCTAGAGGAATTCCCTAGTCACACAAGTCAAATGAGCACAAGCAAGTTTGTTTTGTGTGTAAAATAGTAGGCTGGTCTAGAGTGGGTGTTGCTGAATCTGTAACAATTTTCAGGAAAGAATTCTACATCCCTTGTGCAAGAAAGAAGGTATAAAACAGAAGACGATGGTGTAGTTCAGAAATTAGGGTACTTCCTCATAGCCTGTTTCTGTGCTTTACTTAAGAAGAGTTTAATGTAAAATGCATAGACCTTGGAGCAGTGACTAGAATCCAGATCTTTTTCAGCTGAGTGCACTGCTTGCTGGAATACACAATTATATTGCTTCTTGTTTTGCATGATTTTTTGTTTTGCTTTGCTATGGCTTCAGTCAGAGGGATAATTAGTGTTCTTGCCTCAACTCTAAATACATGTTAAATGTGAGCTTAAGCCTTACTGAAATCCGAAGAGACTGAATTTAGGATTTCCTCTTTTCAGATGAATGAATTAGTTGCAGGACTGTTATACAAAAAAAAAAAAAAAAAAAAAAAAAAAAAAAAGACATGGGAAAATAAGCACTATCAGTTTTTTTAACATTTTAGGAAAATAACATTTAGTTTCAGGATCCCAATCAATGGAGACTTGAAGTGCTTTGCCCTCACAAGACAATTTTTATAGATCTGTTCTGTTCAGAAGGAAAACCTTAGATGCCTCAGAAGCATCAAGTGTAGAAAATAGTAAGCAGAGCATTTGGTGTCTTCTCTGGCTAGATTCCTCTTCAAGAGAATAAGATCCATAATGTAACTACCCTTTGGTCTCTCTCCACTATAATTTCTCATCCTTAAATTGAGAATGTAGTTTCTTCCTTACTGGATAGTGAGGGCTATGCATATGAAAGGATAGGAGGTTCCGTGTGGATCAGTAATAATGTGGATTAATGTACTATAGTATTAGACAATAATTTTATATGCAATACACAGTAGTATTATATGCTACTTTATTATATTATTTTATTAGAACACCTGTATTATATTATACACTAGTATACAATATAGATAATACTACTATACAACAATTTGATAGATATCAAATAATAGATACAATAGATCATTCTTTCAAAAATTTTAGTGACTTTTTCATACATTCTGTTTAACATAGAAAAATAAACTGAGGAAAAAGTTACACTAGAAAACAGGAACAGTCAAATACACTTAAGTGTAGTGCTGACAAGCCAAACAATTATTCATGTATTTTAAAAATAGAGTTTGCTTAGGAAAATCTGTTTAATAAATTGGCATGGGATTGCTTTAAAAGTTGTAAACTTGACACTAATCTCAAAGATTAGAAATGGTATTTCCTTCAGGGGTTTCAAAACTGTGCTTGGATGATGTTGTAGATCTATGTGCTCATTTAAATCAAATATAGCATAGAAGAAGCATAGAAGAGCAACTTGGGAATATTTCAAGATAATTTGGGAACTTCTGATGCAAATGAGAACAGACTGCTCAAAGTGACTCATTAAAAGTTCTCAGTGGAGGCATCCCATGAGGCATGCCACAAGGCATGAGCTTGGGATGCTGCTGCTGTTGGATTATCAAGCTAAACAGTCTTATAGCAGGCTTAAGACATACCACTGACAGCTCTCTTTTAAGCATTTTCATTTCTTTGTTAATGCTTTTGATAAGTGAACAATTTCTACAATAATATTTTGAGAGCTGCTTCTTACTTTGTCTCCTTTGCCAAAACCTGAAGCTACATACATACATAATCAAAGATGTAGCCCTAGATTAAATCTTATTTTGTTTGCTCTCTGTAGAGGTCTTTTACAAGAAAAATTCCATCACTCCAAACATTACGTTCCTTCTTTATTTTATAATCCAATCTATGCTTATTCTTGTCCTTTTATTATCCATAAGATACAACACACACTGCTAATAATTATATTCAATTCTGTAAGGATAAACAGGTGTATTTGGTATCTATAAAATTGTTAATTTTGGTTAAAACCCTCCAGTGTAGTCAATACCAAAATAAAAGCTTCTCTCTAAAGGTATTATCATGAGGGTATAACACCTTGGCTGAATCAGGAATATATCATGTAAAGCACAGAGGAGGAATATATGAATAATATGTGTGAAAAAGTTGATTTCTCTATTTTTTTTACTGCAATCATGTGTTGGGTTTCCTTTCATTTGGCATATCCTGAATTTTGAAATGTAGATTCTAATGTTTATACTTCAGTTGAAGTGCAATGAGTTTTATGAATGTAGGATTAAATATGTGTACATTTTGGCTTAGATGGTCAACTAATCAGTGTTGTTGGCTGTGATTCTCCCGTGGCTTACTTTAGTTACATTTAGAGTGCATTTAAGCAGGGCTCACTAGTCATTTCTCATGTATATGACTAAAGTTTCTAGCACGTGTGTGTTAACTGATTTATGTAGCAGTCCTCCAGCCCGTTCTTTGACTCTCAGCTATATTATATGAAAGGGCCTTTCCCAACTCATTCCATCCTAATCTACACTCAGCAGTTACTGCATAAACATGCTTTCTGGAACCATCATGCAAAGCAAGATATCTTTCTCTGCTCCCTTTGTGCTCCGGTCAGGCACATCAAGACTTGGAAAAATGAGGATTTCCTCAATGTCTGGTGTATTCTGTTATCACAGGATGTTGAAGACTTTCTGTCTGGGAAGTAGGCTACATCTTTGAACAAATCACAATGGAAAAAGTAAGGCCTGTGGACCTTCTTTGTGATTACTGCAGAAAAGCACAACTGAAGCGAAACCTACTAAAATAGGTTTCTTACCCATAACCCTGATAATAAATAGATTAGATTTTATTACCAAAAAATACCTTTGCATCCTTTTTGCTGATGTATTAGCATTTCACAGATGTCTCTCAGACCCCTCATTTTGCTGCCTGGAGCGTGATCAAACTAGTAGGAAACCGGTTAGGAGTGGAAAATTTGATCATTCAGGTCATCATAATAAAAGTGTACTGTACTTTCAAGTAAATCCTGAAACCATGAGTCACATTCATGAAGGGATAGCTCTGACACTATAAGGCTTCGTTTGACATAGCTTCCTATTTATTTAGTAGTAATTTGTTTGTTTAATAATATGTTTGGAAAACTGAAGAGTAAGCAAAAATAAGACAAAAAATATTAACTTGTCAGACATCTTCCATATGTTGACTAGTATTTATTATTTCTGGGCTCTAGGTAAGCAACTCTCTATGTGGTATGAGAGAGATACTCCTTAAAATAGAGAGGTCTGCATTTAGATTATTTCCTAACACGTCTGTAAGCACATAAGACTGTCTTGGTGAGATATTCTTCTTGGTGTAGTCTTTGGAGAGCTAGCAAAAAATCAGCTTTATTAGCACTGGTGATGTTAATATAACCTGTAGCAGCTATTTCCTTACAAGGTGAATCTTTTTTTTTTTTTTTTTTGTCCCGACTCAGGCCAAAACATTCATAGGCTGTCAAGGAGTGTAGGTGGTCAAAGAACTTGCTTTTATATGTAGGATCAAACCCAAACTGCAATAATAATATATGTGCTACTACTAATCCTGTCAGGCTTGTAGACTGGTAGACAAATAGGAAGAGATCTCACTTCATCTCCTCTGCAAGGACCTGCGGACTGTATGTTTCAAGGTTCTGCACTTTGAGACTGAATGACCACGCAAAATGAAGAATAAGATTTACAGCAATGGAAGTGAGAACCCAGCTTCTGCACAACAGAAACAAACAACCAAACAAAACAAAACAGAACAACAGCAACAAAAAGGCAAACAAACCAAAAAGTGGAATCCATCTAAGGTGCTCAATCTGGAACATTACAAATCCTTTGGTTTTGACTGCAAACAGTCCAACCTTCCTTCAAGTTTCCCGAAATCACAGAATTTATGTTTATTGCTCAAGAACACATATGGAAAAAAGATAAATCATTTTATCTTAGTAGACAGAAAACTAAACTTTGCTACTCAGTTTAGGATTTAATAGCACGTTATTCCAGTTCATTTTAGTTATTTCAAAGGTTTGAATAATTGCTTTCTAAATTAGATTCAATCTGCACAATTATACTGGTCAACTAATATGTATTTTATAGTCAAAGGAAAGATATAATTCTTGTAAGGTTCAGTTCTATAGTAGGAGGAAATGAATTGTGTCTTAAATATGCCTACTTTTATTCTTTGAGGGTATATTAAAATACTTTTCTTTTAAGTTGTGTATAAAGAGTCCAGACAAGTGGACAGTATTTTTTTATGTAAGAATCTTACCCTGACTGTCATGCCATTTTTAAAAGTAATCTAAGGAGACATTATTTAGCTGAGTCCATGATACAATAAATGTAAATAAAGGGACTGGAAGATCACAGCCAGGGACTAACTGTCATTAGTTCACTGTCAAAATGCAAGAATGATTCCTGTTTCATTTCACAAGGATTTTTCTTTTTTCTAGATTATATTCTTAAATGATAGAGAGAAAAAAAATATATATATAACACTTATGGAATTCAAAAAAATATTTAAATAAAATARAGGGAATAAATATACAGGAAATATAATGGGAAAAATAGAAATAAATGTAATATAATAAGTAATATACTTGAGTAACACTAATTAAGAAATATGAAATGGACACTGGAGAGGTAGTAGCTAGACAGAAAGGAACCTAGTGATTACAGTGGATAAAAAATTTAACATGAGTCATTAATATCTTACTGTTGCAAAAAAGCCAAATATCATACCAATGAGTATAAAATGAGCTATTGTCAGCAAGACATATGATGTATTGTATTTTCTATGTAAAATGGTATTCTGTTCTATACAGAACTGACAAGGCCTTAACCATGTTTATTTTGGGGGACTATGATGCAGAAAAATGTGGGCCAACAGAACTAAGTCCAGAGAAAAAAGATTAGATGATGACAGATTCTTTTTGATTTTTCTGTCCCAAGGTAAAGATCAATTATACTTGTGTGTTACCAAAAAAAAAAAAAAAAAAAAAAAAAGAGAGAGAGAGAGAGAGAATATTGAGGAGCTATAATAGTCTTTAGTATGTATACTGGGTGTAAGAATGGAGGAAATAAACTGTTTTCTAAAATCTATGGTGAGTACAAGAAGCAATGGAATTTTACTTAAAAAAAGATACAGACAACATTACAAAATAACTTTCTAAGCTAATGAAGCACCCAAACATACTGTCTGAAGAAATCAAAATTCTTTAAAAGAAGTCTAGAAAATGTTAAGAGCAGCATAGGCATAGCTGGTCATGAGTTGGGGCAGAAGGATGGACTAAACCAACTTTTGGCACCTCTTTTAGCATTATTTAAGATCTCAGCTCTCTTATTCTGTTAAAGCCTACTGTCTTTAAAATCTACCCAGCTACTACAGGAAAGCCTATGAACTGGAAAATGCCTTAGCATAAAAATGTATAGAGAACTAAAGAAGCTGTTATATTTTAACCTTATCAAGTTACAATCTATAAAAAAGTTTTAAAGAACTTCAGAGGGAGGGAAGTTTTTGATTGTTATTACTTTAGGGGAAGGACTTCAGAGTAGATGATAAGCATATGGTATGGTAGATGTTATATAATATGTTACATGCAAGATACTTGCATTTTTATTTAAAAGCTGCATCTACACTTAAAGCCTTCTGGTTCTGCTTTCTAATATGAAATATTCTGCAATCAGTCTTGCATTTCAACCATTAGAGTAATATTAATGATTTTTAATTTGTCCAGGAAAAACTATATACTGGGTAATTTTCATTCTATGGACACCTAGTGATGTAACTTAATGGGTAGCCATTAGCAGTTGATGTTAATTTGAAACATCAGCGCCTTTCCATATGTTGTTTAAAGACTACTAATTCTCCAAAGAGATATTTCTAACACACATGCTTTCTAAATTTAATGTAAGCAATTGTCTAAAGCTGGAAGTAAGTGTACTTTCCAAGCACTTCATCTCATCGCCGGAAAAGAGTGATAAATAAGAAAACAGGGCAACAACAAAAACTAACATGTTTAAAAATACCCATATTAAAATCTATGGCCAATACACCCGGAATAAAACAACAAAAATTCTCACTCAAAAGCATTTAAAGTTCTCTAAATTCCTTAGCGATAGCATGACATAGGTATGAAATACTAATCTATCAGGAAAATCCCTTCCCCTCAAATACCTTTAATTTGATCATTAATTCTAATTGGATAAACCAGTGTTTTTAAGGGTAAACCAAGTGAGTAGGATGACAGGATAATCTTGCTTCATATTTTATAGGCTGTAAAAGGCTCTGTAGCTAAACAACAGTGGATGATTTCTATTTTAGTTTCAAAAGCTCTGTTTAGACAAACTGACAAATTTTGACTATTTTTTCACTAGTTTTGATTAAATTTGACTATTTTTTCTTTTAAAGACAAGGAATAAACTAAAATGTTGAATGTAACATAAATCTATATGATTGCTTATTAGGCATAGTATGTCTTCTGGATGACATTTGGAGAATGTTATACTGATGAAATTATAATAGTCTGAGGCTGGAAACTTCAGAAGCCCAATGAGTTAAAGATCTGACTCTATGTGTTTATATTGGTTTAAGAATATAAAAGCTATTGTCTATTGTTAATGAGGTTATTTATATTTTTGGGAAATAAAAGGATTTTTGAAACATAAGGAGGTACTAAAAAGTAAAGAGCCACTCTATTTCTCTGAATAAAGTGATACAAATATTAGTGCAAAAGAAACTCATTAGACCCAGTTTTGGCGTAAAGAGTATTGCCATTAAAGATAAGCCACATTTTTTCATCAAGAAAAATGACAACTTACTTTAACCCATGCCACAATAAACCATGCATCTCTCAGTCTATGCTTCAGCATAAACAATTATTAAATCTTTGTGGTTCAATACTATGTGGATCAAAAATGCTTCCCCACTCATTGCATTGTTTAGCTATTGCTTAATTAGTGTTTGATTGAATGTATTTTGGCTTAGCCACTCATTGGCATATACTGAGACTAAATGTAAATGTACAGAATGTTTTGTTTCTTACTCACACCACATAGAAAATCAGTATGAAACTCTAACCTAGCTACGTCTTTCATCTTTTGTTTGTGATGGTGATGAAATTAGTCTAAGGTAGATAAAAAAGGAGGGTTGTGGGGGAATATAGCACATAAAAAAGAAAAAAAAGAAAGAAAGAAAAGAAAGAAATAGGTAGATTAAAGGATCCCAAATTCCCACGGTCTGTAATTAGCTTGTAAGCCTAACTATGGTATTGTTTTTCAGCCTAGAAGATTCATATGACATGATATAGCTCAGTTTTGCTCAGTCTCATTACACCAAAACTGGAGCAGTTGGTTAAAACCTTCCTACCCTATTGGATGTGGGAACTCAGTGCAGTGGCAACTAGACAAAGAAATGTTTCAGAAACGTTGCTGTGCTTAGCATCCCCTTAAATGGAAGATCACAGCTCCCTCTTCAGCATTCAACTGTTTTTGGATTTACCTCTAAGATGCCTTCATTAATTGTATAGCAAACGTAAGAGCCAAACCCTATGATCTGGATTCCCCTCTGGGAACAGAGTCAGGCACTACAGTATTTAGCAGAACTTAACTGCTGGCATATTTATAGAATTTATAGAATTTGGCCATAAATCAGTGCAGCAGATATCCTACATACTTAGGAAAGAGAAGCAACATATTTAATGAACACTGCTCTGCTTGAAACAGTAATTTAGATCAACCATTTTGAACAATAGTAAGTGCACCATCTTCATGTATTGATTAATTATTGTGTTTGAGTCAACCTAGAAGTGTGAGAGAGAACAGAAAGGGGTGTGCCATTATCATTTCAGTGTACTACTACAAACACAGATGCTATCTCAATCATCGTGTACCTTACATCATAGAAACCATAACTTTTCAGAGAATTGTCCCTTTTAAAAGTACATTTTGTTAGAGAATATCGGACTGAAGTTGTCTAGAATTAATTGCTTAGCATAACTTGCTTAGCATTAGTAGCTAAATTTGCTGAAGCCTTAGGCCTCAGGCTGTGAACTTTTACTTATCTAAGTAAAAGGGGGCCCCAGAGCTGGTTCAAGCTGGAGAGATAAAGAAGTTGCACGGACGGCAGGAGTAGCCAACCTTGAAGATAAGAAGCAGCCTGCCTAGAGACAATGAAGGGGCCCAGKGAMGAAGGGGAAGACCACAGACCTAACTATTACTATTGGTCCAAACTATCGCTTAAGGGGTGGGGAATTTAGATTGTAAGGGTATAATTGCCCAGGGATTTCTTTGTTCTGGGTCCCTCTTCTAAGGCACCCAGCTCGAGCTGTAATTACCACACGTGTATCATTAAATTTTATTTTTCTTCAATCTGACTTCGAACTTCTGCCTCAGCAGGAACCTAGGGTCAGACCCTGTTATGGAGGCCGGCGAGCCTGATTTTCCATAACACATTTATTACACTTTTTTGTGTTCAGAATAAAGTASTCTCACAAATTGATTCTATGTTATTAATTCTCACTTGGATTAACTGCTCTCTTTTATTTTACTCAAAACATATTCTCTGGGAGTAAAGGGTTCAAACTGCAAGACAGTCTGAAATGCAGACAACTCTACTAACAAGTTAAAATAATATTTTGAAGAGTCATATGCAAAAAACCTAAACATTCTAAAAGAAAATTCTGTCTTTTTCTCATTCCCTACTTACAGATATCAAGACCTTTTCTTTTTTTTTAAAGGTAGATTAATTATCTTATTGCAACATCAGAAAAAGTTCATATATCATCATCACTCTTTGATCACATAACTGTCCTACTGCACTCAGAAAAAAAAAAACACAAAAAAACACAAAAAACCCAACCCTGTACTACCCAGAGTACTACATATGATGCTAACTGAAAGCTTACTGAGCACAGGAAAGGTAGATGCTCTACTCATGCAGTAAATCTGTTCACATGGATGTTCTATATACAGAATATTTTGCCTGTACAGTGAGTTCCCCGGGTTTTGAGACATATTGGCTATCCTGCTCACATATTGTACAATCATTCTGAACATTTTGACATAGCCAAAAGACCCTTGAGAAAGGTAGTGACTAGAAGAGATTCTGCTGCAGATAAGGAAATATTTCTGTACCATTCCTTGATGACAAATTACTGCTTGGGTAGAGGGCCATGTCCCAGATGGGACATGAATTGCCACATATAGACTATGAGCCATAACTTGAGCACATCTAAACCTAATCAGAACGAATTTGGACATATCTGAGGTATTCACCTTGCCCTTGTAGCCATGCTTATGTTAGCAAACTAAAGAGGATCAAGTTGCGGACTCAAGCATTGGCAGGCTATCATTATTTGTTACCATTTGTTTGCTGTTTGTACCGTTTATTTGCTACCGTAGTCACATGCACAGCTTCATTTATGACATTTAGCAATCTCCTTAGCAATACTTGAACATAGTTCTGGAAAATGCAGGGCTAGGAATCATTCCCAGGACACATTATGGACAGTACCTTCTTGTTTGCAGGTAAGCAGTAGAATTAAGTGTATGAAAAAGAACCATTCTGTGCCACTTTCCATCAAGGAACTCTTGAGACTACTAACAATGTAACCAGAGCATTCAGAAGGAAAAAAAAATACAGCACAGAGAGGAGCTGGATTTTTTATGAAAAGGAACATTGGARTTTGGCATATTTGTTTGTTCATTAGATCTTCCTCATTTCCTTGAGGAAATGATCCTTGATTAGATCATTAAATCTTCCTCATTTGTTCAGGAAGTGGCTCTAAAACGCCGAAGAAAAAAATTATTAATAATTCTTCTTTAGCATGATTAAGGACACCTGGACAAAAGGGGAAGGAATTAAAACAAGACTGAATATTTTGCAGAGAAGTGAGAGTTCTGTAGAAACAGAGTGACTTTTTACACAGATCTTGGACAAAGAGCTTCCCAGAAACTGTAGTTAGGTTTTGACCTGACTTTGAAGAAAACTGCAAGGCTGCAAGTACATTCTGAATTTATAAGCTGAACAGCACAGTCAAAGAGCCATGAAAGGACTAGGTGAGGTAGCACAGAAATGTCAGTCTTTAAGAGTAGAGAGGTCAGGTCATAAAGCAATAAGTAGATTCTAAATCAAAAGCAGGGTCCTCGGTAGACTTTGTCTTGGGATATGTGTGTGATGTTCATTTGGGTCTGTGTGACCAAACAGAGAAAGTGAAAGACAATACAGAATTTTTAGCTGTTAGATGAAGCAAATGAACAATTATAACAAGATGTAATTCAGTGAACCATCACGGGTCAGGAACCTTTTCAAATTAGTCCAGTGATATACTGAAGAAAATTCTAAATATCAGGTGAAGACAAAATTTTAAACTGAAATAGAAAAGCAGTATTAAAAGTGTGTTGAATTGTGGTGGGACTCTGAGGATTTAGTTTGTGTTGATAATTTAGAGAGAAGAAATAGCAATATGTTTCCCAGCTTGGAGAACTTAAAAAAATCATCTTATCAAAAGTTAATCTATACAGAAAGAAAGAATTTTATTACTGCTTTCAGTCTGATTTTGGACTAAGCTCTGGAACAGATACCCTCTTATTCTTTGTATAGCTTGGAAGAAAACTCACTTAAGTCCCTGATAAGAGCCTAAAGTATAGAGACTTAGTACGAGTCTAAAATGTGGAGACTTCATTGCCTTTGGATTTAGTTACAGTCATCCAGGTCTGCTTTAATTAATTATTTATATCTTTTTAATTTTATTTTAGCAAAAGTTAGGTACCTAAATTCTTTTGTGGATATATATCACCACATCTGTAGGGAGAAAAAAAAATATTTTCTTGACTGTTTTCTCAAAAGTGAAAATGATTCTGCTTCCTTTTATTCTGTGCGAATTTGTTAAATGAAGTTTGCACAACAGTGAGAATGCAAATAGGAAACTAGGGATGTGGTTTTCTGGAGTAGCATGTTATAGTTAGTCTCCTGGTATTTTCTGGGAATTACTGGCTCACAATAGAACCTGCAACCATCAAGATTACAGTTGAATAACAAAATATGGTTCAGAGTCCCTTCCGGAGAGAAAGAAAAAAGATCTTCAGGCCCAACATCTGGCTTGCTGTTTTCTGATTCCGTCTATAGCTCTACTGATGTTGAAAAGTGTAACTGCAGCATGTGCAGATATGTCCAAGATAGTTTTAATCTAGCCAGTGTAGGTAATGACACCAGGGAGCTGTGGGAATAAATTTGTAGTTTAGATTATATGAAGCTCTTCAAAAACATAGTCATTTATTGGAAATGTATTGAAATTTATGATTGTTGCCATGGAAAATTGTAGTACAACCAGCTAAAACAAATACTGAAACAGAATGGGACTGATAATACGCTTATTGGCAGAAACAACAATAATGTCATTTCAACCAGTTATCTGGGAATTTCCTGTGTGTGTGAATCATAATAATGGCTCAATGACAAATCTCTTCAGGCGTCCATCCCAGGGTAATTGCAGAGGATAGGACAAGCTGGCCATACTACCTTCATGATCCAGTAATTCTTGGATAAGAAAACATTCTTGCAGGATTTTTAGGCTTCCATGTGCAACTAAGAAAAGCTCTAAGATTGTTCCTGTGACATAAGCCTCCAGAATGTGGTAGAAAGCAGGAAACTGATAACATTTTCATAACATGTACCAAGTTCAACTCAAAGACCATGCAGCTAACTGAATTTCTGCAAATCTCTCTCATTCATAGTTTAAATAGATATATATACTAATGTTTAAAATATAATAAAATACCTGCAAGTAGAACCTGTTTTCATATAATTTTCCTAATTCTGTATTTCTAGAGCCTTCTATTTGGTTCTGTATGTTTACAATAGTTGTGGAAAAAATGCTGCAAAATTAATATTTCCTCTTAATTTCTTCACTCAGTGACTACTTTATTAGCAAAGAGCACATGCATGTTTTCTTGGGGATTCAAACAATGTTTGTTGCTTTTTCCATAAAACTTGAATCACAGAATCACAGTATTATGGAATCACAGAATAGTTGGGGTTGGAAGGGACCTCTGGAGATCATCTGGTCCAGCCTCCCAAGCAGGGTCAGATAGAACAGGTTGCTGAGCGCTGCATGCAGTCAGGTTTTGAATACATCCAGAGACTGGAGAATCTACAACCTCTCTGGGCAATTTGTTCCAGGGTTCAACCACCCTCATAGTGAAGAAGAGTTTTCTTATGTTTAGATGGAATTTGCTGTGTTTCAGTTCATGCCTGTTGCCTCTTTTCCTGTCACTGGGCACCACTGAGAAGAGTCTGTCTCCATCTTCTTTACACCCTCCCTTCAGATAGTTATACACATTGAKAAGATCCCCCTTGAGCCTTCTTTTCTCCAGGCTAAACAACCCCAGCTCTCAGCCTCTCCTTGTATAAGAGATGCTCAAGTCCCTTAATCATCTTTGAGGCCACACAGAGCATGTTTAAAAAAAAAAAGAAAAGAAAAGAAAAAAAGTACTTTTCTCTTTTATTTATTTTATCTGTTATTTTTAACCTAGATTTTGAAACCCTCCAAATTATTGCGGCCTCCACTCCCAGGATGTCTATATGTTTGGGTGTCAAATTTGCATGTGACCTATATACTCCTATTACCTATATACTCCTATTATCTTCCTATTATGATGAAGAGAACTAGGGCTTCACTTAGTTGTACACATATACGTATCTAATGCTATTTGAGGTTCCCTATGGCATCCTGCCTGATAWCCATCTTCAGTTCCAGAAAGGCATCAATCCTTTGTCCTATTTGACAGCCTTGTTTCAGACATATTTTTCTATTCTTCAGACAGTGAGGGACCTGAATGAGAACACTGCTTTTAGATCCCTGAATGTAGATGTTGACAAGCTGGATCTGAATGCCAAACATTACATTCAAGCTTTACAAGCTAATACTTTCCTGTTTATCTTCCAGCCTAATTTTGGAAAGACTGTAAAAAAGGTCAAAAAATATCTCTATCACTGTAGCAAATGCCATATATAGCGATCAATTCTCATACTAGAACTGAACTTTCTGTTGTTCCGTGAGTGCATTTGCCCTGTAATCTTCTTAATACTAGATGACCTCGTGATACAATGAAGTAGACAATGATGCAGAAAGCATGACCTGAATTAAAGCATAATCTGCGGTGGACCGGAATTTGAAGTGAATGGTGGTTTACATTGTGCTTCTGAAACCCATTTGTCTTAGATCTCATAAAAGATTCTTTGTTTCCTTAATGCCAATAGCTAGCATGTATTAGGAAGTAAAGTATATAATAAGAAATTTATATTACTGATTTTCCATTCACCTCTGTGCTCTTTGACACTCCTTGAAAAAAAGGAAGTGATAACTATAAAGTGCCCCCACAATGAGAAGAGCAGTGAAACCCCAAGCATCACATTTGCTCTAAATTTAAATTTGAAGAGGGTGCCGTTGATAGTATATGATTATATTCCCTTAATAAGCAAACTGATTGCAGTCTCCAAAAATAAATTAACTCTGGATATCAGTTGTAACCCTCAAATGTCATATAATGACTGGCTCAGTAGGTATTAATGCAACAGCGTAATTGTGCACAGATGTTAACAATTTAAATAATGCAGAAAAGTAATGGTTATATGCAATAAAGTCCCTTTATGAAAGCCCTATTGTAAGTGTACAATCAGTTGGCAACAATAAGCCATATGGTTTCCTTGCTGTRTATGAGTTTTATTGATGTAGACCTTTAGTCAGTTAGAATAATCTGCATTAACATATATCATGTAGATCTAAAAAAGGATGTAAAATTTGCCCTGAGGGGGGAAAAAAAAAGCAGAACTGTAGTATTTTAACATGGTTTCCCAAACCCATGTAGAGAACACTTGTTTGGAAATGCGCATCATTATAATTGTTGTTCTGTTTACAACTATTTAAACTCATGCAGCAGATCATCCTGCATTAGATAACTGGAGTAGCTTTTAAACTGCATGCACAATTATTTATAAACATAAATGTCTATGGATATCACTGTATTAACAAATAAAAGGAATTGTCATATTTTAGAAATCGTTTGTATAGATTTTTCCTAGTAACTCAATAGCAAATGATTAATACAAACTCCTGGCTTTTTATTATTATTATTATTATTATTATTATTATTATTATTATTTCATTGTGTTAATAGATTTAATTCCATATCTGTATAAATTGGTCATATAAGTGTAAGGACATTCCATGTGTAGATGTATTGGCAAAATGATATGCTTAATATAGCTTTTATCCATTTTAAAGAGCTGAATCCAGGGACATTTTATCTACGCAAACCTCCCTGAACTAAAAATGATTTTATCTCATGCACTTATTATGGCCTAAGTTTGAAAAAGAGGCATGATATCTTCATTAGAAATCAGTTCCAAATTCAGGTACCTAAATTTAGATGTCTGCAGCAACTAGTGACCAAACAGGAAAACACAGGGCAGCTCAAATGATACGAGATGCCAGTTTGTGAGTAACTACAGAGAGCCCAGTGTCATCTAAAAGTACATATATATATATATATATATGTATATATTCAGCTGAAGAGCTCTCTCAATTCCACTGATTAGACCAACTATAATGTGTACTAAGACCACAAGCAGGCAGATGACATAGACAACCTGAATTTAAATATCTTAATCTGGAGCTGAATTGCTCCCTCAAAGTGTAATGGTATTATTTGTGATCATTTACATAGATCAACCATTTACAACAAGAAGTTTAAAAAGCACAAAAAGAAGACAGATAAAATACTACTGTTGTTAAAGCTTCAGCTACACTTAAAGTGATACATCTTGCTAAGATAAAATCTCTATGTATTGCCAAATGAACTAAAAATGAACTCCTCTTTCAGTTAAGAAAAGAATTAAAGATGTTTTGCAAAACACACATCCTTCCTAATGGTTGAAAATGCCTCAAAGCATGAAAATATAAAAACAGGAGGAAATTGAATTTGTATTTGAATCAGCCATTGTTTCTTCATTATTTTACAGTTGCAAATGAATCTGCATTAGTGATATTTGAAAGTGGTTTAAAAAGAGTATTACAATAAAATCTGTTTTCAACTTTCATTYGGCACCATCATTTGCATAAGATAATATAAATGTAAGTTTGGAAGACACTGTCTCAAATTAAATCTGCAAAATAATGTAACGATAACCAAAACATATTTTCAGCTAATTCTCCATCTCACATATTACCCATTGTTATCAAAACTTCCTGCCTTTTGGAAAGTTAGTACAAAACAATTCAACTTCAGAACTGCATTGTTACCCATGAATATGTGAACAGACTGAGGCATATTCTTATAAGATGGTGATCTCTGTAGTCTTGAAATTGTTTTCTAGGTATTAGAACTTATTTCTGTATATTGGGTGAGTTTCTTGTTTGTCATTCATATTAATTTTAAGGAGAAGAAAGACAGGGAGTGTTAGAGACATTTGATCACTGGACATTACTTCTACTTTTTTCACAACGGCTAAAGATACTTTATGACCTGTCTTAAAATTACAACACTCTTATCTTCAATGTATCTGTGATATAAAACTTTAATTAAAAGATACTTGAAAAAGGATTAGTGATATTTTATCATATCTTGCTTAAAGACATATATTGGAAAAACAGAAGAAATGGAAATTGATTTTGTTGCATATATTATTTCTCATATACCTGATTTCAATTTTTGGTTTCAGAGAATAAAATTAAGCCCAGACAGACATGTTTTCTGAGAAATACAAAAAAATAAAAATAGTTCAAAATTGATTGGAAATAAATGTTAGCACATTTTGCATATTTCCGTGGACAGAGAACATTATAAATTTTGATCAGCATGTGCTATTGCAGCTGTTCATGTTTTAAGTATGTAGATTTCATTTAAATTGCAATTCACAAGAGAGCAGTATCAGCACTCTAATCCACTAACCAGGTTCAGGTATTATCCATTTCATTTTACAGGTAAAAATTAGGCATATAATTTAACTACATGCTCTTGCCTATTTTACAAAAAAAAAAAAAAAAAGACATTTTTCAGCAGATGAGTGTGCATCTGTAACAAACATGGTGGATAGCAGTTGTATTATTTAAGTTCTAGTCAACAGTACTATTACTGGTGATGAGTACAGTAAAGAAGTCATAATAGATCTGATTATATTATACAGTCAAACTTGCCTTTAAATTTTTATTTTAATTTGAAGATATTTTATTTAAAATGACATGCTTTTCTGGCTCAGATATTTTCCTAGGTTTACTCATATACCTCACATTAAGGACTACTAATATTTTTTGATTCTAATTTTTAACTTATTGAGTTGGAATGGGATGCAGTTTTCTCTGTAATTGCAACCTGTGGCCAAAGGATCAACTTTTTTTTATTCCCTTTTTAAGATAGAAAAATTATTCAAATGTTTCTCCATGATAACCCTCTATTACAATAGTGTATTTTCTCTTCTTGCACTGCAGATCAAAGACATATTTCTGGAACTGCATCATTTAAAACTTCTAAATGTGCAGTTAAATTCCAATGCTCATTTCAAGAGTTCAGGTATACCTTGCTTTATCACTGGAACTATCATAAACAATTGTTTTTTCGATTTCACATCTTCAAATTCTAATGCAAGAATCCTGATTAATAATTGACTATTAAAAACGAAGAGCACAGAACCTTAATCATATCTCTCTATATATATTTAATAATTTAAGATCTAGATATTATTATTCAATATCAACTTGTAGGAAATTTGGTTTTGTATCTTCTGCTTACTTGGTGAAATAGAATGAGTTCAGAGGAAAGCTATCTGCAGCTGAAAATTCTCTTGAAGATATTGGAACACTCACTCTCCAAAACAGTTGAAACATTATATGAATTCATTCATTTCCCTAAAATTAATTTTTCCCATGACAGAGAAAAATATATAACTGCAATGAAGTTTTATTTTTTTCATTAACAAAATTATTGATGATAATAACATAGCTCACTCAGTTTCCTTTGACAGACAATCCAGGAATTAGTAATCCCATTATTGACTGATTATTGACTGGTGTTTTCACTGGTGCCCTTGGCCTCCATAGCTGGAAAAGCTTGGATTATTGATATGGCTTTGCAGTTATTTCCCCCCCCCCACACACACACACACAGTTCAGTGTTCATTAATCACTTGAGACTGGGATGAAAATTATGTCAGCTGGGAAGAAGGTAATAGGCTAAGAAGCATAGAGTCACCCATTTACATTAAATCTCTTTAATATGACTGATTGTATGAGATCATCTGTCTGCTAGTCATGTTAATATTTCTATTTAAAATGGCATATAGAAGTTCTCTAATTCTAAGCATTTTGTGCTTTTTTTTTTTTTAATGTTTAAAGTCAAGAATACAGAAAGGAATGTTATTCATTTTCTACTGTGGGGAGGATTTTAGCTCCATATCTTAGCAACTTGTTTCTGGCCTCCTTTGTGTTTATAGTTTGACTGCAAAGAGTAAATCACTTTTTACATTTGGATCATACACTGAGTAAGCAGGCTATTCAAGGGGATTTTTAAGAGGTTTGCTAAAAATTCACATGTGCCATCCCTTAACAGTTTTATCTGCAAAGAATTCTAATGTTCTTCTGCTTTTCTATTTCAGATTACTTAACCAAGTCACATACTCTCAACTTTATCTTTTGGAGCTATACTTGTCTCAGAAATCTGACACTTTCCTTTTCACTTTTGACAAGTTATAAAAGACCAATTCTAAAATGCCTGAACCAAAATAGAGAAGTTCTTCTCATATTTCATTTGATTAACTAAACAGAATTATGGCATGCCCTAGAGTAATTCAATGCATAAGAGCAGCTACATATTCATAAATGAGACCTTTGCATCTACAGTCTTTTCTCTAGCATAAGTTCTAGAGTTGTGACATTTATCTTTAGATCATTGTAGTTGCACCAAAGAAAATCATATTTGAAGGAAGATGTGATTTTTTTTTTTTTTGGTCAGCTGAAAAGACTTTTTTTTAAATAGACATTTAATTGTCTATATAAAAAGAAAAACAGTTCTACTTCAATTTTAGTTTTTCTCACAGATTAAGATATTTTTACAAAATCAGATACAATGACTTATATTAGAAGTCAATATTTGGCAATGATTTCTTATGACAGTTGTTTTATTTGGTTTCAGCCACTATCCCAGAAATAACTATCTTTTGCAAAGTAAGAGATGCATAGTATGATCAGTAAGCTACTCATTTCAGACAGTTAAGAAGGCTCTTTTCTTAAAATTTAAGTTATTGGGTGTACAATAACAGTACATTTTTAAGGAAGATAAATATTGCAATATTTTAAATAAAAATGAATAAAAAGTGCACATGAGACATGACGACAGACTGAAAAGACAGAATTGGAAGAAGGAAAATGCTGGTAAGGAGAAGAAAAGTGCTTGAGGAACAAATTAAGTTAAAAGCTGAGTAATAAAGCAATAAAGACAGGAAGGAGCAAGAAAATCTAAAAAATCTGCACAAAAGGTACAAAAAAAGAAGTAACTGGCACTGTAAGAGAGCAATCGTCGTTCAGGCAACAGCTCTTCATGAAAGTGTGCGCATGCATATGATATGATACGTTATCAAATGAAGTTGATACCTTTTGGAAAACAGCACTTTCCTGATAGGCTTTTGGAGGGTACTTACTAATTTTTTTATTGCTATTATTATATACAAAGAAGTACTAAGAAAAAAGAATTCTAAAGGCAGGCTAATAACGTTTGGTGGAATATCTGGAAAATCTCGTATCTAGTAATCTAGTAATTAAATTCCGCTGTGTAGTCAAGGTTTACATAAAACAAAAGACAGCCATAGCTACTATCTTTCTAGCCCTTCTAAGTGATATTCCTTTAGTCCCATGCTAGTCTTACAAAGGCAGCAGATAAGAATTTTTATTGTTTGCATTTTATTTCTAATATTTGTAATCAATTTCAAATTAATTAACAAATTTTAACTAACTAACATTTATAACAACCTTATGAGATTGGTAGGCAAATTTATAATTTTATTTTCTGTCCTGGAATGTTCGATATTGATTTATGACTAAGACATTTGTATGCAAAGAGTCCCCTGAACTTTGCTGTTTAAATATAATAATGCACTATTCAACACCCTTAATACCTGAGATTCAAGAAAGCAGATTACTCATAAATCCTTATGGGAAAACAAAAAACACTACTGCCTACTAGGGAATAGGAAAGAAGCATCAAAATATGAAGGTATTCCAAAAGTTAAACTGAACATAAACCATACATATATATTATGTGTAAACATAAACTCTGTAACAATATGATGTATTATTAGGTATCTTTAAATTACATGAATCAAGTTTTTACTAGAATGAAGACAATACTGTTGTAAATCTACACTGTCATTGTACTTTAGCACAGTAGTGTTAATTATATGGTAAGGAGTGTGGCTACACTTTTTTTCCTGGAACATAATCATGAATTCTTTTTACATTTACTGGAAAAACATTTTCAAGGGCAGTTCACTTTGACTGCTCTATTTACTAGGGTTTTCTTCCAAATGCATTCCAAAACACAGTGTGTAAAGCTTAACTGTGAGAAATCACATGAGTGGTTCAGAGATGAAAATAGAAAACATTTCACTGGAGTACTTTCACTGGCTTCCTGGGTTTTTTTGAACAGATGCAAAAAAAGTAGCACAGCTTTAATTATTGACTTACCAAGCTCTATCATGCGCAGTTGTATTTCTGCACACTAAGTGGTACCTGTTGATGTGGAGTCTCATAACAGAGGAAAACCCAAACCCGCACCTCCTGTAGTATCTTTTCCTTGCTTCCTGGATTGTAATAAATACACTGCTGTTATCAGATAAAATATAGAGGAATTATTTAATTCAGGTGGCAAAATCTATGCTATCAGTTTTAGCCTTTTCTCTTAGCCAACCTTCTCTATATACCAGTTCTGTATAATTTAAAACTATCATCACCGTAAAATATTTCCTTTCTGAGAAAATAACAGTTTCCCTTTTGTTGATCATATTCTCAATTTATAAACTAAGTTTGTGTTCTGAGACTCTTGGCCTACAAATCTGTTATTTGAGAATTCTAGTCATTTGAAGAATCTCCCTCCAGTAAGTCTTTATGTTTTATATGGCCACTTCTTTTGCTTGGTTGTTGTTTGTTTGTTTGTTTTCTTCTTTTTTTTTTTTCTTTTCTGCCTTCATACACAAGTTAGGTTAACTTGATTTTTAAAGGGATTTATGACTTTAATAGTAAAACTGATATTTGCAAAGGACTGCACATTATTTATCTGATTTGGGTATATTCCATGTAACAGCGTAATTCCTAACACATGGGAGGATCTTTGCACTGGTTTTCAAGAAAATTCTTGAACTAGAATAAACCATATAATCCTTTCTTATAGACTTACCGAGATCCACTTGAATGCAGTTAAGAGTTTTGTCTGTTTCTTTGCTTTTGTCATCACTATTCTGGAATCTGGTGATCAGAAACATTTTTCTCATTTTGTACTTATGTTTATTTATGGCCAGGTTGTATGTGCTAGCACTGTGCTTCACTTTAAAAGTCTTTCTTGTTGATGACGCTTTTTTGTTTTGTTTTGTTTTCCTCCCTTCCATAAGGTGTTACAGATTACAGTTGTATTCTAGCTTCAGTTTTGGAAAGCTAAGAAGTCAAGTTTTTCTGAACAATTCATGTAAGATAGGCTTTCCATTACTCTTTTCAGCCGTTTCACCTGTTGCAATTTCAATGACCACTTCTCAAAGGTAGCCAGTAGTCTATGAAGACTCAGCAACACTTGTTCCATGACATTGATTCTTCTCTACATTGATTGGAAATACTTCTTAATTAGCTCATAACCTTTGACTACTGTATTCTAGATATGGCAATTACTTTATAGTATTCCTGGTATTTATTCAGTTTCTAGTTTCATTAACCTGACTTAGTCCATTTTGTTGCCAAAGCAACTTTATTTTTACTGAGTTTTCCCACTCACTTTTCTTTTATTAAATGCCTGTCTAATCAGGACTAAATGAATTCAGGCCAACTACTGAACTTTCACTTTATGTGATAAGGATTAATATTAATAAGTGAAACAAAGAGAATGTTGACCTATTTTTTTTCTATTGATATTTCTTTATCCATTGTTATATTACTTTATCTGATTTTATTTCTCCTATAAAATAAAACTAAGCCTAAAGTCTGCACAAGTCTTTCCATGACCAGCCTGTACGATTAACTTCAGCCTCCCTTAATACACAAAGCCATTTTTCATTCCTTTATATGAGATCTATAATTTCAAATATTTTTTTAATAAAAACATCCCAGTGAACAGATATTCAAAGCCTATAAGACTATAAGTCTATCACCATGTTTAAAGACTTGGTTTCCTTTACTGGGATTACATAAAATACATCATAAGATAGGTTGCAAAGCCTTTCAATAAAAGAGCTGCTTAGCTACCTGTTGTGTCATAAGTAGAAGGAGGATCAGAGATTCATAGATTTATGAGAATCATCTCAAAAGGTGATTAAAACAAGATCCAGTATACCTAAGCAATTTCTGACAGATGTGTCTAACTGATCTTGAAAACGTACATTGAAGAGTAAATTCCAGAGTATCCCTCTTCAAATGCTTACGATTTTTTTTCTGATTCCTTGTGGATTCTGTCTACATATTTTATATTCTTCCAAAAAGAAAATAGGTGTATAAATTAAAAAATGTCTTTGCTGAGTCTCCTTTCCAGAAATAATAAATCAATTTATTTCAACCTCCATTATGCTTTTTTGTCAAATATTTCTTTTTTGTTATACCTTCCAATTTTTCTACAATATTTTTCAAGTGTGCTTTCCCCAACATGCAACAGAACAAAAACAAATAAAATAAATAATTTCCTCCTCTGACTTATATGCATTTTTTTTTGGTAATATACCTCAAAATGGTATTTTACTTCTTACATATTTATTGCCACAGTATCATATGGTAGACTCATATTCTATTTTTGATCTACTGAAAGTACAGCTCCCCTATTTTGAAAAATAGTTGATTAGACACATCAATTTTATTTTGGTACGTCTTGCCTTAGTATAGAAATTTGCACTTGGCTTAAATGAAATGAATTGCATTTCTTGACTTTCACCCATTTTTTATGATGTTTGCAGCTCCTCATAGATGGATATTATCCATAAATGTTATCCGTGTTTTCTATAAAACAGCATGTAAGCTGTTTTTAAAAATACTGACTAGAATGAGGTCCAAGTCAAACTCTTTTCATATCCAGCTTAAAAAACCAAACAAATTATAATTAGATTTTCAGCACTTTCTCTTCCCTTCCCTTTGTCATTTTAGGATTTTATCAGCCCCCCTTTTTCCTATTTTACTCATGAAACTCCCATGTAGAACATGTTGAAAACCTTATCGAACTCAAAAAATATCAGTTCTATTGTTAACATTAGTGGCTTCCTTTCTCCTTGAAAGCAGAAGATTTGTTTGATTTGATACGGTTTCTTTTGAGCTTTATTTTCCTATTATTCTATAACTGATTATTGATAGATCGTTCAGTAACTTGTTCTGCTGTTGTCTCAAAGTTTGAAGACTTAATCTATAATCTTTTTGTTTCATCTTTTTACAAGTATAATGTTTTCTTTATGCTGCAAGGATTCTCAGGTAACAGTAAAGCTGAAGTGAAGCTTTATTTATTAAAAAAGATTAAAATGCAGATGCATTACTGCAGACACAATTGTTTAAATAAAGTAATTTTTAGGGAAACAGTTTACAGAGATATATTTAATTTTACATATGGCTGGAAAAAGGACTCAAAAGCTTCTGATGATTCAATACAGAAAAAATGTTGTAACCATGTGATTCAACAGACTATTTCAGTCTATAGACAACTGAAGACAAATAAGCTCACCCATAAGTTTTTAAGCTTCATGACTCAAGAACAGTGATAGCAAAAGACTTCACGGAGTAGGGTGGACAAAAATAATTACCTGCTGTTTGCTAGAGAGCTTGCGGTTGTAATCTGTATGCTGCATCTTTATAATGAAAGATAGTGATAAACAAAATTTCCTGTTCCTATGTTACTAAATTACTTTAAGAATTACATTCTGAAAATGGAAATTAATTTTGTTTTGGAAAGTTCAGGTGCTTTACAATCACTTGTAGTTTCTATTGCATTTTCTAACAACAGATTTCAGCACTTGAATATGCAGAGGCAACTGAAGAAGTCTAAACGCTAAGATTTTTAACCTGTTTTGTAGTTTGCAGAAGGAAAAGACTTTCAGAGTCATATATCTCAAAACCAAAACTTTTTCAAGCAATGAATAGGGATTTATTGAGCAAACTTTTTAAGAGCTAAATAAGACATTAAAAGAGAATTGAAAATTACACATGCAGGAAAACGAATTGGGAAGAATAGAATTAGAAACAAAATCAGATGTGTGTGCTATGCCACTCAACACTGAAGAAGAGCAAGAAAATGTTACTAGATACAGGGAGTAAGGAAAGGGTACTCACTGGGAAGGATTCAAAGAAATATGCAGAATGACTGGATTTTTACTTAAGGAAAGTAATTTCTGTGTGTCTGTGTCCTTAGTGTCCTGGCAAAAGGGAAGTTAAACCAGACAGTGCAAAAAAAGGTTGCAGATGATCAGACAGGAAAAGGATATACAAAGAGAATATGTCTAGTCTAGTATATCAGTTGTATACAGGCAAACTGGGAGGGAATTTGGCTTTGTGTGGAAGTGAAAGTATTTGAAGTAACAAAAAAAAAAGGGGGGGGAGGATAGAAAAAACAAGTATATTATGTCTTAAGAGTAACATAATGAGTTACTCTCAAAAGCACAGCAGTGCATACTTAATGACAGTTCCATTGCTCTGAATTCGATTACTGAATGTGTTATTCACTTTTAAAGGTGACAACATGACAGTATAGATTTTACAGCAGTAATTTTATTTACCAAACAGTGCCATTTCCTTAAGAGGGATACATAAAGATAAACTGTTCAGCTTGATGGCTCTATTTGCAGCATGGAGACATTAAAGGAGACTTGGTGCTTTGCTGCCTCTCCGGATTTTGTAGCAAAACTACAATGAAACAAAAGGTGTGCAGCAATACCATATACTTCAGCTTCTTAGGAAATATTTTTATGTTCATTGTGGTCCTTCTTTTCATGAAATTAATCTTGTTCTTTAATGGCAACATTACATCTACTGGCAACATCTACAACTGTGTAGAATTAATTAAACACAATTCAAAAATTATTTCAGAGTTGGAAAAAAGTTTGCAATTTAGAATCAAATTGTTTATATAATAACTCAAAGCTTTTGGCTATTTGTCCTAAGTATAGTTACTTGTCCAGAAAAAAAGAATAGCTTACTTTAAAGAAGAATATTAGTGTTTGCTGCATTTTCAGCACATAGCAGAAATTTATGTCACAGAATATGGTTTATTTGGCACTGGTGATGAATGTATTTCATTTTTTTCAATAGATTATTTGGAAAGTATTGTATTTGAAAGCACAATTATATTAAAAAATGTAATAGAGCAAAGAACTAAAATATAGACCTTGCTAAAGAGCACTTATTCTAATAAGTCAAAAAGAGATGAAAACATGCAATTGTCCCAGCATTTCACTTGGAACAGAAATATCACTGCTAATATATTATCCCTTTCTGCATTTCAATACAGGGCAAGACATTCAGATCACAGGGCATTATGGTATAACAATCTGGAGCATTCTTCTTCTGGGAAATAATAATATAATAATAGTAATAATAATAAACTAATCATATAAACACTCTTAGACATCTTTTTTCTCATATTTTGGAGAGATTTGGAGAGAATATAAAAAACTTTCTTCCACTCATTGCAGTCTCAGAAATAGCAACCCAAATCATTCACTGTACTCTCCTAAGACAGAACTGTAGGAAAGGAGCTGGTTTTAGGTCTCATTCTGATTTTAATGCTGACTGGACCAGTAGTATGGACCAGGCAGAATCCTCATGCATGTCTGATTCCCTGTTACATTCCTGGTCACATAAAAATTTCAGATTAGTACTGCAAAAAGAAAGAATGCACAAATGGAACTCTGTCTAGAGAAAAAGCAATTGTGTCTTCACAAACTTTTTTCTTGATAGGAGAGGATAATAAATATAAACTTAATCTCGTGAATTTATTTGACAAGAGTAGCTGGCACAGCACTTAAAAATATGTGCAAAGAGAGAAAGATCAGTACAGCAGTGGTATTAAATACATTTTAACAGCTTTCAGACTTTTACCGAAAGGTTTTTTATGCTTTAGTACAGACACTAAATATAACTATATAGTGTTCATTTTCACATTGTTTCCAGGAGTTTATTCCAGTGTAAATTCAAGAATTCATTAACTTCTCAGCACTTATCTATATGGACAAAAATTAAATTAAAATAAGCTATCCAGAATGTGTAATTCTTTAGCCTGAAATAACTGGGAAATGACTTTTTTTTCCCCTCCATTTGTTATATTTGGAAATCAAATTTATCTTATGAAATGGTTTTAGAGGTCTTCCATTTACATTCCCAAACTTTTCATCTGCCTCACATGAACTGTATGCTGCCTGTTGCTCTTGGCTCTTCCAATAACTGAATATCACATCTCACATAAACACTGATCCAGGTAGGATCAGTCTGGTATCATTTATGCACTGCTAGATATGACATGCCTAATTTTTTGCTCCCATGCTGTTCTTTGCTCTCCGCTATTTTTGTTTAACTTTGCACTGAGATTTCGGACTTCTCTTCCCTTCTGAAAACCAGAATAAAGTTTAAAGGTAGAAAAAGAATTTAAAATAATTCTTGAAATGAGATATCACAGTAGGCTTCCATCTGATGACACATTAAAAAACAGAATATAGATGGCTTACAAATGTCAAAAGATAAAAGAGGGACCTCTGACAGCAGTCACATGGACGCAGTCTTAGATCTAGTTCCTAGCAGAGACCTCACCACTTCAGACAGTACCATGTACAAGAGGATATAGAGGAGCATGGAGCAAATGATTCCTTGCATGAAGATGTGACTGACAGGTGAGAGGGCTTCAGCACGTAGAAACGTGACCAAGAGCTCATGTAAACAAACCTGAACAGTTAGCTGCTCTTGGCTTCTGTCTCTGAAAATACTAGGTCTGTACAGGAGAAGCCATCAAATTCCCCTTAATCACACATCATTAGATTTGAATTTTATGGGTGAGTTTCTGGCACCGAATACCTGTTTCTATTCACGGAGCTAGTTTATGCTATCTTGGTTAGATGTGAATTTCTTTTTTGCCAGGTTACCATTTCTTATGCTCACGGTGGCAATCAAGGTGAAAGTACAAAAGCCTACAGCTGCATTTGACCATTTTTTCTGATTTCACCCACTTCACCTTTTTGCTGACTGAACCAAATGGTTTACATGCAATCAGAATGGGGAGGGCAGTTTGCCACAGTGCCATACTGCCAGATATGCTTCTCTTGCTCCCTCTCTAGTCCTCTGCACTGCCATTCACACTTTCTTTTCTTCCTCCCTCCCTCTCCCAACCTATTTGCTGGCTTCATTTTCCTTTACATCATGCTGCATGCACGGAGGCTGATCACATTAGACTAATAAAATCCTATGCTGATGCTCCATTTTGCTAGAGAAAAAGTGCCTGTATGTACTGTTATAAAATATGCCTCTGTTTTGGTAAAGTGTAAAATTAGCTTAGTTCATCAGTGACAGGTGCAATTAAAAAAAAATAGTGAGTATAGCAAGGTATTTTTTATGTACAAGTCTACTAAAAATAAATTTCAAAATTAAACAAATCCTAAGGAAAAAAATTCTTATACTTCCAAGCTCTTTAAGAAAAGGGAATATTTATTAATCCCTAGTATTCTTACAGCAACATTAACTCTGAACTTTCAGAATACCCAAAGAGAGTATAAAATAATATTTAAGATACAGAAAGTGCTCTGTTTAGATTTTAATATTATAAGACAAGATGGCCTTGTTATTACTTCTGAAATAGGAGTCTCTGCCCTTCTAGGAAAACTCCTAAAGGAAACTTCAGAAAGGGCCATTCTTTTAAATAACAACAATGTATGCCTTTCTCAGACTATCCTTCATAAATAAGAATTTTCTTTGACGTTTGATCACACAGGTAGAGAAGTATGTTGTCCAGCATCCTCCAGGATTAGAGCCGCCTACAGAAGAACAATCACAATTACTAGCCTGGGTATATCGGGCTTGTAAATTGCTACCGCAGTCTTATTTTGGCTCCTAAAAGTAAAATACACTCCAACAGAAAAGCAATGCAGTATGACCTTTTTAGAAAGGGACAGCCAGTCACTACGACCAATCGTTGTGAACAGGAGAGGTATTTTGGTTCCAAAGCACTCAGGAAAAAAAGTAGAAGAACAGTCTATTAAGACTGGAAAGTGGTCCTGGTGATGATTTCAGAATCATAGGATTGAAAAATGTTATCATCTCCTTCGCTAAAACATAAGCCTTAGGTGTGATCTAAATCCCAAGAAATGCCTAAAGAAGACTTTCTGAAGCAGGTAACGCATTATTGTGGGGAAGCAAACTACATCAAAGCTACTTTCTGCTTTTTCCCGTCTTACTTTTTGGCATGTCTTTCTAAAGAATTCTGTCCTTTTACAGGGAGTTGTTTTCAAAACTTCCAGCACTATTTCTTGTAGCATAATGGAAAAAAAAAAAAGTTTCTGTGAGCTGAAGATCTCTGATGTCTCCAACTCAAAAAAGAAGCAAGATCCTAGCTTTTCCAGGTCCCAAGATCTGTGCCAGCTACCAAGAAGAAGGTGAAAGGCTACAATGTATTGAAGCAGAACCAAGAGCAGAAAAGCCTTTCTGCTGTAATGTTCAGAAGCTCAAAGGCCCTTGTATATTGCTGCTACAGTCTACTTTTAGTAGGAAAAGGAAATATAAATGTTTGTAAGACAATAAGCTCCAGACAGTTTTGAACCAATTCCTGATCTAAACCAAAACATATATAGCCAAAAAAATGGATTCTTTTCCCTGCTTAAGCAATTTTAACAGTGTTAAGATACAAATATATTTTGGTTCAATGAACCTGAGGATATCCAAGCCTTTCCCTAGCAGACATAAAAAATATTGCCTCCACTAAGTGTTTGCCTTTAAATTTAAAAAGCTATTTGGCTGCTATCAATATGCTAAAGTTTGAATTAAAAAAATTCAGTGTGACTACCAACCTTATTCCATATTTATTGGAAGTAGACATTGGCTAGTATCTATACTCCTTAATGCTCACTCCTTCTAAAACAGATTTTCGTTGAAAAGAACTAGCTGGGTAATCAAAAACAGATGCAGGTACTAAGTTACCAGTTTAACATCTGGATCTCCCTGTTGCACAAGCTTCCTTTTGGCCCTGTTTTATTTAGCGGTGCAGATCCTTGATCTATGACTGTTGTTCATAATGGTTCCCACAGCAGCAAAAATATCTTTGTCAATCAAAGCAAAAAAAAAAAAATCCATAAAATGGTATTTTTGTGAACTTTTCTTCACTGCAGGCAATAATACAAACATTCCTACCCAAAGCACAAAGACAAGGCTACTGTCACAGTCCTGGGACCTTCCTGTTTTTGATCTTTGTTTTCTTTTTGGTGAGTTCTGATAACTAAGTATTGGGAATGAATAATAGGAATAATATAAATAAAAAGACAATCAGATTCCACAATCAATTCTCTTGGAGAACGGCAGGCAAAAAAAGCCCATAATAATTTCCTGGAGACCAGCAAATCCCAAAACACAGGACAAGTGTTCTCTTGAATAACAGTCCATATTTCCACGACAGCCTGACCGCTGATTTGCCACACCACTTTGATTAGATACTAACTTTCTGAGCAGTGAGCTTGCAGATTGCAATAGACATACGCAGACATGTGAGTTCTCCTTCGCTTTACCCTGGTCTCTCCTTCTGGTAACTGCTTTACAATATGTCAAGAAACAGAGGTCTTTCTAACACACACTGTTTTATCCATATACCTTCTTCACCCACTCAGGCTTGTTCTCACATCACAGATACAATACCAAACAAAATGAAACTATTCTAAATGGTGTCCCTCCTGAAACAGCTGTGCAGTCTTGCCATCTTCCCCTTTGTTATTCTCTCCTTTCTCATTCTTCCTGGTGCAGCTGCAGACAGCAGGGGAGGCTTTAGCTGTTGCTTTTGTAGCTGCTGCCAAAACTGCTCACTAGTGCAGCAACTGGTTTACAAAACTGCAGATGTTTGGTGTCGGTGTATTTCATACCTCTGTGCAAGCCACTGCAAATTCCAGGTCTCTAATTCATAAGCGCAGAACACTGTTTTATCCAGAGTTTCAAATTAACAAATTGTAAATGGACTTGCTTAGCCATAGTGCAGACTCTTATGGAAGAACTATAGCTAATTTTCAGCACTAAGTGTTAGTTTATCTGCCCATATCTGGCACACAGAAGTCTGATATCTAGTCTGCTCTAGGCACCCTAGGCTCTGTTTATAATCAGTATAGATACCTCCAGAAGTGATTCACTAAAGGGATCCTAGAGAGAGAAGCTCAGACTTAGACATCAGACCTTTACACAGTCCAATGTAGACAATATGAAACTATCCTCTCTCTGCTACCCTGTGAATAATCCAAACATAGAAATGCCCACTGAAACTGAATTGATAAAGAGGGAAATTCTAATGGAATTTAGCAGTAGACATCTGCTCAGTCCTCTGATTATGAGTATGATAAAAAATGGAGTTGAGGTTCTCAAGGAATTGGTGTAGATTTTACAAGAAGTAGGATAGATATCACTAGGCTTAGGTGGTTGCAGATTAGAGGCACACATTTAGCATAAAAACATCAAAAATATAAATTAGTGCCTAAATCTTATTTTGTAGTTCTACTTATAGGTGCTTCTATGTGTTTCAGAAATACAAATGCTATGGCCCTCTTTCTCTTACTATTTTTGAACACATTCATTTGGTAAATTCGTTACTGATGACTAGGGATTAACGTCACTTTCATGTAATTCCTGATCCAGCCCCAATCTTGTTACTTCTCTAAAAAAGTTAATACATTCAGGCAGTAGTCTTCACCTAGTACATTTAGACTTTCTACTGCTGCATGTTGAAACAGACTGCCTCCTTTCTCTGTTAAAGGAACAGATATACATTAAGTGTGCATCCGGGCAGGTTGTCTCAGCTGACAGATTTTGTTGGGAATCAATGCAATTCTACCGTTGTAAAACAATAGGTCTGTCACTGTGAGACCACTTGAGGTTCTACTAGTGTCCTTATCAAAAATTCATCTGAAACATGATTTCCTCCTGAGATATGGCATCTGGATTTTGATGAGTTTTAATGAACCCTAGATTCTATCTGAAAACTGCTGCCTTTTTTTTCAAGAAAGAGTCACCATAGCTACCAACAGTAAAACATTTGTTTTTTCTGGAGTATGTTCTTAAAAGACAGTACCACATATGCAGTGTTTATGGTTCTGATCATACACTAGAGATGGTTTTGATTGTTTTTCTTGGCACCTTCCTCCAAGTTTCACAGATGACTCCAAAGAATGTCCCAGTCTTGAAGATGTCATCTACTCTGGCTCAGGAGGAAAGCATGTTCTTACTGCATATTAAAAGCTAGGAGGCAGGCAACATACCTACTCTCAAAGTCACTGAAATGCAAAATGTTGGATGCTGGATGAGATGCTATTCTATATAGTGACTTTCTTGGTCATGTGATCAGAACTCTAACTAAAAAAAAAAATTCTGAGACTGAGAATGCATTTCAAAAAATTTGCTATAAGCACTTTTTTGAACAAGAATTTTCTGTTTCATGTAATATTGTTTAGAAGTTAATCCAAGTCAAACTGTGTTACAACATTTAGTTTCTTCTAGAAATCTTCAATCACAGCTGAAGGAAGAAAGTAGCACAGATTTGTTTTAGCTTACATCCCCTTCTCAGCCTCTTGGATTCTGTTTGGCAAGCAGAACTTGTTAAACATATGGTCTAAATGTTATTACTCTATCATTTATAAAAATTCAGAATTCGACTTTTTGTCTTCAGGCTCTTTCATAACCTTCCACACTCAGTCTGAGTGTGTACATGTACTCAGAGCAACACTTACAGTGCAGCTACTTCTCAGCTGATTGCATGTCACATTGTGTATCGATCCACAGATCCCTATAACGGCATTTCACCAGTTCCAGAAGTTGTCACTCCTGGATGTATCTAAGCGCCAATGTATTTGGCTTCCTCAAATAATTTTACTCTGGAACTGAACCTGACATTATTTAGAAGATTGGAACTTAACCCTTAAGTTCCAGTGGTTTATTTAGAAAAGAACATCACAGCTCTAAGTGACACCCACAAAGCACAAAAACTACTATCCATACTACAAAAACTAATATCCATATATTTTAAATAGCTAGTTAAGCACTGCAAACAAAAGGAACTTCTAAGTTTGGATATAAGACTTCTCATATTTACTACTGTCATGAAAAATTATCAGAAAATTTCACATACATTTTTAAATTGGTCGTCTAAATGTTGACTTTTCTATCCATAGTTAGTCATCCCATATGTATTATATGATTTTCCAAGGTATTTCGCACCCATGTCTCCCATATCAGGTCACATCTAACCTGATATAAACAAATGAACAGATGAAAAAAAGTAACCAAAGCCCTTCCCGAACCCTGGATGCACCTTGAGTTAACTCTAAGGATTCTGATTTTTTTTCGTAGATAAATAGAACAAAAGAAAACAAAACAAAACACACACTGGCATTGCACTGCACCACCAGATCATGATCAGTGCCAGAAGTCATTATTATATCCCTAAGCACATTCAGCCAAAAGATCCTGTCTGTGTGATAGGCTTAAACTGAATTCAAAATTTCTTTCCACCCATTCTGCTCAGTAACACCACTGCTTGCTAGATGTGTTGGATCTCCTGTACATGTCCTACACAGAAAAAGAGAGTTACAGAGAGAAATTCAGCAGCTTCTGCTATTTTGTTTCTCCCAGTCATTATTTCCTCCATTTATCCTTGAAGTTTCCTTTTTACCAAACAGCTACAATTTTCCTTTTAGCCAAACTGCAGTCACCATGAACCTCATCCTCCAGGTTCCTCACAGTGAACTTATTGTGTAAAGCCCTAGAAATGTTCCCTTCTCTTGTACAGACTTCTCTAAATCATGAAATCACTCATGGATTTTATGATGCATTAGCTCAGGGAATTTTAGAAATTCCCTTATTATCAGGCTTTTTATTGCCTGAAAAGGTATACAAGGCAAAACTCAGGACAGCATGATTATTATGTTGCCTTTACTCACCCATTATTATGTGAATGCAACAAATAGCTGTGGATTTTATATTTAATTATTTCCAAAACCATTCTTTTATTCCCAAGGTCAGTGTTTGATAGCATCTTCTAGTGAAATAAAACTAGCATTCAGATAATGTTCTAGAAATGAGGTACAGATTTGGATTCATTTTGTGTTTTAAAAATTACTTTTTTTTTTTTTTTTTAATAAAACCTAAGGCTTATATTTCATTCGAATATACCTGTGCTTTTGTGTAAATCTACCCATCTGTACTTGTCCTAGAAGGCCAGCCACTGTGAAGAAGAGCTATCCCTCTGAAGAGTTTGGGAAAGAACAACTTAGTGAAGAACCTCATAATGAAAAGCTATTAATATATTTCTCATTTACCTAAATATCATGTCACAGATGTCATTTTTACCTTTCTGTCCACTGAATCTGTTCACAGCATATGTTATTTTTCTTTACTTTTAATTTCTTTCGGGTTTTTTGCATGAAGATTGAAAATCCTCAGTAAAAAGACTACAAAGTTCCAGATTTTTGTTTTCCTAGAGGGCAGAACTGTTTCTTTTCTGCCAAGCATTTACTCCTGCTATTTCAGCTCTGGATGTATTTTTAACTGCTAGTGATGTTAAAACAACAGCTTCCATCATTTTGTGGAGGTGACAGGTGCCCCCCTAATAAAATGGCAGTTGTTGCTTCTGCTTACCTTGTTTTTCAAAAGGAAGCTATGTCTTTCTGCTACTACAGGCTGCCACAATGCTGCTAACTCCATCATCTAGGGAGATAATATATCACTGTTATATTACTTTTAACTTCTCTTTCACTGTAGGAAACAGATGTCAACTGTTAAAACCTATTTTATGTCCTAAAAGAATCCTCTCTCAAGTCATGGCTTTTACAGGTTTTATAAATATTTATATTAGGTCTTTAAAACCCCTGTAGCACTTCATGGTCATAAACCAGGATTTTGATATTAAAAACAAATAAGCTACAGGTGCAAACACTTAGTTCCTGAAATTTTCATCCTTCTTAATTTTTCAGGCCCATTCATTCCTATCTAGAGTTCAGAACAAAAGCAGAATTCTGCCCAGTTTTCCTTATCCCCACTCACGATCCCCCACCAACACACATCCACTGAGTCTCTATAGGTAGCTTTGGGTTAAAGCTGATCTTTTCAGAACAGCATGAAGATCCGAAGAGTAAGTGGGGRAAAAAAAAAAATAGTATATCATTAATAAAGTTTTCTACACTAATGAAGACTACGGATATGTAAAGCTTTGATTTAACTGTTTCTTTAACCAGAGTGTTTAACAAAAGGTCCATAAAATAACCTTTCCTAATTTGTAAATGTTTCATAACATTAAAATATCATGCTGCAGTTTTGTAAATACTCTGAATTTCTGCAGGAAACTTTGTCCTTTTTTTTTTTTCTCCTGATTTTAAGTTCAGAGGATTTAGTTTCTTTTTTAGCAGTTCTGTTATTTTTACTTGAGTTACTCTAAGTGCATGCCAGTATACCAGACCTGTGTGTCTCATACATATTTTTTTAATACTACAGAAATCTGTAATAAGCTGTATGCTTATAATAAATGTATGCTACTTTTTCTGACCTATTTAGGAACTCATAGAACAATCTTGTTGTTTYGTAAGTGTTTTTCCCCACAAAAATTTGAAACCAGTATACAGAGTAGCTAAGAAATTAAAATAATGATACATCTTATTTGACTATCCTGCAACAATGCAATTAAGCAGGAAAAAAAATGAAAAAAAGAAAAAGAAAAGGGAATTATTCTGCCTACCTGCTCAGTTGTGGTATGCAAGTAATCAAGCATTTATCTAAGCACAAGCAAAAAGACTGAAACAGTTATCAGTCCTCCTAAAATGTCCAAACTAGTGACAAACTAGTGACAAAGCTGACAGGTACACAACAGGTAATAAATTATTCCTCCTGAATTAATAGATGGGAGAAGCCTTCAACATTTCTGACACCAGTTTAGAGTTTGTTAGCTTACGCGTTCTTTGTTAGATGTCAGGTTGTCACAGGATGTCAGACTGGATTTTCGAGCCTCGCTACCTCTGAAATAGATTGTAGCAGCTGAGCAATACAATACCCTCAAGTGCAAGCATTAAATTCAACACTACCAATAAATGGGCTAATGACCCATGTTAAAGTCTTGGGCTTCAGCCTAGCCTAGCATCTCTCCAGCAAGCAAGCCTCTAGTCCCAGAAGGTCACAGTGTAGCTACTGCATGTGACAGATGCATTTTTTTCCCAGAAAAAACAGGCAATTGTGGTGCACTGGAAGCAACTCACTACTCAGCTGCCTCCTCCACCTCCCAATCTGCCATACACTCTCTTCCCCAGGTACTAAGTCATGAGAATTGAGCAGAGGAAGTACAGATGCTCAGAAAGCAAGGGATAYACTGAAAGACAAATCTCTTGTCTTCCCTGCTGCTTGATTCTCCTAGGCTCATTAACCTTAACTGCTGGCCTGGGACCATAACACTGAACAACTTGCTTCAAGCAGCATTGTATTGTGCTGCCCCTGTCAATCTGGATTACAGTTTTGGCCACTGCAGTTTTAATTTCTAATTGAACTGATTAAAAACAATGCTGGTGCTGTCAAGGGAAACATACTGATACAAGCTATGGATGAGGAGGAATTCTGTACAAAATTTCTGTTTTTGCATCTTAACTCCATTTTGCTGAAGGGCATATATTTGTAAGCTATTTCTCTAATCTCCAAAAGTTCCACTGAAATTCACTATCGTTAATTTTCCTTCCTTTTCCATCTCTGTCTCTGCTGTGATTTGTGCTGTCTCTTTCTTCATATGTCTTTACTCTAGAAATGGAAACACCATGATGTCCTTTGACAGACAAGATGGTTTCTACTGACATTTAACAAAACTTCAGTTGTTCTCAGTATTTTCCTCCCACGTGAGGTAACACAGGTGGAGAAAAATCTGTGTGAAGTCCTAAAGGGCTTCCTTAACATATATTTACATGCCACACAACATAAGAAATATATACAAGTTAAAGATAATTTTTCCAGTATCAAGCATTTAACAAATTAAAATCAATTCCACCAAAATCATGACATCAGCTTGCATAAATAATAATAAATATGCATGTGTACATATATATGCAAGCATGAGAGCTAGAAACTTTATAGTTGGACACATATATCCTTTATATTCTTTATAAACATATTCTTTATAACAGAAAAATTCAAGAAGTCTGAAATTTTAAGAAAAAGTATCAAATTTCATGACATGTCTAAATATTTTTGAGTCAACAGACTAATATCGTGTTTTATGAAAGTCTTGTTATTCCCAGGTGTCATATTAATAACTTCACAAGCTCTGGGAAGAATGTCCAATTCATCTTCCAAAAAATGTTGGAAAAATCTTTTTTTTTTTTCTTTCTTCCTCCAGATAAGACCAGTAACATCAGCTTAAAGGACCAATTCACTTTTGCAAAGTAAAAGATCTAGAAGTGAGCAGCAGAGAATGAATTCCACTGAGGCCTAGTGCATATTTAGTTTACTTCTACCAAATAGACAATGTCCAAGTATCTCAAACAAAGATAATACCACAGAACTAGCCAGAAAATGAACTCTTGACCTCCCATTATCTAATTCTTATTTAACATGTTTTTAGAATGATTCTAAAAATACATTTTAAAGGTTAATAACATCATTAAAACAATGAACTTTTAAAAGCATGCTCAGTTTCCATAGAACTCTTGATGCCACTTCAATGATCATTTAGATCAATAGTTATGTGACATCAGAGAATAATATTCTAAGTTTTCATATGGCATCATATTAAAATTTATTTTTTTAAGACAAATTAGGTTTGGCATGAGTAGTAAGTTCTATGGTCACTGCTATAACTTGCAGGGTTGAACTGCACTGTAAATATGTTGTGAAAGTTCTAATAAGCTTATGTGCTTTCATCTGTGTTTTTAATATTGTCATTCAAATCAAAGTCACAGAAAGTGATCTCTCAACAAACTAGTTCCTGTCTTAAGTGGCTTTGAATAACAAAAAAATAGATTTTTTTTTTTTATTATTTAAAGGAAGCTCACTGCAAAAGATAAAATGTTCATTCAGTCTTGCAGCATTTTTTGTTGCTACAGATAGATGTGTTGCTTTTTGTAATAGTTAAATCTTTCTTGGATGTAATACATTGCAATAGCAAGGGCCACAGCAGTGCATAATGCAATGTCTGATTTTTCCACTCTATTACATGGGCAAACAGAGAACTTTTAGTGAACGCACTTGTGTAGACTCTTTTAAAACAGTGACAGTCCTCTCTTCTCATCAGCATTACTGCATTCTTCCTATGACTCCTTTAACTAGTTGTTCAAGAGTTAATTTAAAAAAGTCTCTGGAAAGCCAGAAAGTAGCCCAGATTTTTTTGACCTAAAGCAGATATAAGATTGTTTTCTACATCAACTGATGCTAAAATGACAGAAAAAACAGTGCATCATATCTAAAATTCATCCCATATAACTTTCAGCTGTTTAAAAGTTAATGCTTCTTCTAATCTGAGTATGTTGTCTCTGTAGTTACTGGGTTGTCTTGATGTACCTATATATCTGCTAACATTTCCTTGCCCTCACTGAAGCCCTTGCTAATGATGGAATAAAGTAGATGATTGTCTTTTCAAAGAAAAGAGAGTTTGTTTTAACAACCTTAAATACTCCTTTTGTTAATAGTGTGGTGTAATGGAGATATAAACCTGATACAAAAATTGTCTCAGAGTTTCAACAACACTTCCCCATACTGCTAGGATTTCTCAGTCATTAAAATGGCTGCTGAGTTGTTCACAAATAGCACATTGTTGAGAAACTCCACGGCTGCCCTATGTATATCAAGAGCAATGGTTTACAAAAGATTCCTGGATCAGACAGTCACAAAAATGGGTTAAAGTCATCTTAACACCATCATTGCTTCTCAGAGCACTAGACAGCACTTCTTTGCAACTGCCTCAGAACATCCATCCACATTGTACAGTATACTATTTATAGATGTAAGTTCAGAATATTTAATATGTTTTTATATATATATATATATGGTGAAATTTTACCTTAAATGAGCTACTGTCCTGTGATAGTAGGAGCTTTTCTCTAAGTGAATAATTTGATGTTCTAGTTTTGCTCCCTGGAAACATTAAAAAGCATTTAGCTGTTATTGGCTAATGACCTGTAGGACTTCAGTTTGTAGTATAAGACAGGTAAGTAGGTATATTTAAATGTGTGCTTGTGCATGAGTAGGCATACATATTCATCTCAATTAAATTCATTAGAACACAAAACAAATAGCTATAACTAATAAACATATTTTCTATGCTTTTAATTAAGTACAGAGATAATTTCAAGTTCACGAAGAAAAAAAAAAGAATGAAATTACCTTTATTTAGAGTCTTAGTATACTAAATTTTAATTTAAAATGCATGTTTTGGGACTGAGTTCAATAATTATCGAGAGGTACCACTCTTCATAAATGTAAAATAGAGACCATTACCTATCTATCTTTCAAATGCTTGAGATAATTTCAATAGTTGATGTGGAGTAGCTACATGGATTGATGTTGTAACTTTTTTTTTTTTTGGTGTTGGCTTACCTTCCAAGGTTAAGGTCATTCAATTACTGGAAGAAAACATTCTCTTTAACTTTCATAATAAGCAGAAAGTGAAAAAGAAAAGTCATCAGTAAAATTAGAGTTCAAAGCAAGATATTTTATTTTGAAAAAAATTTTTTGATTATTTTTAACATATAATCCCATTTTTATCCTACTTTTATTCCCAGCTTTTTCTTTAAGCATCTTGGAAAGGGCAAATACTACTTTTCTAAGAACCAGCAAGATAACAGATTCCATATTCTTTACATCCCCAGATTCTTAAGAATTTAGTTTTGTTTATAATATTTGTATGTCAGACTACAAAATAACTCCATGAGTCAAGTAACTGTTTCCTGATCTTGAAGAGCTGAAGTTTTTCAGTTCCTGACTTCTAATGAGTTTCTCAGATTGYATTCCATTTTATGTCCATAGATTAACTTTTTATCTTCCCTAAGTGTAGCTGCTATAAGGGCAACCAAGTTTTAGATTATTACTTCTCTGATCCACTAGCATATGACTTTGATTTTGTACCAGACATAAAGTCTGGAAAGTTCAGGATTAAGCCGAAAAGTATCCAGAGTAAATTCTACAACAAATTATTTTTCTCCATCTTACCAACTAATATTATTGTTGACCTTCTCAAGTAACAGATACTTACCTTGGGCAGGATTCCAACAGTGAGAAGCAAGAACTTCTGTATAAAGGTATCCAATGTGAGCACCAGAGCGCATGACATTAAGCTGACCAAAAACGAGATAATGTTTCAACTACTTTCCAGATAAGTGCTCTCAACCTATGTAAACTAATTACAAAAAAAAAAAAAATTATAATCGTGGCAATTTAACTTTCTTTATTTTCCTTTCTCATCAGCTGGTATAGAAGCACATGCCATAAAAACAAAATGTAGCATTTGTGTAAGTATAACACAACAGACACTATTATTTTCAGACCATTTAGCATCAGCAAGTTGAATTTTATTGTCATTGATTAGTTCTAAAACAATGGGCCAAAATATATGCAAGAAAAACTATGTAAAATATAGTTCTTTAAATCTGGAGCCATACTCCATTTATTTATCAAAGGAATGACATCAGGAGTGCTTGCCCAGTACCTCAACACAGCTCTTCAGCAAGCGAGCTGTTTGCACTGCAGGCAGCTAGCTCTGTAATCAACCAACCATCTGAAAACTATCATCAAAAGTAAGCTTTTGACTTATTACGGAAGCATTTAAAATTAATATTCCAAATACAAATAGTATGTTTTCCATCCAGTAATGACTCTTTGAATTCCACGCAATACAAAGCCAGTCTGTCACCACAGTTGCTAGGTTCTCATCTAAAAAAGCTAGTTTATGTATTCTATCATCTTTAACAACTTCTTCATTTTTATAGATACTGAGTTATAGCATCCTCTCTTTTATTGAGAAACATCAGATTCTTTTGTTTTCAGAAATAATTAAGCCAAAGGGTAAGAATAACTTTCCTTATCTATAGAAAGTGGGACATTGGCATCTACAGAATGTCTTATATCAAGTGAGTGGAATCTGAAATCAGCTAATGCTATATCTAGACAAAATCTTATCAGTCTCATGAGCTGATATGTTAATACTACTGACTGACACTGAAGCAAACCAAAGTTTACTATAGTTTGGATAACTAAAGGAAAATCCTGTGTCCTTCCTGCGTTTGCCATGTAAGAGTAAAGCTATTTTGCCACACCTTTACAGGCAATGTCACACAGTCTAGTCACATTAAATTTGGCATGTGCATTTCTGCTCATTCTTTGTTGCATGTACACTTGGACAGAGTATTTGTTAAAAAGGAAAAATTAAATTATTGGGCTCTTGGCAAAGCGTAGTATTTGTATGGGGAATCAAAACTCCCAAACGGGATGGTCTGTTGCTGTCTAGTGGCAATGGGAGTCTCTGTTGCAAGGGTCCTTGCAGCTGCATCTTCAGCTGCATTGGGAGAGACCCCTCGAACCACTATTCTTATAAACCGTCTGGCCTATGGTCCCACATGATCACCCACATGCATAATACATCACTATTGATCTACTACTACACACAAAATATCTCTTAAGTAACTTAACTGTATATAAAAGACTGTTTTACATGACCATTCCTGCAGAAACAGTTTCTACTATCTACAAGTATTTTATCTATGCACAGTTTGATCACTTCTACAGCAGAAATAATCCAGGCAAGTCTTTGGGACACTCCACCAAGGATGTTAATGATCACATTTAGGCATGCAAATTGGACTAGACACAGGAGGAGCTACCTCGGGAGTGGGCTGGGGGGATTCTAGAACTGTCCAAAATTCCCACCTGCAGAGCTCCTGTCAAATACTAATTGTGAAGGTCCAGTCCAACGCCTAGTTTCAGGTTGGTCCATTGTCTGAAGCCTCTCCATTAACTCATCTATGCAGATGTCTGCCCGAGGTTTTCTTAGACAATCCAAGGAATTAATAATTTAAGTGTATGAGGTGTGCACACAGGCACAACCCCTTATACCCAGCTACTACCATAGCTGAAGAAAAAAAAAATTGGTTTTCGCATTTATAACTCACTTATAACTTAAGTCCCTTTGTTTTTGCTACATCTGCAACCACATCTCTAAGTGCAGTTTTCTTTGAAACATACTACAAACTACTACATTCTTTGTCTTTCTCCATTCTTCCCATCTATCTACTCTGTCCCAGGATAAATAAACCCTGCAATGTCCTGCCTTTTAGATGTTTGGCAATAAAACTCTACCCCTCCAATAATTTAATGATAGAATGCTTAATATAGCTTTCAGTCTGTGAATCATCCCCTGACATCAATAGGATTTTACAGGGAGCTGAAATTAAATGTATCTGTAAATTTGTTTTAGGACTGTTGCTTATGATTATCATTCATGGGATGATTAATACTCTTTTCAGGTGCACAAATATTATACCACATTCTTCCTAACAAGAGCACAAGATTTCATAAAGGAATTTATTATCTGAGTTGGGTTGGGTAGATTAAGGAACTCTCTAGAACAGTTTTCTCTACCAATAGTAGAGAAAAACAAAAAAAAATTTCCAGCAGTAGGTGACTGTTCCACTATCCTTTCACATCCTGATTTGCTGTACACTTAGCTCAGAAGAGAACCAGAGTATGGTTCTCTTAGGTAAGATAACAGTTAGTGCTAAGCTAGGCACAAAATCTTGGGTTCATGTCCTGAGGTGCATCCTAGTACTAGATCACTTAATTTGGGCATTAGCCACTGGCTTTTCAGAGGATCACTGCAAGGCAAGTTTAAAACAGTGTTTATGCATATTAGACTTTTAGTTTCATACTTAGGTATTAAAAAGTTACTTGAGTACTTAAGAATGGATTAGATCACCTGCTTTTGAAAATGTTGCCTATTATACCATTTGCCTTCATAACAGCTGTATATTTAATATTCCATCTATTAAATGTTTCTAAGTGTGATCTGATTCTCACTGTGACAAAGATCTCTTCACTGATGATGCAGCTAAAATTCTTGAAGTGGTAAAGGAGATGTATGACCTCTCAGACCCGTCCATAGTCTGTGCAGCAAATAGTAACCATGCAGAACAGACTTTTCTTTACTATAGCTAGAGACAGTAATTTATTTTACTAGAGACAGAAATATCACAGCTTCTTTGTTTTGTAGAAAGACTCTGTAAATGTCCCTTTTCTGTTTGTTTATTGATCACGTTACTCTTTTTGGAATGGCTGGTATTATATTTATCTTTATAGCCCTCTCTCACCCTCCCGTGAAATATCAGCATATTTGCAAATTATGGTGACTCTGTCTCTTTTGTTCTTTCTSTTCTTTCTTTCTCTTATTGTCACTTATGTGGTTTGATGATGAAGCATGGCATCTCCTTACATGGCAGATAAAAAGCTTCTTTCACAAACAAAAGGACTTACTCTGCAGGAGCTTGAATCTTCACCAAACCTATTACACATTATAGAATCATTCACTAGTTCCAGAAAGCAGAAAAACARGCACCAGTATTTTGCTTCTTACAGCTTTACCTCTACCACAAAAGGCAACTGATTTAAGGAAATAGATTTTAAGAAGATTGAGGATAAYGGATACATAATTCATAACACACCACTCTAAAGAGGATGTAGATGTTGATACTGATTTACCGTAAACTGGTAGCTTCCCAAAATAAGCACACCTTTTTATAATACAAAAAGGACCCATAATTAGAATAAGATACATTGATACTGGCAATATATTTTAACATCTTTTTAACATTTATTTTTAATAGAAAATTTAAATAGGAGAAAACAGAGAACAGAGATAACATAATAGAAACAAAAATCCAGAAGTTATTACTCTATTTTCATGTATCTAATCCATAAATTATTCTTTTTCTAATCTGTGATTTGGTGGAGGTATCAATTATATCTGTGTGTATAACAGAAGAATCAGTTTATTCCACAGTTTTTCAAATGACTCCCTAGCTTCTGATCCTCGTTAATCTATTCCTTTGACGATAACAGTCCCTTGCTTTTATCTTTCCCTTTTTGCCTATATTTCTGTAAAGCAGAAAGAAGAATACTTCCAAAGATCTGTGGGTTATCTGATGTTGCAGTTTACACACATAACAGTAAACATTTCTAACTTTGCCCATAAGTTCAGTATCTCCAAAGCATGTTTTCACRCATAGTAACTAGGAATCAACATTTGTACCTTACAATGGAGAAACTAAGCCACAGATATCTCACTTGCTCACAGACAAACATAGGAAACACAATGTATCTCAGGAACATAGCATATGCAGGAGACCATGTTGTTAAACAGCAGGACTTTTGAGCATATGCTGCATATGAAGCGTATTCAGTCCGGTTATTATCTGCGTGAGCTGTAACCTCCAAATCAACCCTAAGTAAGATGGTCTTTATTTGACAATTGAATTTGCCTCTGGGTCAATACCAAGATCAATAATGAGATCAATATGCTGGTCCATTGACTGTCAGTGTGAAAGAGTAACATTTAAAGGGGATCTTTGCTCTTGAAACTACAAATTCTCTTCTTTCTCTATGATAAAAGAGTGAGCAAAATGACTATCATTTCCTTATCATAAATAAATCTATATTACATTTAAATGCATGACTTCAAAGTAGATTAGTAAGTTTTCCGAAGTGAATCATTTTTTCCCAATTCAGTACATCTGAAAACAAAAAATGTGCAGACAATCCTGTCTTGCTTTATCCGTCTTTATATTTTTTGTTGGATTTTCTATCTAAAATTTTAGTAAATATAAAATCTTTCAAACAGGGAGTACTATACACAGAATAAGATCAGCATTGTCCAAATATTATTCATTTAGTTTGGAGAAAATAATATGGCATATGTATGCCGGAAGAGATTAGAACAAAGTCTCAAATTCTGGAAATAGTATCAGTTTATGGAAGAACAGAACTCAGGAGAAATGCTGAAATTAGAATTTATTTGAGGTATTCAGACCTAATTAATGAAAGGTGTATGTTCTAAGATAACCTCTCATTAATTAATATTTATTGTAGGTATGTATTTAGGCTTTCTTTTATGATCCACCTGAAGGGCTAGATTCTGTAGAATAATTTGTATGTACAGTATTTGAAGCAAACGGAGATTTTTCAACAGTAAGCAAACATTGTAAGAGACAAAAACATGTCATCCTATAAACTTTCTTCTTGTCAATATTTCAAGATTACCCAGAGAGGTTGTGGAGTCTCCTTCTCTGGAGATATTCAAAACACGCCTGGATGCGATCCTGTACAATGTGCTCTAGGTGACCCTGCTTGAGCATGGGTGTTGGACTAGATGATCTCCAGAGGTCCCTTCCAACCTCAACCATTCTGTGATTCTGTGATTCTGTGAATATAGCAGTAGGTAATAGCTAAGAATTTTCAGTTTTACAATAACAAAAATAAAACAACAAAATATAGAGTATATTTTTAGATTGTTTCCATAAAAATCTCATGAATGCAGTCATTAGAAGCATTGGAAATTACCCATGCATTTTACATGTCATTCTTCTTTTATTTGTCTTTGGTATTTCTTACTGCTACCTGTCAGTTCTGAGCTCCCTCCAGGTAAGAACGATCATAACTGCAAAATCTGCAATGGGTTTCACACTCACTAAAGTACATCCCTCTCCCACAAAATAGTCTATTTCTGTCTTACAGACCACATAGCACAGAACCTTAACTCCAGCTCTGGTGAGTGATGGGCAATATTTGATAATATTACCCCCCAAAAAGTCTGTTTTATAGTAAGCAATCTCACATAATGGATGGCATGTTATTCTACAGTTGAAYTGTGGTAATAGTAAAGATCAAGAGGAGACGAAAGCAACAGTATGGTAACGTGAAATTTGTAAAATGATGCAAGCAGTCCCCTGGTGTCTGTAAACTGAGCATATAAGAAATTGTCCTTGCATTGCATTCAGAAACAGTGTTACGGAAACAAGGCAGCTCATACATTTCTCCCTTGCTTAGCTAGATTATGGTTGATTAAACCTAACCTCTGAGGAGCGCACAAGTGAAACATAACACTCAGTTAAAACTTAGATGTACAGGATCAAGGCATTAGCCCTGTTTGAGATTTTGATCTCAACTTTTAACTAGCAGGTCCCCAAGGGCACCACAAGCCCCTGCCCACCCCTGGACTCCCCCCTTCTGCCCAACCCCATCGCGGCCCAGCTGGAGGCCGTCAGTCGCTGCCCCGCAGCACTGCAGCGGTGCCGGCTCCAGCCCCGCCACGGCCCTGCCCCTGCCCCTGCCCCTGCCTGGCCACGGCATCCCCAGCCCCATCCCTGGTGCCCTGGTTGGCAGCGCCCGACCCCCCCCCCAGGGCTGGGGCTGCCCCAACTGCCCTGGGCCCTGCTCCCTCGGGGCGGGGGGACAGGACCTGGCGGCCAGGACCAGACCGGAATGGCACGGCACCGCTGGCAGCCCCCGGCACCGGGGAGCCCCCAGCCCCCACAGTGCCCTGACATTAACTTTTGACTTGCTATATTTATATTTTTGGTTTGCAATGTGAGATCTGCTTCTCATAATATGTTTACTATATTATTAAGAACCTTCGGATATAGAAAAATGAACTGTATTAGCCTAGACTACACAGGCTTTATAAGGGTTATTTCACAAAGATCCACATTAAATTAACTAATCAAGTTTGGAAACATCGGCAAACTATTGTCCAAGAACTGCCAGTTCTGTTAGGTGTTCAATTCCTGCACATATGTAGGCGTGCCTAGTGTAAATATGGCAATGTTTTGTTCTAGCTGGCATTTGTCACTTTGATTGTTTACTTATGTCACTTAAACAAATATTCATCCCTTCCTTGGCTTGAGTTACCAGTTTTAAGACTTCAGCTGACAATTGCAAGTCTTATCTTATTGTTTGAATATCATCATTCAGCCCCTTCTGCTTTTGAGCAGGTGCAGGGCTCAGTCCAATGAGACCAGGATCTTGTTTAAGTGCAATCAGGCAGCCCTTTTTATTCCCTTCCTCTCTCCATTTTCCATGCTTGTACTTCTGCCCTCCACCTTGATCCCTCCTTTCTCGACCCTTGTTTCTTCCCCCAAAAAACAATCCCTAATTACCTTTTCTTGGCTGGTCCCATTTTTGCTACATCCAAACCCAAATTTGGTGCTTCTGATAGTCCTTCTGTGTCTAAGCTTTACAGGAAGCCTTTGCTATGTGACAGCAGGAAGGTTTCCAGACAATTTCAATGTAGTGTCTTGTAGTTCAAAGTGAAAATAAAAGTACTTGTTGGACTTTGAACATATTCTAGTCTTCTTCACTTCCATATCTTTGATCTTAAGAAATTCTTCCAGCTTTCATCCAGTTTCCCTGTGACCTTTCTGGGAAGACCATACTTCCTTCTACTTTGTTAAACTTTACTTTAGTGATTCAGAAGTTGTAAGTTTTAGCCAGATAATGTGTATTAACAGCAAAAGTGTACTTGTCAAGTTTCTGTCAGGTTGCCTGGAAATCTTTTTTTTTGTGTGGACATAATCTATATTCTCAGTGCTCTCATCTGGCTGTCAGCCAGCTCCAAATTCTGAGTCAGCTCCAAGACTCTTGGCCAGGGGTGTATTCACATTTTGTTCTGCTTTTTCTCAATTAATTTTAAAAGTGTCTTGGAGCATCAGAGATGTTCGTAGATGTTAGGGTAAATATAATATACATGATATCACAGGCTTCAGAGCCAATAGTTCTTACTAACATACCTGAGATTTCAGTTCTGAAGGCTAAAGTAAACCTCGACTTCTCAGTGGGAAAAGTCGACTGACTGAAGAAAAATCGTTGCACTGCAGAAATGACAGTGAGTTCAAAACAGAAGCAGAGGTTAACATCTGTCTCAGCCCTGCGCTGTAAGTATCTTGTGTCCTCAGTGCACCTTGGATATTGTAGCTTGGCTCTGGCTCTGGCTCTGGCTCTGGCCCCATCTCCTGCTGCCCACCCTGGAGGGACCCTGGGCCTGCTCCGCCTCTTGCCATGTCTGGGACTGTGGATGTCCCTGTGACCAGCACCTGGCTCTGCCCACCCAGTTCAGGTGCTGTGGGACTGTGCCCCATCAGCACGGGCATCACCTGTGCTCACCCCCAGCTGGCCACCCCCAGCTCCCAGCTCATTCCTGCTCTCACAGCTTTYTCTGGCCCACTAAGCTTAAGGTGAAGCAGGCAGACATACAATTTATTGTGAAACTAGTTTCTGCAAGTGTCTAGCTACTGCATGGTGCCTTGTGCTGCTGTTATGAAGGACAGAGGCTTTGTCCTCCCATTCACCTTGCAGGCAGTACAGTAGAGATACTAATTCATTTTTCACCTACTGCATGGCCAATTTGGCATGAAGATCCAGCAGCAACTGTAGTGCTAAGCTGCTTTAGTAGCCACTTTTTACTATATTAATCTGGTCTATGTTATAGTACTAATAAGTTTTAAAGATAGTTTAGTTTTCAAAATAAAAGAAATTCCTTCACATTAGCAAACAGGACTGAGGTGGCCTAATGAAGGCTACATAGAAGACTGTCTGAAACACAGGTGTTTAAGTTATCTGAGGTGAAATCTCTGATGTGTTTTCAACTGTTCCACAAACTAATTAAAATACAATACTTTGGAGATAGCTGTTTCATTAAAAAAAAAAAAAAAAAAAAAGGAAACAGAAACTCTTAACATATACTACCAGAAAATCTGGAATTTAATATGAAATGTGCCATGAAATGTTGATGCAACGATTGTTTCCCATGTTATACACACTGGCCATTTCTTTCAATAGTCTTTTTGAATACCTTCCTATCGACTTAAAAAAAAAAAAAAAAAGAACAAAAAAACCACACACACTCCAAATGTATCCTCCCAGCAAGCAGACACAATCTGTTTTTTCCATTGCTCTGTTGTTGATGCTAGAAGACCTATTGGACAGAAGGTAGTGTGACTCCCATCCTTTCCATTCACTCTCGTCTCCTTCCAAAAGAGGAGGTACACAGAGAGTGTGTACCCAGGACTTGTCCAGATATGAAGTCAGGGTTTGCCTGAAGCATTTTTGCTGGAGTTGTGGGATGTACCACAGAGTGCACACATTCCTTGCYAGCGGGACAGCTTACCAAGAATCCTATTGAAAATTAGGGTATTTATAATATAGGAACATTAGCTTCTATAAAGCAATATTGGCTTAGACCTTTTGCAGTATATTTATGTGTTTTGCTGTACGCAAGAAAGCAAGATCTAAAGGCATCAGTAAAGACATATTAATAAAATATAAAGATTCCATACTATGTTGTCTGTTTAGTGTGCATAATAGTACAAATTTACAAATGGTACAAACGCTTTTACTGCACATGGGAGACTTGCTTAAAATCATTGTAGCCTCTGCAATTTCTACTCCAAACTATTGAAAGCCTTTATTATCTATGCAAGTCCACCTGATCTGTAAAGCTGATGTGCTATAGCTGATGCACTATGTGATGGTACAAATCACAATTTAATATAGCATTTACATATTTATGTGTATGTCCACATGTAAGCTGTTTAGATCATTAAGGCAGATGCTATAGGAACCAATTAACTGCAATATAAAAAATATGCTAGTCTATTCCTGTTGTTAGCTGTACAATGTTCATGCTCTAATGAGGTACTCACATCATCTCGCATAGATGGTCTTTTCTGCCACTCTGATTCTGCACAACAGAAAAGGTAATTGGCTATTCAGACTTACTGTAAGTAGGTGAAACACCCAGACTTCAATCAATTCATCTCACAGCCTCAAATACAGATAGGCTATAGCAAATGAAAGGAAGAAAAGCAATGTTGTCTATATAATGCAACCTTTTTGTTCTGATTTCCTGCTACAATCTGCAGTCTATAGAAAGGCTAGTTCTAAAACACAGCATCACTTATTGAAGGTTATGGTCATATTCTTTATGAAAACCCTCTGGAAAAAAAAAAGCAATTTCAAATAAAAGATTGCTTCTGAGTTGAATTTAAAGTTCTTTGACTGCATTTAGGGGTATCTACCTCCCATCTAAATGAGCTCCTACAGTACAACAGAGTTAACGATACTGCAATATAAAGTAGGACAGACATGGTTACTTCACACAGGAGACTTGATTAAAATCATTGTGACCTCTGCAATTCCTGCCCCAAACTGTTGAAAGCCATTATTTTCTGTGCAAGTCCACCTGATTTGTAAAGCTTATGTGCTACAGTTGATGCTTGAAGAAAGCTTAAGAACTTCAATACACTATTCTATTATTTTTCTCTCTAAAGCAAGAGAAATAGCATATCCCATAGAGAATGGAGGCAATCTGTAATGGAGACAGTACAAAAGATCATTACAAAATTGTAAAATTCAGTTTGACTGTAAAGGAGGCAATGGACTTGCATTTTATCTGGCACTGGGGACTAAACAGTTTTTTTTTTTCTATTTTCAGAAGGAAATTGAGACATAGACAATGTTTGACCTTGTTGAAGATCAGTCCTGAGAACAGAATAATGCTGGTAAAATGGCACAGATAATCAAAAAATAAAAATAAAATAAAATAAAATAAAATAAATCATTCAAATACTGTTCTCTGCAAAGAAACTGTAGGATTTGGATATATGATAATTACTTAGATGAACAACTGATGAGTGCCGCCTACTTCAATTACGAATTAGGAGACAAGATGTTCTGAGGAATCTGAAATGGCCAGAAAAGATATAATGGCAGATGCTGTGAAGCAGGATGGAAAAAGTAAACCAAAACAATCATAACCTCAATGATGTAGTTAGAAGTATATCAATATATGGCACTATGGTTTATATACAAAGTAATAAGGAAACATTAGAGAGTGAAATCCATACAGAGAAACATTATGTTATCAGTAATGTCCTAAATTCATGTTGAGTCTCTCAGTTGTTATTCAGTGTCTTTCCTAATTACTTATACAGTTGTTTTTCTTTCAGAAACCAGTGAAACTTTCAGGAGCTTAAACCAATCTCTGGTTGACTAAGTCTGTATCTTTAGTCCAGAAAAGACTTTAAAGTGCTTAGAACATGTGTACACAAAATCACAGGAAAGGCTAAAATGTTCTTGAGTATCCAGTTCAAACTCCTGTTTCAAGGCAAAATAAATTCTTATTTTTAAAGGATTCCATCCAACCTAAAATGTAATAAAACCATAAAAACTGCTGCAATATTTAGCCATCTTCTAAAATATTCCTTGTTTTCTCAATATAAAACAATGGTCTTGAGAGAACGTATCTACCAAAAAAAAAAACCAAACCTACAACGGTGAAAAATGACAAGATATGTAAACTTATTTCCACATTAAAAAAACCAACCTATATTATAATGTCACACAACTGAATATTGCAAATTGATAAATGAATAATATTATCTGACCAAAACAGTCATAAATGGTAGCTCTGACTGACAACCATGACATAATTTGGAAAACTCTCCACAAGAGGTCAAGTAGGATTTGATTGACCAAATACTAAGAAGAAATTTTAAAAACTCAGTTTTAGAAAATATATTACAGAAGTATTCTATTAGACAGTAGATTATTAATTATATATATAATTATATATTATATATAATGTATGTTATTGTATATAAATATATATTTCTAATATATAATATAATGTATAATATATATTTATATATTATATATTGTTATATGTATATCAAATATATATTTATATAAATACAATATATATAAATCTATAAAATTAAATATATATTTATATAAATATAAATATAAATATATATGTATATATTGCATAAAGAACTGAGGACAGGAATTATCATTATTTTTAAGAAAGGTTCCATGAAAGACGTTTATATAAGCCTGTAAGTCAAACAGCTATAAAGCCAGTTCACAAACTTACCTTACAAGTGACTATTATCAAGTATATGCTCTAAAGTTCAATTGAATTTAATATAATTTAAGCATAAGCTTAAATATAGAAGCAATCTAAAGCTGATATGAGGAAAATTTATTGATTTTTTTCACAGTATGGATAACTAAAGGATAAAATTAGAAAGGCAATTTAATAAGCAATAGTCAACAAGTATTTGTGAAAAATACATCACTGAGACAAATTAGATAACTTTCTAATGCTATCAGTCAAGGTAGAAAGAAATCAATACATAAAGAAAGATCCTAGCCAAGTTTCATGTAAAAGCTTTTATAACATACATCCTCTGAATAGGTTGGAAATGTTGATGAACATAATATTCATTCATTAGTAAAATAAACAAAAGCATAAATAAAGGTGGCAATTTTCAATGTTGATGAGAAAAGAGGCTTAGCAGCATTTTAGATTGTAATTATTACTCTTTTGTAGATAAATCCAGATAATCCAATATTGGAAAAATGATTTAGTGTTAATACAAGGATTTTTTTTTTTTGGTATCAAAAGTATAAGTATAGCAAGGGGGAGATGGGGGGACGGGGAAGAGCAGAATATCACCAAGAGATAAGCAGTATGTAAATGTGTGAATACTACCATCTTTTAATGAAAATGTATTAAATAAGTTCCAGACTGAACTGTTTACCTTAAGTTATCCTAAATATAAAATTGGCAGGGTTAAAATACAGCAGGGAATATCTATAGTGATAGAAATCTCTATATAGAATGCTGAAATTGATGGATAGAAAATGGACAAAAATACAATCTAAGTCAAAGATCTTAAGAGAGGGAAAAAATCTTTATCAGTGTTAATCTGAAATGAAAAGAATCATGGGAAGTTCAATAGAAAACAAAGTGATAAGCACATAGAAGTTGTTTCAAATCAACAGTCATATAGGTATTATTAGGCATATTTTGCAGGCCTGTGAATTTATAAAGTAAATGAAATGCATACTTTTCACCACCTGAATATAACCCCAAAAAAATATTTTTTGATTTTTTTTGAGTATTCATTGATTTAAAAACAATGTGTATGACTTCAAGAAGTTTCATGTGTTGAAAGATTACATTCTAAGCACCCTACTAAGAAATAACAAAATGACATGAATAACAGATTTTAGACTTTAATTCACTAGTATGTTTTGAATTTCAGCTCTGTCAGAGCACAGACTTAAAAGTAACAAGTTTTTAGTTTAAAAGATTTATAAAAGCCCATGGTAAAAATTTAATGAGTATTCCAAAAGATAATTACTTCAGCCCAAGATGTTAATCCAGAGGGGGTGATTTTTTTTAAAAAAAATTGTTTTCTTTTTCGAGAGAGGTGTTCTGTGCTATAAGCATAAATCTAATGCATATTTTACTTGGAAGGACTGAATCTGGTAGTTTAATATAAATGAAACATGAAAATAGCAGTACTTTCTTTAAAAGGGACTCTAGTTAAAGTTTTAAATTAAAATTATTCATATAGATGTTTCTCCTCATCTCAGAACTAATTACTTGATAGTCTAGTAAAGAATGTGTTATATGACTACAGTATACTGGAAATCTTACAGGAAATAAGCTAACTTGGACCAGGATTACATATTTGGAAATGTATAGAATAGAAGAATTCAGAAATGTAGACAATAGCAAATAATGAAAATTTGTGAGATGTGTTAGGAATATATTTTATATATGTTTATAGGTATTATAACCCAAGATATTATAAGCTTCCTTCTCTGTCTCTCTCTCTCTCTCTCTGTGCACATATGTGTGTGTGTGTAGGGACAGACAGATTGATCAATCAATCAGTCAATCGATATAGACAGGTTTGTATATACAGTGTATGTGCATATAAAAAAATCCATCCATGAACAACAACAAACAAGTCTGTCTGGCCATCATAAAACATTTTAGGTTGGATCTTGTTCTATTTTGGATAAGAGAAGTGAAAAAAGAGAGGTCCTCTTCACTTAAAGCTTTCTCTGTTGTTTGTAACAATTTCATTTCACATGCTGTCCAGAGATCAGAGACAGTTTCCTGCTTATGTCCTCCCAAGGAATAAGCCCAAGAAGAGGATATTCTCTTGCCCAATCCTATTGTTCCATCTTGATAGATATAGTTAGATATACCAAGCCTCTGAGAAGAACTCTTCCCTTAAGACTAAGATTTTCTCCAGAGCTTCCTGGGATATATTGTAATTCTTGGTCACATTTGGAATGGTAATTATTTAATCCCAATGTTACTTGATTAAATAGCTTCACTAATTGTTCTCAGAATAAATTTTTATTTTTAATGTAATAGGATCAGATTAGCTATGATAACTGCCCCACTAACGAATGCTGCTTTGCTATGTAGCTCAGTGTAGACCTGATGATGATGTAATGAAGCTGGTGACTAAAAGGTATCTGGCTGTCTACTACAGATCAATACTAACTGCTACTGATCATTGTTCCAAAAAGCAACATAATGTAAACTGTAGGATGGGAATTTTTCAGGAGTAATTGACATTACTTCTGTGAATGAAGAAAGAGCTGATAACAAGTTTTCCAACCACTACTGTTCAAAGCTAAAACATATAGCCTAGTGGTTCACCATAAACACTAGTTGCAGAGAAGTGTGTACAGGTAGTAGAAGAAGGAAGGACCACCTCAGTTCCTTTTACATTATCTTTCTTCTTGCCAGTTGGAAAATTGGAACAAATATAATTTTTGCCAGTTTCAGTACTGCTCCTAGGAAAAGCACTTCAATGCAGCAGTGAATCTGACAAGATGCATGTTGATTTATTTGCTACAGCTTAAACTCAAGGGCAGAAAGGGAGAAACTGGAGTTACTGGGTTGCTGATTCAGGCAATCAGCAGCAAACTAACTAATATTTGGCTCATGTTTCCAGAAAAAGTCACCTCTGCAGTCAGAACTGTAATGAAAACTTAATTTCTGTATTAATTAATCACTTCTTTGAGAAAACTTTCTTCTCAGCATTGGCAAGTGGTCAAATGTCTGCCTCCCAAAGCACTGAATTACACAATATGCAGTGACGATTAGGGTTTATTATTACCTAGAAACACGAGAAATAGTCTGTAAGACATAGATGATCATGAACATGATGGTGGGTAAAGAAAAAGTGTAATTGATGAAGGTGATAGAGAAAGCAAGGAGTGTCTGCATCTCTTCAAAGTTTAGCCTGAGTCAAACCTAAACATTCTCTTTTCAATATTTCATGGTATAGGGATTGGCACTCCCTTTCTTAGAGAGCAAATTAGTTAAAAGGATTAGGACAGTAAAACTTTTTGATAATTGTTAGGTCCAAAACAACGAGAAAAGACTCAGCTTTCCTCAAAAAATCAACAACTTCAGAAACTCTCTGGAATTATTTATCTAACCTAACTTCATGCATTTAAGTGACGTGTCTGAATTAAGAGCACAATCATCCCGATCTCTCTCTGACATCAGAGGATGGAGACTGGCACTCCAGAAAGTGATTTGGTTCTTGGGAACTAAAGATGTTCACCATCTTTATGTATTAACTATAGAGCAGTTACTCAGCTCTTAATTTTAGCATCTCACTTGGATTCTGACATAAGGGAGATGAAACCAAGTCTCAAAAACCATCAGAGCTAAAATTCCGGGGAAAGTGCTTATCCTCAGTGTCTACACTTGATCAGCACAGTCTTCCAGAAAGAGATTTTAGTCCCTAATAGTGTGTTCAAAAGTAGAGTCTTCTTTCTTTCTGAAGAAGAAAGGGCTTCTCTCTTTGGCAGGAGTACTACAAGACATAGATTTTTTTTTTCTTGATTCAGTATGGCAACATATGTTAAAATTTTCTGCAGGTCGATAAAGTATTTCTCCATCAGTTCTACCCCTGGGCATCACTGATGGATTTTCATGGATCGGCAAAGGGATGTTTTGCTTCATGCTAAATGTCAGTTCTTATTCCAAACATATGAGAATCTAGGTATAGAGCTGTTCAGAATACAGCTGGAAAAAAATGGGCCCGTAGGAACACTATCTAATATTCCCTACCACAAAGATTKTGCAAATTATTATTTTAGCAGTTTGATTAAAAAATGCCTTTTTACATAAATAATCTATTGTACATAATAACAACAAGCCACAGAGGAAACAGGGAAAATTTTAGCCACTTTGGAATCTGGCAATCATCTAAGCCATTGAAAATATGCAAGTTAAAACAAAAGTGTAAAATTACAGAAGTTGAACAGCTTCTTTTGAGACAAAAATGCCGTTCAGGCTATCATCCTACACACAAAGTTGGAAACAGCTGAAATTATGATCCTTTGGCATGTCATTATCCCTGTTTTGAGCAGGGAGTTGACTAGGTGAATCCAGAGGCCTCTTTCAACCTGAGTTACTCTATGAATCCATCTTCTCAAATATGTACCTACAGTGGAGGTACAATGAAGTAACACAGAATTTATGCAGGTTTCCTGCAAGGACACAGATGATTTCTTGTCAGCACTTATGGCTCTAAAAACAAAGTTGAGTATTTTTTTTCTTCAATTTTATACAGGATTAATATTCCCTAATATATCTCAAAAGATTTTGTACGGTTAAATATTTATGACTTGTCATCAAAATGATATATAACAAGAATGAAGCTGTATAAAGTTTGACTGAAAAAGGTATTTTGCCCCTATATTCAGAAAACAGCTTATAACCACCACTTACTGTCTCTTTTTAAGTGATATCTTTTTCTTTCCAATGCGTTTCACAAGGTAATTCTATTTATTGCTAATTCAGTTACTTCTCATACTAAAAAGAGCATATTACATTTTCCTGAAGGCTTCTGTAGTGCAGACTGCCAAAAGCATTATCAAATGTCCTAAAGTGTTTACTATAAAGTTACATGCAGTATTTTAGGCTCTTTTATTCAGTATTAAAGCTCTATCATTGCTCTTTTATTTTCTTGACTCGTATTATGAATTTCTTTTACTTGTATTGTGAAGGTTATTGATAATGGTGAGCCCACCGAAGAACTCTGTTTTCGGACATCTAAGACACCATCAAGTAAATTCAGATTATCAGGTATATCCACAGATTTTAAGCTGTAAAATTGGTTTATTAAGAAGCATTTCAGACTACATCTTACTCATTTTATTGAGTAACTCCAATCAAATAAAAGACAATATTTGCATAAATAAGATAAATATGGCTTTCCTTCATTGGATGGACTAAGAGTTGCCAGGCAGTACTGTAATCTTTTATATCTCAGGGGAAAAAACCTGAAAATGGATCTCTATTATCAACTATTAATATTAATATTAAATTATATTAATATTTCCTTTAAAAAACCAATTAAACCATAATTATTTTCTGTAATATTGTAGAATTACATGTCAAATACACCTTTCTTAGCCAGATGTATATCTGTAGATGTAAGCATAGGATATATTAATTCATAGTTTGCCCACCTTTTTGATAGCTATTTCCTTCTGGGGCTGTGAATATGAGTTTTAGAGATATTGTTTACTTTTTCCCAAAATGTGGCAGCTTTCTGAAAAAAAAATCATTTGTGGAATTTGCAATACAGGATGCAACAAACTGAAACTAAGATCATGGCTATTACATGTACATAAAGGTACAAATTCAAAGATATATGAAAAGGAAAGAGATGTGTTAAGTAACTGCAACTTGTTTGCTCCTCCCCACCCCCCAACTTATTTCTGAAACCATTGCTTAGCCTTATTTTTTCCCCTGTGAACATTTTTTTATAAACCTTTTAGTAATGGAGAACAAGCCATCAGATCAAAGCATGCCAATAGTGGGAGGTGTTCGAAGTGCAGATATACATAATATAGCTTAATTTTGATAATTTTTGTTTTGTTTCTGTGTTTAAAACTACTAGAAAAAAGTAACAATTATTTTAATCGAAACTTTTTTTTTTTTCCATTTCTAGATGTTCTGTTCATAGAGCCAGTTAAAGTCTAAATCTTTGGTTTTGACATTGGGTTTCCAGCTTGACAATGTCATGGACATAACAGGATTTTAAAGCTATTTTACTGTTTCTGGCTAAAACTTTTAAGTGACAAATACAATTTTAAGTAGTGAGTCAAAGTCTACCACCAGTTATATCCGTGTTACCCTGCTGAAATTAGACAATTACTGTTCATATTATAGAAACATCTGTAGCCTAAAGGTCAGTTGAACAAAACCCCAAACTAGCCTAAGGGATTTGTTTTTCCTCTTTGATTTTGCTTATTACTTTCAGCCCATGAGAAGTATTCCATGTCCTCAGAAAAAATTCTTTTGTCTTTCACGTGACTCAGCTATTACTCCTTACTGCTGCGGTCATTAGCACTAATAAATACACCATGTGCTGCTTAGGACCACATGTGAACTTTCAGTTCCAGCATTAGTCTCCTGCTCCAATCAGAAGTGGCCTTCTATGCATTTGACAGAAAGCGAGCAATCCTATACTTCAAGGCGTTAATGCTATGTGTAAGTCAATATTAACCTAGTAGTATTTTTGCCCAGTTACTCACTAGATATCTACATAATAATGTTATATATATGTATGTGTGTATGTATGTATGTATATATGTGTGTATAATGAGAGGGTGCAATGCACATTATATTAAGATGTCATCTATGTATTCCTTTTTAGTAGATTATACTACTCTATAGCTTGTTATAGAATATATAACTGAACTCCAATTTAATTTGTACATTTAATCAAACAACATTCACTAATGAGCTGTAAAATTGTTTTTTTCACATGCAAGACACAAATACAAAAACACTATGGTTCTTTAAATATTTTTTGCCTAGGTTTCCTTTATATATAAAAATTCACTTCAGATTATCCAAACTATTTCTTAACCTTCTGGTGATTAGCTGGGGAAAGACTTCCTTAACAGTTTGTCCTTTACAAAATTATCTTTTATTTAGGATAGACTTATGGCCAGTGGCATTGATGAGATATTTCTCTCAATATTTAACTATTATGAGATAGTAAATGTAAGTCTTGAGGTAAGTTATTCTGCTGAAAGAAATGTAAACTTTTCTGTAAGATACTGTAAGAGACTTTGGTTTATTTTCATATATTTGTCCTACTGTCATGAAGTAAGAAATAAACTTTTCATCAAGAGTTCAAATGGTTCCTAAGCAGTAGACACAACAGACATATTAGCTGTGAATTAATCAGAGTATATTAAGCTAAATTTTAGCTTGGGCCATAATATCTGAACTGCTTCATGTCACTGTCATCATACTGCTACTATGTTTTCCCAGCTACTAAAGTTAATATATAACACATTTTGATCTGACAGGAAAGAATTTCATAGCATCCTGATGCCTTCCAGATTTTTTAGGATTTGCTTTTTGGGGGAGCCTCCTACACAAGCTTCATTCCTGAGGTTAACAGCTCCATTCTTCCAGGGGATAACAGCTGTTACTGAGAGGTAGCACTTAGCCTTGTACTTCTTTTTATCTCCTCCATTGCTTTGAATTAACTAGTTCTAATCACTCTTGAAGTGCCAAAATTACAAGAAAATTATCTCTCACAGTAATTTACTCCCGGTCAGAGTCATAAGGCAACAACATTTCCTGAGAACTTGAAAATTTACAAGTTTTCCAGCCAAATCAATTCAAACAACTTCAAAGTTTATCTGTCAATAGTTTGGTTTTTTTTATTAAGAGCATAGTATATGCTTAAAGTTTTAGTAAGACCCAAACACTTAATGCATTGAGTTTGTGCTGTGATAGTGGGAAGCTTACAGGGCTGATTGTATATTTTGCAGAGTGCATGGCATTATAATTTAGTCCCAGGAAAAATGTATGAAAATGTTATAAGGGATCATGGAAGCCACTAATAATTTGTGTTGCAGGACTGAATATAATACTCAGATTTATTTACAATAACCAGTATTTTTTTCATTTAATGTCAAACATCAGACAATGATGCTAAAACAGACTCTTGTGACAGGACAATAGCACCTGCTTCTGCACAAACGCTGAAGCAGAAAAGGTGCCTTTGTTTTCAAGGCAGGAGGCGTTGGTCTTATGACAAAAACAAATAAGTAATCTCCAACTATCTTTTGCAAAGAAGCCACTTTATCACTTACTGCTATCCTCTTCTCTTTTCTGAACTCTTAGTCTTTACTTGCTGTGCATTGTAATGAATTCATATTTTATATTCTTACGATGGTTCCTGCTTAACAAGGAGCCAAAAAGTATATTTACCTTTTTAGAACTAGGAAGGAAACATTCCTGTTCCCAGTCAACGCTTTTATAAATTTCCCTTCCACTAAGATGAAAGCCAGAACATCAAACTGTTGTCAGTAGTCAGGTAAAGTGAAATATTATGATAAAAATAGATTGTTAGATGTTGATCTTTTTGATTAATTTATATATCTAAGAAAAAAAAGACTAAGTCTGAATTTTTCACTTAAAAAATATTGTATGTTACCTTTTCACAGTTTCAACTTCTGAAAACAAAAAATTTGCTTGAACTGACCGTTTTATTTTTGTTATGGATGAATTAACTTTTGGAAGCAGGGAAATTGTTGAAAGATATCTTATTATACAAAACTAATAGTATTTGAATTCAAATAATGTTTTAATTCAGGATTTCTACATATTAGATATGTACAGCAAAATAAGTTTATTTAGAAAAAAGATCATTAACTCATCTTAAACTTTTTTCTTTATCTAAACCAAAAAGTCTTTTTTACCTCCAGTTGAAATATTCATGATTTTTAATAACATTGAATCACCAAACTGGATACCAGAGTAAAGTATGTGTACAAGCAATATTAGATAGATAGAATTTAACCATGTTTTATACGTTAGCAGATTAGTCAGGAAAAAAATTCTCCTTTGTGCATGTTTCTGTAGAAGTGGTTTATAGGAGTTTTAACTCTGACAATTACAGAAATACTTTTCATACTTAGCTTTGAAAATCAAAGAATAAATCATGTTGGAGGCAGAATAAAGTCTCAATAAAAAAATGTGATGAGTGTTGAAAACTGTTTACATAATTTAATCCTTTTTTTGTTTGTTTACCTGAATTTCTTATGGATTTTTTTTCCCCCATCTGCACGTTTCTTTTCCTGCTGAAGAAAACAAACAAACAAACAAAGGTTCTAAAGGAGCAACTCAGGAAAGTTAACAAGGCTTAAAAAGCATGAAATTGAACCAACAGCTAGGTCAGTCCTATTTTTTCTTTGCTTTTCTATCAGAAAGGAGTACAGTAAACATAGCTTACCAACACTGCAAGAAAAAATAGGAGCAACAGTCATCTTTCTCCCCAAATTTATTATCAATTTCCAGTTATTTTGTTAGATCAATACAAACACAATACTATATCCATAAAATATGTTGTTTTTAGCATTACCAGTTTTCATTCAAAAATGGGGCATAGGTTCCTGAACTCCCAGATAACATCAGCTTTCTTTATTTTACCTATTCAGCATTTTACTGTGTTTGTATTGGYTTGCTGCTCCAGCTACTTACGTACAGTGTTGAAAAAATCTGTGAAACGAAATACCTCTTGAATTAAATAATTATTTCACATAAATATTGTTTTATGATTGCTGATAAAATGTGAAGAAATGAGAAATAAACAAGCTTTATTGCTACTACCAAACAAATGCTTTTAAAGAACATTAAAAATTGTAAAACAAAAACAAAAACAAAATCTTTCATGAAAAAAAGCAGAGGCACTCAAAATCCCCCAATGTGTTTAACAGGTGTGGTTATGATTATGTCAAACTAGACTAATGATACAGTACTTCATAGAATGACCTGGGTAGTAAAAGAATGAAAGAGAGAGAGAGAGAGAGGCAACAGGGGCCTTGGCCTGGTTGTGATGTATTCCTATGCATTGAAGAAAGGCAGATCGAGACAGAGCAGCGGTAGCCATTTGGAACATCTCCCCCAGAACGGTAGCCATTTGGAACATCTCCCCCAGAACGTATAAGGTTCCAAAGAATTTTAAGAATACATAAGTGGTTCTAGTATCAAAAGAGCAGGGAATAGACTATCTCAGGAAATTATCTTAACAGACATTTCAGTAAAACATCTGCCACCTCAGCTGCAAACAGCTAGAACTTGAGGCAAACTTTAGAAGTTCAGGCATCAGTAAATTAACAAGAGAAAACAGGTATAATATAGATGTGACAGGATTTTTTTTTCCTTCTATTTAGGCATGCTATATTTAGACATTCAGGCTGCTATGGGCATGTCAGGATGTAGGAATGCGTATGTCATTGTTTATCAGCATTTTAGAGAAAGACTTGGAGAAATATTTTATGACCAACATGCAAAATATTTTAAAACACACTGAAAGAAATCCAAATGGCAACTTTTCTAGGGAAGAACTTTTCTCAGTATATTTCCTATAGTAACCAAAATATGTTTAACTTATGGGTAATGTGCTAAAGAAGCTTTTGTTTAGTTAGAAGATGTGTGGGTTTAAAGCAAAGTTAACTATGTCTTCTAATTCATTTAGTAGTAGAGTCAACATTGGCAATTCAAAGAGGATGATGTCTTGAAATGCTTTCTGTAAGTCAGAAGGAAATTGGTTCAACTGGGTCAACAAAAAAGTCAGACATCCATTCGATGCTGCTACCTGGTATAAGGAAGAACAAGGTTTTTTTACTTCCCATCAGCATAAAGAGGAGATCACTCCTAAGACTCATTCCTTTGAGGTACACAGAATGCATAAAGAATTTCACTAATACTGGTGTGCTCTGAATTTCTGTTTCAGGATTATTATAGGTAGGCTTCGGTATCATGTCCTTCCTTTAGTTACTTTTCATTAAGAGCCAGCTCTCTAGTACCTAAAGAGGAAATAATTTCCTTCCATTGTCTTGGAATTAGTTTAATACAGTTTCAGTCTAATGCATTCAATCCATTTCTGTTATGTATGCCATATGTTTTGTGCATATGGATAACTTTGCCTCTCATTGGAGAAACATATAGAGTGGGATCTGGTTCAAGATTAGGACAGCCAAATGTAGGTGTCTATGTAGAAGTATTTGTACATCATTTTTGCCCATGGAGAATTAATCAATGCAACCTGTGGAGGCCAGAGTGAGATACAGCTGAGGAGATACTAGAACAGATAATTACATAGTTGGTTAGCATCGTTTTGGGTGCTCTAGGATTCCTAAGGCATCTATATAGGCTTTACTGATATAATTTATAGAAGACCCTTATAGAAGAGTGGCAGTGTGAATGACATTAGATGCTTATAAGTGAGCAACAGAATTTTGCCCTCAACGTCTGCTTGAGAGGATTCTGAATCAGCATATCCAGCTAGGATTTTAACACTGGTGCAGCCAAACTAGTATGAACCATTTTCAGCACAGTCTTGGAATACAAACTTAAAGGCTCTAGAGGTCATTATGAGTCTGTTATCACTACAAAGAACTAGACTGTCCAATCTAAAAAGAAGAAGAATAAAAAGAAAAAAAAAAAGAAAAAAAAATATTCAAAAATTTGACCCTATTGATAAAAGCCTTATAGTAACTATAGATGTTACCTATCAGCTCCTATTAATATCAGTTATATAACTAAAAGTTGCATAATTTGCTGAGTGTATTTGAGCTACAGTATCAAATACTAATCTTTCATATAAAATGTTTGTAGGAATCTTTTAGAAAATGTCCAAGACAAATTCACACGTACAATAATGCATACCAGAATGGAAGACTTTTGTGTAGATTGCTCTTTTTCAGAGCAGTGGAATCTCAAAGCATTATCACTAATGCAGCAACTAGACGCAAAATAATTTCTGATTATATAGCATATCATCATACCAAATCTGTTGCCTTCAGAATTTAGTCTAGTATTTTCATAAACAGTAACACTGTGTCAGTTCACTCAGGAACCGTGTTTCAATCACAGCAACATCCCCATCTTTGAGCTATATTACCTGTTAGCAAAATGACAGAATTTCTCTTCATAATTTATCTTCGTTGTGACCCGAATCACTAGGGATTTTTCCCTTTTATTTAGTACATCTTTTTCTAAAACCTGTATAATTAGTATTCTCATATGTGATCACTGTCTAAGTTTTTATGCAGATATTTCATGGGTCAGGCAAAACAATGTTTTCACAACCTGTAGAGTAATATAAAATAATATACGTCCACTTTGAACACAGGATGTAAAGCAGGATGCAGGAAATATGTTTAACTGCTAAAACATTTTGAGCGCAGTTCCACTAGCAGTCATTGTCTCCAAGTCTTCTAGTCTGGAACTAATAAATCACCTAGATAGATTGATGGAAAGTATTTCGAAAGAAGTTACCAGTGATCAAGTCTGGGTGTTAAGAGATATTCAAAGTAAGCAGCATGAAAAATCCAAAGAGACTTTCATTTATGTAATTGGGCTGACACATGGCAAATGAAATCTGATGTTGACAAATACACAGCAATGTATGATGATAGGAAAAACACAGGCCTTAAATGTAAGTTAAATGGAACTTTTTTTTTTTTAATATCCTAAAATAGCTCTTAAACTAGGAGCAAAGATTTCAGAAAAAGTTCAAAAATACATGGAAGGAAGATTTAAAAAATGAGTTATCTTACAGACCCGCATTAAGAGTGGCCCACAATAATTATAATTTTTGTTTTTATGGTAATTAGTATTTGTTGAATAACAATTAAATATACATATTTTACAAAAGAAGTGTATCATACAGTCAAGTGGTAATAAGCTCTACAGATAAAAATAGAAAGAGATATTCACTTGTGATCTGGCTTTCATGTTATCAGTTGTATTTCTTGGAACATTTATATTTTTGTAGTAAAATACTACACTAATACTAGTGTACTAATACTACTAGTAAAATATATTTACCGTATTTTGGTTGAAGGGTTATTTGACTGGTATCTATTTCCCAGTTCATTCAGAAACCAAAATCATTGTGAGATATTCAGATATTTGATTCGTATTATTATGGTTTATAATACATAATAGCCATTATAAAAATTCTATACTGTCATTTCCTTTCAGTGCCCGCTTTTGAATGAAGTAACTCCTATTCCAGGGTATATTGAAAGAATTTTGCTTGGTGATTAAATGCATGTATCTAAAGTGTTGCCCTGTTGGTTATTACATGTACTGAGATAGTATCTGGACTTTTTCTGATCTGTACTTCTCTGACTGTTCTCCAAATTGTGCCTGACTGCTCAATTAGATGCATCCCCCTACCTGAGAAAAGAACATCAGTCAGTTTATGACTACAAACATTTTTTATTTAATATTTCCTAAGGACAGTATTTATTTCTGGAGGAGAAAAAAGCTCAGAATGACCAATGTACTTAAGCTGGTTTTTTTTTTTTTTTCAGGGACAGTAAAAGGCATGTGTTTCTTGTGTAACATTAAAAAAAGTCTAAGGTTTTCCTCAAGAAAAAATAGTAACTTGTAACAAAATTTTCAACAAAATTATAGGCTTCAGTACTGTGTGCTAAAACTTGCTTTTTATTGGGCTAATATAAAAACTTCAGCACTTTGATTATGTATGGGCAAAGATGGGTTGCCCCCAGTTTGATAGACAGGCACATTCTGAGTTAGTGGCACTTTGGAGAGAGAATTATACTTGCACAAGTGGATAGAAAATGCATAAAACAGTGGGCTGTGATTTAAATCAGCATGCATTTCTAACAGAAAAGCTTCCTGAGAGTCAAACTGATTTGTTTGAGATGAAATGATTAAAAAGAGTGGCACTAATAATACATCAAGAGAAAGTTAAAGCAAATCAAACTTTCTTATAGTTGCCTGTACCTGTAATATAGGCATCTTTAGTGATTTGTGTCTTCCATTATTCTGAAAGTATATGAAAGTCACTTTGAATGTCAAGTTTACATATGCATTGGTGGTGGTGCAGTTCTTGTTAAAGAACAAGAAGTTAACATAATAGTTAAAAAGAAAAGGAACACAGAGTTAAACTCTGTTCTTGAGATATTGTGCCACATATAAGTGAATGAAATAATAAACATACAATTAAGTGGATTCATCCTGATAGGATGAACTAAGGCTTGAGCTTCAGCCCTTGTTTCAGCTTTTTCTTTCAGTTCTACATGCACTTGCATTGACAAAAAATAAAGAAAAAGAAAATGACAGTATTTACCACCTGTTCCTCCATGTCTTCATCACTAATTGTCTTTTAAATGCAGCTTCTCTGCCTTTGTACTCCAGCTACTTCAGCATTATTCTATTCCCAATGTCTCTGCTGATCCTCTGTAATTGGTACTGCATGCCCAGTATGCATCTTTTTGGTGTCAGTCAAAGCCTACAAATATTTGTTCCCCAGGCTAGTAGACTCTTTTCAAACAAGCTTTTAATATCTCATATCACTGGTTAAGACTTAAGTTGTGTTATGTCAATGCATCCTTTCTTTAATTTGCTTTATGTAATTAAAAATAGAAGTAGTCCTTACTGTTTCTAAGCTTGACTGGAAATACACAAAACATCATGTTTAATTTGAGGTGATGGAATGATTTGAATCCTGATCGGGGGAAGAAAAATGCAGTTTCTTCTACAAAGAAGCCAGAAGGCCTGAGTAAACTGACTTTYAGTCTATGGGAAATCTATGATACTGATCATTCACAAGAAAATAAAATTAGATGTCTAGTCAGATGAACAAATGCACAAAATGAGCAACAAATCTTTGTACATTCCACAGCTGTTGATGTAAAGAAAAAAAAAACATAGTTATGTGTGGTTTCAAATATTTCTAAATATTTTTTTCAAAGTGTAAAATATCARTAAAGTAAATTAAGAACCTATATTAAGAGATATTCTTTGGTATGTTTTCTTTGGTACTTTTTTTTTTTTAAAGGAATCCAAGGAATATCAATTCAGAGAACATACGGAATAAAAACTGAATGAAACACAGGATATCTGGCCAGTTTGTGATTTAGTTGTTTTCTGACAACGTACTAAAGCCAAACCATTGGACAAGTTGCTTTACGGCACATGCACCCAAAATGAAGTATTTTCCCTAAAAATGCTAAATAAAATGAGTGTTTTTGTCAGTTTCAGCACTCACAATACTTGCTGTATTAGGCTGTATAAGGAGAGGATGTGTCCAAGCTTTTAACCTGGAGGACTTTGTGGCAATGATCCTGAAAGCCTTGTGAGATATGGGGGTGAAGTTTAGCTCTGAGGAAGCAGACCACTGGCGGGGACTCTAGGAATGCCTGATTCCAAACTCACAGACAAGGAGTTTGGAAATCTTGAGAGACCTGCGGTAGGTACAGGGATAATGGTGCTCAGGGACCTTCACTTGTCTACCTAAGGGACTTTGTGGCCACTTGTACATTTCTAAAAACATCTACTCCTGAATGCCACAAAGCCGGGTGGTTCTGAGAGTCTTGAGTCTGTTCAAGGCTAGAACAAAGTTTATCCACACTACATATCATTTGCCCACGAGGCTGCTCTGAGCCACACTGGATGTTCTCATGGTCCTAAGCTGCAATTGCTATTTTCTGCCTCTCTGTCATGCCTCCCCCCCCCCCCCATTGAAAGTCTCTGAAATAATGTAAAACCAGTTTTGTAGCCCACTTGGCTAATGATTTATTAGTTTGAAACTGCTGATATGTTCCATGCCCTGGGATGAGAATTGCTGAGGCTGAAAAACACCAGGATAATTTAAAAGCCTTTGGAAGACAGAGGGAGTCAAAACCATGCAGTCTTAACCATACCACCTTGAGTGAACTTTCTCTTAAACTTTGTTTGGGATGAAATATACTAAGTTATTTAACTGTATAGCTTTATCCTGTAAGCTTCTAGACTCCTATTTGTGTTCAAGTAAGAATCCCTGTCCTCAGTTTTGGAAATGTGCAGATCCTAGGGTCACTGAGATGATTTAGGAGAGCTAAATGACAATTAGACACAGAGCTCCTGGAATTTTGAAGCTCCAGGCTATGTGACAGGGAGCCTAAAAGCCACAGAGCTATGTAGCATATGGGGAAGCAGGATTCCAGATCAATGTTCTCCTCTCCACTCCTCCAGCTTTACAGACCAGGAAACAAGGCTTTTTTTTTTTTTGCAAATCTACCTTCCATTTGAGAAAAGTTCATTAGACAGTATCCTGTGCTTGAAAAAAAAARAAAGGAAAGAAAAAAAAAAAAGAAAAGCAGTTGACACATCATTATTTTCCAAAGAAACATTGTCAGAAAATGCCCAGATTAGCTCTAAACATGCAAAATCAATATAGTTCTGTTAAAATTGAGAGAGACACTGCGCAAGCAGGCTGTTACGCCCCTTATGAGAATAAGTCTATAGAAATGCAGGAACTGATTTTGTTTCAGCTATATCAGAAATTTATCTGTACAAATCTGTCATTCTATTTCAATTTTAATCAAGAGTAATAAAATTTGATTTTCTTTTTACTGAAGAGCTGTGACAAATTGTATGCAAATTACAATATGCAAATGAACATCTCCATCTGATATTACCCACAGTCAGAGGATTGCTACACTTCAAACTATTGTTTGAAATAGTTTTGTGTTATTTCTTCCACCTATTAAAAATCCTGTTAAAGGTCTTTCATGTTGCTTTTTGATGACATTTTCAGAAGCAGTCTTGAAATCTGATTTCATCACTTTGGAGGAAATGACATCTTGAATTTGGATGCTGGACATCAACTGTCTATGTTTCTACTAAATCATTGTTCAAAGGTGAAGCATTATGTGCAGTAAGTCAAGAAATAAAACATTAATAATGTTACAATGCCCAAAGGGAAGATATGAAGCTTTACTTTTTTATCATCACATTCGAGGACAGAAAGAGCACAAAGGCTGTCAACACTTTCTTAGGCTTTTGAACCATTTTGCACTAAGTAGAGTAATTACTCTGTAGAAGTTACATACAGGCATTGCTATTTGCTGTTTTAGGAAGAGAATTCCATTTTTTACAGCTTWAAAAAAATACCCTTAGATCTTTTATTTTTTGGTTTTTTGTTTTGCTTTGTTTTTAAGGCTAGACTTACCAACACAGTTTAGTTGTAATAAATCAAAAAGTAAGCTTCCAGTGACTTAACTTCCAATTATTTATCTTAATATTGATAAGAAAAATGACTATATGTTGAAGCTTTTTGTGTTCTTAATTAATTAGTAGATTTTTCTACTGTTTCATTATTRCAGTTTCATATGACAAAGGTTTTTGTCCCTTTTAGGAAAGATTTACTATAGTATCCTGTTTGCTAATTTGATTTCTAACTACATTTTTTAAGGCAAATTTTGTCTGTATTGTAAAAGCCTCCAATTATATTAGTGTTCCACAGATTTATCTGTGGGAATGGTATTGCATAATGCTGCAGTAAATAAAAGGTATTTTAAAAGATTTATTAGCTTGAAACTACTGATATGTTACATGCCCTGGGATGTAGAATGAGGGTATAATACCTCATATCAGAATTCATTTGCCTTTTCTTTATGACAGATGTGAAAACGCCGTTGGCTAAGAGCATGAGGAAAATATTAGCCCAATGTCAAAGAAATAATGGACACTTCTCATGCCACCCATTTTCATTTTTCAAAATCCTTTCAACAACTCTGTTGTGTTAAACTGCTTGATCATTCCCAAAGGCTAGTGTTTTTATCAGGCATAGAAAACAAAAACATTATAGGCAAAATTATGTATGAATATATATAATTTATTTTTGCATATCTTAGCTTTCCAAACACACCTTATAAATACCCACACGCTGCTTATGAATAGGAACCTTTGCAAGTAATAGACAGAAAGCTCATACATAGTGAAATCATTCATGCCTCATCCCATTTGCTGCCTACCTTTTAATCATTTATGAAAATAATCTTTAAATAATCTCTTGTCTTAGGACTTCTCAGATGTAGCCTAAGCACTTGTGGGAGGACACTTTCAGTTATACTCTAATTCTAAACTCAGTGTAATTTTCCAGTAGGCAAGCAGGAGTAAATGATGGCAAAGCTTTTTAAATGTCATGTGCTGTAAATATTTTAGATCAGCTGAGACCAAATAAAAAATATTTGGAAAGATTTTTCCCCTTAAATGCTTTCTACCTATTTTAATTGTTCAAAACTGGCAAATACTTTTCAGCAATACACTTAATGATAAAATAACTTTACCAGCATATCAGTTACAAAAGTTACCTATTCTTACACGTGGCTAACATGTTGATGCACCTTCATTGCTCTTTAAAATTGCTTTATTCAGTTTATAATGCAGTTGCACAAATATACATGCATTGTTTCCATGAGAAGAATATAAATACAGTTATTAAAATTCAGCTCCTATCAGGCCTAGCATCTTCCAGACTTTTTGTGACTGACACTAAAAAGTAGTGAAAGGGTGTTGAAAAACCTCTCTTCTCAATAATGTCAGTTAACACAGCTCTCAGAAAAACCCCTCAGAGGCATGGGTTCTTAGTTTTTCTTTCTTTTTTTCAATATACGTCTCACGAGTTCCTTGATCTTTCTTTATCTGCTCCACTAATTTCAATCAACATTATACTCTTCAGGTACCAAATTTTTTTAAGCCAATCACCCTTGTAAATCTGTAACAGTGGGAAGGTCTAATTAATGCTGTTAGTTTCCTCTCTGTTTTTCACTAGAATGTGTCAGGCCTGATTCTCCATGTCATTCTCTCAGTGCAATTATTGATTTTGTTGATCAGTCAGCAGCAGTGAACTGGAAGGAAAAGAACTAAGTGAAGAATGTGGGATCATGGCTCAGGTGCTGATTCTGGATCTTATCCTTGGTTAGCACAAGATCAAAGATTTTGCCTCAAGTCTGAATTTGAAGAACGCTAAGACAGAATTCTCTCAGAAAACCACTAATGGAACATATGTGCTTCATTATTTCATAGTACTGCAGAGAAATACGCAAATAGAATGTAAATAATGTGTTGGCTCTTTCATGGATAACATTCAATTATCAGTAGTAATATATTTCATCTACAGTATATACAGTTCATTATTTGCTTCCTTCCTTTTTTTTTTTTCTCCTGGTGAAAATCCGCTGATACATGACTCTTACTTTACATAAGGTCCTTGAAGTTCCTATATTGGCATGTTTTGTACTATACATAAACAACTAGGGAAACGCTTTGATGTCACAGTGAAAGCTTCATGAAGTATCAGTTGACTGTTTTTAATAGACTTCGAAAGTGCTGCTAGCATTTCCTGACAATCTTAGTTTAGGTGCTGCTGCTCTGACTAACGGTGACTTTGTGATATCTTTAGCAGTGTGCAACCTAAGATACCCCTTAGCTGTTTTAGCCTTTTCATTAATAATTGTCAGTCTTTCTCATCTTGGTGTTGCTTCTCACATCTGAGAGTTGTAAACTAGAAAAGAGGTTTTGCCAATAGAGTTTTATCATACCTGAAGATCTGGTTTTCCCAGCCCTCAGACTAGTATGTCCCATGACTTCAATGGCCTTTTCTTTCACTGAGGTCCGAGATCATCTCTTTGACCATCTATACTCTTACTCTTGCCATCTTCTTTTTCTGCACAGTTGCACTTTTTCCTAGACTCCTGAACAGCTCTGGCGTGGGCTTTTTCATATTTTCTACTATCTCAAAAGATCCTTCGCCCACTAATGCTTTTACTGGTTCTCTATAATATAGCATCCATGCCTGAGCTTTATAGTTTCTTTTGGTCTACACACACACACACACACACACACACACATAGAGTTCATATCCAATATCCTTCAGTTCTTTTTTTTGTTTCTTTCCTTGTTTGCTTCTCCAGAATTTTTGTCTCCTGCACTCCTTTTTCATCTCTTTCTTCCTATTCCAAATTCCCAGATAGCTGCTTCCTCCCTCTCTACAGTCTCCAGGCTCTAACAGAGGCAGAACAGCCTCTTATCTGACCAACAAGCTTTTTTTTATCAGTCCCTGTGGCTCATGATGCAGCAGCTTCCCATAGATAGAAAGAACAGCTCCAGCAAAAACTCATTTTTTGGAGTTACAGCTGCAGAAGAGAACACAGTTAGTTACCCCACAAGGTGATGCATTCACAGTCCACCTTGCCCATATATGATCTGAGAGTTTAGAATGAGCTGCCTCACTAATACCCTAGGATGTACCAACCAAAGCAGGATACCTTTCACAGGAAGCTCAGTAGAAGGCTTTTTGCTGACTTCGATTTCAGAAGCAACAGGACAATTCTGCCTAAACTTTTCTAGAATACTGTAAGGGAGACAGCCTAGAAAAATTAGTTAAGTTATAAGCAGTAGAAAATGAAATCCTATATTAGGAAATGTTAGGAGTCTTAATAGTAGGCAGTACTATAAATTCTATCTAGCATCACTTAAATTCTCATCAGAGATAATCAAGTACTATCAGAGTGCCCCACAAATAGCTTTGAAAATCTGGAGAAATCAGTTACTGGCTGCAAAAAAGAAAGTATAAAATGAAAAATTATATGTGAGTCAGAAATCACTTTGCCAGAAATTGATACTTCTTACAAGTTAAATGACACCTATTCCCCAACTTTGTCCTTCCATTTTCTATGTCTTTGTACAGCTAAGAAGGACAAACCCCATTTACTAAATGCTTTGCCTTATTCTAAACTGAATTGGATTATTTTTCAGTTGTGATTCTGGGAAGTGCTTATCATAAATAAATAAATAAATAAATAAACAAACAAATAAATAGATACCTCATTGTATCAATAGTTCTAGCACACATTTAGAAAGTAATCTGTAAGGTTGTATTTCTAATTAGTGAAGACACAAAGATAGTTAATTTGTAAGTAAAATAATGTCATTAATGACTCATTAAATTTATTGAAGCACTTATCATGTCACTGAAATGTCCAAACATATTGTGTTTATTGTTTCAAGAACATCTCCTTTCTAACTAATATGGAAGTCAAAATCAACTCCAGATAGGCTCTCAATACAACATCAAGGATCGTGATTTTGTTTTTATGTATATTGCAATTATTTTGTACATTTTTGTACATGGCATTATTATTTACATTGGAATACACTATGTATATTGGAAACAAATATAGGGCTAAAGTGAAAACTTAAAGCTGCTTCTTGCTTTAATCTTATTAGACTATCTAATTCCTATTAAATGTACTGGTAGGGAGAACAATCGGGGGCAGCAATCAACTCCATAAAGATGGATAATTTGCCTATGTTGAAACACAGTTCTCTAATTTGTATGGATACATCTCTACTTCTAAATAAAAAATGCCACAGCATGCTTAATCACAGGACTCTAATCATTCACTTTGGCTGTTCTTCTCACCATTTTTCTTTGGTTGCTCCAATTAGCTTTCTTGAAGACAAATCTGTTATAGAGTGGGTATTTCTAAGCAGTTTGGACACAAGCAATGAGGTACCACTTGTCTTTTGGCCATGGATTACTATAGACCATTATATCCAGCAGTAAAGACATAGGCTATGTCTCTGATTAGACATTGGAATATCAACAAAAGGTTAATTAGGTATTAGCAATAGATATTAGAGTCTAATTCTGAATTAGTATTCAAATTTAAAACATATCCAGCTACCTAGAGATACAGATATGCATACTGTAGAACTCAAAACCACTAATCTGAAGTAATTCTGAAAAGAAAGAATTTTCAAAGTTATTAAAGGATTTCTGTATGAAACCTTAACTGAGTATTTGCTGCTGTAAATAGCTCAATATTTTAAATGAAAATGTATTTGCTGAAGTAAATATGACTATTGTCCATACAAATTTACTAGAGGTTAATTCATTTTGATTTTGGTGAAAAGCAGATATTAAGAAATAGGCATGCCAAGGATATGCATACATTTCAACCTTTGAAACAGGGATCTGTACCAAAATTGCTCTTTGGCTCAGTTTCTGTCCTGCTTGATCTTACCTCTAGATAATTCACAATTTAATTTACTGTTTAATTTAAATAGCTTTAGGCCTAGAATGGTCAGGTTTTATTTTGTTTTGTTTTTTTTTCTTCTGTGGTAGAAATTCTGATCTGAATCTATGTCCCCAGCTGTCTGGTAAATGTCTTCCAAGTCAGACATTGGATCAGAGAATAAAACTAAGATTTTCTAAAAGATGCCAGCTTCAACCCCCTTAAGGCAAAGAAGAATCTATAATGTAGCTGAAGGTCTTCAAAGGCACCCTACTGTTTATCTATGGGACTCAAATAGATTCCTAAACTACATGGACTCATTAGAGATCTCATTATCTCTAATAATCTTATTATCTTTAATAATCTTATTATCTTTAATAATCTGGCCCTAAAACCACATTTAGAAGTTTGAATCTTATATTTCTAGTATGTAGAAAGCTGCTTATTTTTATTTGTATTTTTTTTTATCTCCAATGATTAATTTAGGTCTGCTAACCCACTCCCAAATCATGTTTTACCATGTCAGGTGCAAAATCAGCCTTCCCCCAGCTGTTTGCTATATGAGCATGTCATGCAAACTCAAACATGTTTCATCCAAATTGTCTCAGTTTTGGAAATCAATGTTTTTCATTTATGGTAATGTAAATTTTGAACTAAATCATTTTCTATATAGATCAGTATATACACCTGTGTGTGTGTGTGTGTGTGTGTGTGTGTGTGTGTGTGTGTGTGTGTGTTCATATATGTCTATGTGTGTTTTTTTTGTATTTTGGTAGAAATACAGATTTTTTTTTTAGACTTCTACAAGAATAATTTATGTGCGTTGAAAACAATTTAAGTAAGAGATTTTACTTCAAACGTACCAAAGTAAAAAGTCCAGTAAAATTCCAAGCAATACCACTTTTATGTATATTGGCTACCACTGTGTGTGTGTGTGTGTGTGCACGTATAAATATATGTATATATATATACACACGTACACTGCAAATATACATACATATATACATACATATATGTATATTATATATACGTATGAACAAAAGTGAATTTTAAAAAGTCTGTTGCTTTAATGTCATTGATGTTTCTCAGCGATTAGGAAATCAGGAAATTATATGGCAGTCTGATCTGTTTGGAGGCTAAAGTTTAAAAGAAAGATAATAACCTCTAGTTCCTGCAAAAATTATTTTAAATATCCTGCCAGTCTGTCATGTCTCATATGTGAAAGGTCGTTTCTTGCTATTCTGCTTTAGAGATGAATATCTTCCACTTTTGGATCAGCAGCACAAGAGCTGTCACTGTAAGGCCCGCATATGTTGATCATCTGATTCAGAGTAAACCTGATCAAGCAACTGCTAAGGATATATTAGCCTCTAGCAGACAGGTACATAGACTGCTGCTGGGTGGTTTTCTGCCACATTTTCATTTCAAATACTATTATATTTGCAGCTGCAGTTATTATAGTTAAAACTACGTATGGAGTTCCACTATTAATCCTCTTGTTTACATGTTTTTCCTTTGGGGGATGCAATTTTCCTAGTTTCAGGTGCTTTCTCTATAGAGAAGAGGATTTGGGGTAAAATCCTTCAGCTGTTTATTTTATGAGACAGTAAGATATGAACCATCTAATTAACCTGAAGGTTTGCAAAGCATGTTTAATTACCAGTATAAAAATCCAATAACAAAATCTAAATGCTTTCATACCCTTTCATGTGAAGGTCATAAGATTTGGATTAAAATTCACATAGAAAACCTAAGAAATTATTAAGGTGAGCAAGCAGACTTTAGAGTTTTCTCATTAGGTCTTAGCTAAGATTTAGAGTAATGATGGTCTGCTGTTTCTGGGAAAATACACCTGTGTAAAACACATTTTGTGTCGTTACTTTGAGAGGCATAAGGGCTTAGAACTAGGGCAGTCTTCAAGAGGAGAATGTTTTCTTCAGACCCTTTCAAACAAGAAAAGAGCAAAGTTCCTCCTTAGTTCATCAAGGGCAAGTAGAAAACACTAGAGTAATAAGTAATTACACCTAACATTTTAAAGTGATCTATTGTAATACTGATTTTCAATAAATTCCAGTTTAAGATAAATACACTTGGGAGTCACAATTTGCTCATAGCAACACCAAGGTATCACAACCAGTATCCACTCCACATTTGCAGTGAGTTCCTAAAACAGACCCCCATTTAAAGTACCAAACTGCGACTGTTTCAGAAATTGTAAGATTTATTACTGAAATTGTTTAGAAGAGTGTTGACAGTCTCATTTTATTTACTGATTTATTACAAAATTACAGTGATCATTGATTACCTAGTTATCTTAGCAATACTGAGATATCAGCATACTCTCTTGTTTGGAAAGTTTTTCTGTTTCTCACATTTTTAATTGATAGTTTCATTTATCCTTAATAAGATTGTCTCTTTTAAGCATGAAAAATTCAACTGAAAAGTTATTCTGTAACTAAATTTCTAAACTAGAGAAATTCCTGGGAAATATATATGTTTTAATTAATCTAAAAACATGCTGTAAAGGATTTCTGGAAATTTTTCTATCTATCTGAAGCCTTGGCTGCTTATACAATTGCTATTCAAGGATTTTTTTTTTTTTCCTACAGTTATCACCAGATTAAATGATTATCTTCAAAGACCTTCATCTTTTAACACATGAAGTGAGTCATAAAAATCAACATTAATTAAATTGCTGATTAAAAAGACGCTTCTTGAAAAAATAAGAAGAAACCATTTTCTTCATTCTTTTGAGTGATGCTAGACAATCTTATAGAAAGCCATGTGGTTCAAGTGCAAAGAGGGGGATAAATATTTCTTGTTTTTGAAGAAAACAGTTTGTGTGAACTTTTATCATAGAAACTCCCAACACCTTGTTGGATGTAAAGCTATAGGGCCTAAGCAGGAAGAAAATTTGGGTTTTTTTTTTCCTGCAGTTTATGAAACCACTGCATCTATGAAATTACTTCAAGAGAATTACAGGAACAACAACAAATAACTTTTAATACAGTGAAACATGGAAAATCTCTGCTCAAAAAAGTGGTGCTATAATGACATTTAATGCTATTCTTAACTAAACAAGCAATAAAATTATGATGGAGTAGCTTAAAAGTGCCTTTAGTAGTGTCATTTGACAGCTGTGTCAATTAAGGATCATCCTTTCTTTGCATAACTGAGTGACACAGCTATGTTGCTCCAAGTTGAGCAATACTTTGCTCAGGATTTATGGTCTGACTGAGAAGAATACAATTTTTCTCCAACTGGATAAGGAAGGCCAGATTCAGACCTTTGATAAAAGGTTAGATATGTAACAAATCCAGAGTTTTCTGAGTTTAGGATTTTTTTGAATTCTGAATGCACCTATTACAACACATAATACTCAATGAAGGATTTAATGTGCTGATATCCAGATAAATTTAGCTCACAAGATTGTTATCTTGAATTGATACGGACTATGAGAACTCAGCATTTTTGACAATTAAACTCAAAGTATATAGGCATGATCTTTAGATATAAGATCATTATATCATTATGAATTTGCCTATCCTCTTTATCTTTGGAAAATAATTCTAATAAAACAAAGTATTATAAGAATTTATGCAAAAATTACTGCACTTACAGTGCAAAATAGTGCCCTTGGACTTGGAATATCTTTTCTACCACAAAGGAGGGTATTTCAGGTGGGGGAAAGGAAAGCATAATTTATTTGTTTGTTTGTTTTGAAGCTCTGAAGAGATTAAAAAGTTCTCAGGAAATTAAGAATTATTTTGAACATGTATGTCTGGAAACAAAGTTGAGGTATATGATCTAAACAAAACACTGGCTTTCTAGAGCTGGCAGTAAGAAAAAGAGGACATTTAAACCCAAATTCTACAAACTGTAGAGCCCAAATTTCCACAGAATGTTTGGGTGTTGAGGAATACATACATACTGATGAAACTCACTTTCCAAGGCAGTTATACCTCTAAGCAATGCTTGATCATATTTTAAATTTGGGGGGGAAAAAAAAACAGTCTTTAAAAAAGTCTCCTTTCCTTGGTCTTCAGACTTCTTCTAGATAAGAGTTTTCTTGTTTTTCACTGTGTCAAACTTTTTTAAATTCTTCATTAATCATTAGGAATGTCTCATTTTGCTCATTTAAAGTGATTAGTGGTGTATTACTTGTTGCTTGACTTGGCACATAAAGACATATTCACTATTATACTTTATGAGTTCTTTTTACTGTACTGTTTGTACATTTGTGCATTTGGTTAACCTGCTTCTAGCAGTAGACACATGAGGTGTGCTACTGGGGATCTGACTTCTGACTAAGAAGCAACCCTCTATTTCACAAAACACCCAAATTTTATACTCGCAGTCGAGCTATAATTACAGTCTAGCTCTTTTTTCACGATCTGAAATTCTGAAAAGAATGGTAAGAATARTGAGAACTTTTAGATCTGGCTTTGAGATGTGTGAAGTTTTTAGCACAAAAAAATCCCTTGAAAATCCCTTTTCTGTTTCCAAAACAGAACACAGTTTTCTAGGTATTTTTGGTCTTTTGTGTACCAGGGAGCCCGGAACTGGACATACTGGAGTGAGTCCAGCAAAGGGCAACAAAGATGATTAAGTGACTGGAGCATCTGTCATATGAGGAGATTTCAGGCTGAGAAGAGCTGAGGCTGTTGTGCCTGGAGAAGAGAAGGCTCAGTGGAGATGTTATCAATGTGTATATGTACTTGATGGGGGGGCAGGGGGTAAAGAAGACAGAGCCAGACTCTTCTCCGTGGCATTCAGTGACAGGACGAGAGGCAACAGGCACAAACTGAAACACAAGAAGTTCAGCCTGAGCACAAGAAAACATTTATTTATTTTGAGGGTATTTGAACACTGGAACAAGTTGCCCAGAGAGGTTGTGGTGTCTCTATCCTTGGAGATATTAATAACCCACCTGGACATAGTTCTGGGCAACCTGCTCTAGCTGACCTTGCTTGAGCAGGGGGGGTTGAACCAAACGAACTTCAGAAGTCCCTTCCAACCCCAATTTTTCTGTGATTCTGTGAAGTGTTCTTCATAGCGTAGAGGAAGCCCAAGCTCTTGTCACAGCGTGCCCAGCTTGCCCCAGTTCCAGGGACTATGAGGAAAGTCACTTGCAATAGCAATGACAGCTCTTTGCTCTGACTGCAACCTTCATGAGAGTTGCTCAAAATTCCAAAATAAATAAATAATAATGAAAAAATAATGTGGGCCACGTTATGAAATTCCCAAGTGAATCCCTGTCATGGAAATCAACATGGTCTTGTATCATTGTGGAGCACACAGTATCTTGTTCAGTGTACATAGCAAGATAGAAAAGGTCTCTAAGAGAGAAATTTTGGTGCGGTAGGTATACCAAGCTAGCAATTAACTAAAATAGTATGCAGGGTAGCCAAGGATGTACATCATACTAGAGCAGAAGTATTGCTTCAGTACTTAAGCAAARTTGCTAAGAACTTTTACATATATTTTGTAATAACATTTTATTGTGCCATATAAACTTATTCTTCCTTAAAGTAGAGTAAAGCAAAACTCACTCTTGCTATATATATTTGTAGAAAAAAATGATAAAATACTCTTATGTAATTACTACCTGGTATTCAAAGGTCCAAGCTCTGTATTGCCTTTTCCTTCATATAACATTTACTTAAACTAAGTGCAGTTTATTCTGCCAGTGACTAACTAAATGTAAACCACTAGTACTGCTATGAGTAAATGAAGAATTCGAATTCAGTAATATTTTATACTTGCTATTTGCATGTGAATTAAAACAGAAAATTGGTCAATATGGACAACTGACATCAATGCATTTTTACCAACAAGCCCATCCTGAACTCTCATAAAACAGATAGAGATAATAGAAAAGCTGTATACATTTCTATAAAAATATGAAGTGAAGCAAAACTGAAATGTTTCTCCTCTACTTTCTCCCTTTCCACTCTTTTGCCAGCCCTTTTTCTTTTCCAACTGCTAAGAAAAAATAGGGAAATAGAGAAAAAGACAGGGGGACACAAAAACGTGCCAATATTTAAGAGAAGAAAATGAGAAAATCTGATTCAAATAAGAAACCTTACAATTATTTTCAGATGAGTATTTGGGAATAATCATTCTAAAATTTACATTCTAGAGCTTATAGCTGGTTTCTATATCAAATCCTTAGTTTAAGGCTACTTTGAATCAAGCCTCTTTTAACTGTGAGGACAACTATTTCATATTTTCATATTTCATATTTTTCTTCATTGTTTTAGAAGTGGGATGACATGGTTAGTGGATGAGAATCTGTAAACTGAAATTATAAATGATGTTACTTAAGACTTGTTAAATAGTGTAAGCTGGAGTTATATTAGGATCAAATTAATGAGGGCCCCCTTCATGATAGAAATTTCATTGCTGAATTTTAGTTTGTTCTGAGTGTCTTGCTGTCAGTACAGCATAACATAGCAGACTCCTTGAAGGTACAGGAACGAGATGATACCAGAGGATGCAGGGCTGTACACATGAAGGATTAATTGCTGATAACAGAATTATGTAACAGCATAATGAAGCTGATGAACTGATAGCATAGGCGGAGCTGTCTTTGAAGTGTATATACATCCTGAACAAAGATAATTGGTTTCACTGGCATCACTGCTTCGGATCCGCTACGCAGAATTGATCACTCTGATATCCTGCACTGTACTGCTGCATATGTAAATACTACCTCGTTATCATTATGGAGCATTTTTTTTTAGTATCTGATTTAAGATCTTGGTAATTGTGTTTGATTGGCTACCCACCTTTAAGGTCTGCTTCTTTGAGATGGACACAACAGCTTAAGGTAAAATTTGGCTATCAGCTCCCAAGAGCCGATCACATTACCAAGAGCTTTTTTTTTTTTTAACTGTATACATAATGTATCCTGCAAATTACTGCAATTTTTCATCTTAATACTATACAGCTTATAGTCAAGATTTCTACTTTTGTTCTAAAAATAATTTTTTGCCATTTAAAATAAAGTCATAACTTTAAAACAAGGAGGAAAAAAAGAGAAAGTTATGATATAGGTGTACAAATTACTGCTATAATGAGTATTTTTCCTCAAAGTACAGACCTGATTATCTAAGCATGTTATCAGAGGCCTATGCTGTGCAAAGTGATGCATAAGAATTGTCAGTTACTTTAGATTTCCTCTGACTAAAAGGAATACAGTCAACCCAGAAACCTCTTTTGGTGAAATAATTTGAGTTTACAAATTCAGTTTCATTTTGTTTCTGTTTTTGAATACCAGATAACCCATGTGAACAGCTGAAGTGGATATTTATTTGGAAGATGGGAAGTTTAGATCAGTCCTCTGCTTTAGGAGAATTTAATTAGAGAACTAAAAGTATTTCTAACACACCCCAACTGTATGTCTTAAATCCTTTGACAACTATGGAATAGGGTTTGGTCTGTCTTTTGAAATTCCATTCTGAACCTGAGAAAATTTCCAAATGAGTTTCAAGAAAATAGCATTTCCTGATTAAAAAAAAAATGATGGAAAAGAAAAAACCAGAACTGCTAATCGCATAGATGTCATTTCTCTGTATTTTTCTTTGTGCCTGTATTTGGCACACATTTCACAATCAGCTATAAACACATTAAATAGTCAATTTTAATTCAACTTAAAATGCCTATCTCATCAAAAATAACACTATGAATTATTATATTATAACATAATATAATGTAATATGAAATATTAAAATAAAATATAAGATATAATATAATATAAATTCAGAAAATAAGTTTCTGAAAAGGTTGTGTAAAAAGCAGATAATGAAGGGGAAAAAGGAAAAAAAAAAGCAGAAGACAAAGACAAGAAACTCCACTGTGTACACTGTGCAGTACCTTCACAAAGTCCTTCCACCACTGTTAGTACCATGACCAAAATATGCAATGCTTCCAATACACCCAGATTTACATTGTCTATGAACTACTTTGGACCAAAGTTAAATTTAAATTGCAGGAGGTAATATACAAAATAACATACAAAAACCTTCCAAGGCAACAATCCTTCTCATTTCTACCAATAAGACTTTAATTCTCTTTGCTAATCTCAACTGTAATGGCAGAATATCCTGGGGAAAGAGGTAATTTCTCAGGCAAGGTTGGTAGCTCACCTGCTGAGGTAGAAAATTATAGTGAAGTTTCTGGACAGTATAAAAATAACTTTGTAGATTGTTCTTTGATATTTATTCCTGTGAAAACACTGTCTTATTTATTTAATTATTTATAATGGACAATTTCTTGCTACAAACAAAATCAGGAAGATACCATTTTCTCTGATGAGATTCTAACTCCTTTGTTCCTTTGCATTACTTTGAAAAGTGTTTTTAATCAAAGTATTTTGAACACCCCAATTATGGTAGCTTTGAATGCAACAGTGTCTTTTTGATAAGAGTGACATCAATAAGATGAAAGTATTGAGAAGCAAGCAGTTCAGATGAGATGATACAACAACGACTAGACTGTCATGAGGAGTTTTATATGTGAAGATGATGAAGAAAAGAAAACCTTATATTCAAGATGCAGAGCTAACATGCTCTGGCAATATTTCAGATAGGAAGGAAAGGAAAAGCAAAGGTGGCATTGGAGTTGGGGAGAGAATTTGGTAGTGATGCAGTTTGAATACTTAAACAGTTTTATTCACTTGCAAAGAGGAAAGATGGGATGAAAAAATTGTCTAGGTCCGGGTCTCCTTCACGAAGATGGCCAGGCCCAGGGCTCCCCTCTCCTGCCCATCTGCTGCCCCATTCTGGCCCAGCCCAGGGCCATCAGTTGCTGCCCCGCGATGCCGCAGTGGTGCTGACTCCAGCCCCGCTGCAGCGCTGGGCACCTCTGGCCACAGGGAACAGTCACTCTCAGGGCACCCTCACATCTCAGTTCACAATATTTCCCTTGCAAGAGATAGTGACATCAAATTCTTCCCATAAGTTTAAAATATGTTGTTGGAATGTTCAAAATTTGTCAATCTACAAGTTATCAGCAAAGTCACAGACATCACCCCAGTTTTCCTAATTCTTCTCTTTCTCACTATGATTTTTCAATATTTATGTCACAGCTTTCATATTGAATTATATATAACCGAAAAATTAAAAAGTGTTCATTGTGTATTATACAGAGCAGTCCAAATACATTTCTCAGACATTTTTGTTTGTATTTGTTTTAGCATGTAACCTAGTGCATGCCCTGAAAGTTCTGACTTCACATAGAAAAAAAATGAAATAATTCCCTTGTATACAATAAGAGTCAAATGAGTATGCTAGCAAAGCATAGATAAGTTTTTGTCAGTAACCACAAACAAATGGTTTCTTTCATTTCAAGTCAGATATAATCTGTGTTCCCACAGTGAGAATAAGAGCAATCAAGTAATATTTTCTAAGTTAATTTCATGCAAAAAACAGTACTGTGATAAGCATTTAACAAGACAGAACACAGATCTCTTTGAATTTTATGAAGCTGCAAGTAATTTTGATGGTAAGATTCTAAAATGTGTGACCCAGACACAAAACTCCCTGGTCTGCCTAGAATCTATGTGGGAATACCAAACTGAGCACAGGAGTGTTAAACAAAAAGTGCTATTGTAGGCCATCAACCTTTTACAGAAAGGCTATTGTATTCATAGTAGTTAAAGAACAGTGTTTCTCAAAGATGCCGAATTTAGTCCAAACCACCACTTATCCTATAATAAGCAATAAAACGTTATCTTAGATCTGTCATGATGGATCTTCTGGGGCCCAAATAAGTTGTTTGTGGTAAATCTCACTAATAAATGGAAAACTATAATGATGTCACATAGTGACAACTTGTTTTTCAAACCTCGTTGCTCACAAAAGACAAGTGTTCAGCACCATCCTAAACGATTTACACTTCCTTGTGTAATGTAAACAGAACAAATTCAGAGTGGTGGGGTTCTTTCTACAGTGTTATTAGACCTAGCCTGGCAAGTTATCAGGGCAGAAAGCATGAAGAAAAATAGTTTCCTGACTCATTGCTTTGCCCTTATCTGTGATTACATCATTTATTTACCTCATAACACTATCTTATCTTGCTTGCATAGATAGAGATGTTAATGGCTTCTAAAAGGTACACTTTTATTTCACTGATTGCTTTAATTGAAAGGTCCTTCTCATTGTTATGGTTTCCTCTGTCCTCTATTATTTGTCATTCCCTCTCAGAAACCTAAATTAATATTTCCTGCAAAAAACAAATAGAAATTATTGATCTCAGCATTGTATACCTTTTTCAATGGATGTGATTACTCTGGAGAGCTCAGTAGTACATGGAAAATTTGAGAGTGAGTTTTGAAAAAAAAGTCACATAAAGACTACCAATACATTTCCAGGTTTGTGCATGAGAAGTTTGAACTAATTGCAAAAGAATGGTTAACATTTATAAGCTGCTAGTCTGCTAGTTAAGTATTATTTATGTGGTCAGTTGGTCTGTTTAGAATGCCTTTATTTTAGACTTGATTTCCTTTTTCTCTTAACTCATAGAAAATTGACCAAAATTAGTGAAAAGTATCATTTTAGATAATATATATTTGCAAAAGATTTCTTCAGTTATCTATGCACCTTTTTCTCTGGCATTTTGTTTAGTTTCTTTTTACCTTAGTTGGATATAACTCCGTTGTCCTCATCCACACTGTGGCCACCATGCCACTGTCAGGTAACTCCCAAAGATCACTTATGTCTCACTAACTACACACTGTGGATACACGAGCTGCAGATAAGATGGGATATCTAGAGGTCTGAGAGTTATCTGGGAGATCATTCAACACCGTGAAAAGCCCCTTCTAGTAGTTATCTTCTACAAAGTGCAACTTTCATATGATGGAACCCTGCTGCCAAGCCCCTGTAGGAGCCCAGTCAGCTGTTGCTCTTTAGCGTTCATACCTATGTCATTGCAGCAGGCATTTATGAAAAGCTGAAATCTGTGGTTTTATGGAAAGAAAAAATGGAGAACTCACCACACTGAAAAACATCATCTTGATATTTTCCACAAGATGATCACTGCCCTACCTCATATGTCCAATCTCATGGCCAGCATCAGCTTCATTTTTTCTTGGGGTAGTGAGAGAGTGCAGAACAGGGTGATCTTTCCAGGAAACATGAGAGCTGCCCTGAGTTTAGGTGTCTCTAGTTCCAGCAAATCTGAGAATGTGAGCAACAACTGTAGGACTGTTTTATTTGGACATCAGATAATAAACAGAGGATTGCTGACACTGACTCTTAAACATCTAGGCTCGCTGTACCCAACTGCATCCCCAACTGTTGCCTTTTAATGCTTTCTCTACCCATGCTTCCTAATATCTAACATCCCACATTCCTTGCCACAGTCTACAGGGAGGCATTTATCCTGAGACAGAGTAAGTCTTTCTTCTTTATGGTAAAGAGACCTCTTTGTTTTTCATGAGAATATACCTGTAATGGTAGAGGCTAGAAAGCTCACTTTTGGATTCTGCTTATTGTGGCATAAAAGAAGTAAATCTGCCCTCTTTAGGCAGAAGTTGGTGGCAAAAAGAAGGAAAGGGAGACATGTTTTGAAGGAGAGGGCTTAGAAGAATTATCGAGAGTTAGAAGTGGAGAGTCTTGACATCAGACAAAGTCACAGACATAGGTGGGGGAGTACGTAGACATCCACATGTGAACGATTGTTCTGCACTCTAGCAATGTCACAAATACAGTCAAATCACATTCGCTGACAATATCTGGGTATTATAGGACAAGACTGTCTTTCCTTTTTGAGCTAAAGAGTATACTTGAATAACGAGGGAAATATCACACTCTCATAAACATACTTTGGGCAGAAGGGATTCAGCTGCCTGACCCAAAACATACGGGAAGACCTGCACTGATGTATCATGTATATGCGCTTTATACCTGTGAGAAGTTGATATAGTGTGAGAGTATTGATATCAGATCCAATTTGGAAAAGGTCACTTTTCATTGCCTCTTTCTTCCTTTGTGTAGTTAGTATCTCAAACTTGTGTCCACTTCTATGATTCTCTTTTGCCCCAGATCAAGATAATGAGAAACTGCCTAACAGTCACTTTGTTCCTGCTTCCAAGAGAGGTGCTCCTTTAGAGAGGTCCTGATCCATTCCAGGAGCAGGTTGCCATGAAAGGGCAGTTCCTTTCTCCGCGCTATAGAAGAATTAAAACCCCGATAGTTACTAAACTTGATTCATGCTCCAAGATAACTCTGGATTAACAGTCTCTGAATATTTTCTACGAAGAACTACCTTTCTACTTAAGAACTGCCTTTTTTGAAATATGTTCCCCTGTACTTGTATGAGTATGCATTAAGCAATAGGATTTATATTGTGGGATAGGGAAAAGGTGGACTAGTGGAAAAGACTTCTTACAGTGTTCACAGGACAGTTTCTTTTTTTTCTTTTTTGTCTGAAATACAAACAACATACTTAGAGATTCTATTTTCCTTTGAATTTATTTTCCTGTAATCATTTAAGCAGCACTCATTTACTGCTCTCAGAACTACATCATGCTGTCTGAAGTAATCAATTTTTGATTTCAAGCTGAAGCCTAAAGATCGTTATTCAAATTTCTTAGTGGATCAAGACCTTCAATGCATGAAGATGCATTATGCTCCAAAGCAGTAATGATAAAAAAAATTGTTACCAATTTATAACATATAGCAAACAGACAGATTAAAGCTAGAAATTTGTTTAAAATGGAATAAACATGTCAGGAAAGGATTTAAAGATTTTTTGGATTTTGTCTTAAACAAATTAAAGAACCTCATGTCTTGCAAACTTAGTTTTATATAGAGTTATTTTGGGGGGGTTTATGAAAAGTAATTAAAGTTCATATTCAATAAAGGCAGCAATTCTTAAGTATTGGTGATACTGCTACTTGGCGACAAAGCTTACATTCTGTACATTTACAAAGGCACTTGGAAGTTTGCCATTCATAATATTAGTAACATTTTGGCTCACCTAGTCTCAGCATACTCCTGGGTTTCTCAGTAATAACATGTTGTATCAACTAGGTATGTTTTCCTTGCAATTGCTGACTGTATTTACAGAGAAAAACAGCTCTTAAGAAAGCAATACTTCATTAAAATTGAAATATGTATATCCTTTGGAATTAGATTTTGGGAAAAATCTAAATATTCCTTATATTCCTCAACATTTAACAAAAACATCAATTCACATTGGCAAACTTATTTAAAGAGTCATTCTTTCTATTTTCTTTTTTTTTCCCATCTCTCATGACATCAGATTTTGAGACATGTCAGGTGCCTTATTAAATTGCCTTTCTTTTGAAGTTGAATCGAAACTGCTGAGAAGAAAAGCATCTATCTAGAACTCAAAAAATGAGAAGCATAACAAAAGAGACGTTCTGAGAAAAGAAAATTAAGGCCCGAACAATCATCATGGATCAAGATCACAGAAGAACCAGAAAAAGGCAAAGCAATTGCCTTTGTACATTTCCATAAATTGAAAATAATCAATAGAATCTGGTCATAATACTTCATATTTCTACTTCCTATTATAATCTTAAAAAAAAATCAGATATTTTAGTGAAAATGCTTTTGTTTGTTTTTACTGGTTAGCCTTTTGTCCCACTGATATTCATTGCTTAAATGTGAGTGCTTCTTTCACAGCTGTTAGTAACAACACATAGCTCAGGCATGATTATGCAGAAAACTAGAAGTTTAATTTAAAAATGCTAAAGATTCTGTTACAGTCAACTTACTGGATCCAAAAATCAGGAGCTTGCAATTCAGTCATCTCTATGGACATCACAGAGATCCCTGGAACAAATTTAGACCTAAATCATATTCTTGCATCTCTGATGGCTTTACAAATGCAACTACAAGAAACATTTGGAGACCTTTCAGTAAGGCCAACTTCCAGCAAAATGGAATGAAACTACTAAAAAGACTTTGTAAAACACACATTCACAGAATGGCAAACCTAAGTCAGACAGAAGCATAGGACTTCTTACGCTCTTGTTACAGCCTGGTAGACATAGCTAGTGGAATTTATCTGCTGTGACATAAGTGTCTAAAATAGAGACATATGACTGTGAGCTTGTGTCTTTACTGAATAGAATAAGGAATCTCTAAAAGGTGATTCAACTGATTTCTGTTAGACACCTACCTTAGCATGAGACGATTTTTTAGGCACTTATCTCTTTTCACAGAATAGAAAGGAAGGTTAGAGTAACCAGCTCACAGCTTGATATTAAACTCAGACATGTATAAAATTAGATAAAATTAATCCTGCACCATTTGTCTTCATAGCTGATTTATAGATGATTTCAATTTACCTGTAAATTAGTGGGAAAGTTTTTATTCTTTTCAAGTATTTTCTGAAGGGAGTTCATGTACTTGGCCTTTGCTCATGCATCCAGAATTCATTCTTCTGAGCAAAATACATCTTTTTTTGGCTGTGACATTATTTAGAAACAACTTATCTGCTTTTCAGGAGGTCACAAGGAAGAAAAAGCCCAATGAGTGAAACTCCCGAAACCAAGAAAACAAAGTCATTCTGAAAATCTTAGTGAGACCACTCAGCCTTTAGAAAACAACTGCAAGTACTACAGTGGACAAAATGCCGTCCCATTCATTTACCTGCATGTATACTTCTACATTTGCAAATACTGATAGACATGGAGGTGAAAACGAAAAATGTTTTGCTTTCTGGAAGGTGTGTCTCTGAAGGAAATCTCCCCTACAACCTCTTTCTCTCTGATTTCATATATCCTCTGTCACCTGTAGCTGAGAATACCCATAAAAATAACTATCTCTTCATTATGAAATTATGGCATGAAGTGCATATAATGCAGAGGAATTATTCTACTCATTAAGATTAACAGCTGGAAATCTAGGAGTGGTTAGTAAACACTAGGCTTACAAAAAGAAAACTGGACTTTTTCATCTCTGAGGTATATTACAAAGCTTCCTCAGGTTTTGTACAAGTCATATCTCTTTTTTTTTTTTCCATGGGAAGAAATAAAAAGGTTTACATGCTTTGAAGTTAAGATGGAGTCTCCCTGGATGAATATAAAAATGCCTGAAGGATCACATGCATACTAATTGCACTATTTGACTAAAGAACAACTGTATGTAGATTTTTAGGTGGAGTTTGAAGGAATGAGGAAAGAAATAACACCCCATAACCCTCATGCAAAAAATAAATAAAAAAGATCAAAAAGCAAAACTCATACCAGAATTTTCTCAGGCCATCAGTCAAAATAAGAACCAGTGCAAGTTCAAGATTTTTTTTTCAGAAATTAAGAACTGTAAACCTGAACAAAGAGTTTTACTACATTTAGATCGGAAGGAAAAGAAGGTTACTAATTCTAAGAGGGTGATCCAAGAGCACGATGAAACAGGCAGTTCATCAATACTTTAGTAGATATCAGGAACAAATTTGCTTAGAAAGTAACTCTATGCATTTTGTTTGCATTTTGCTTTAGGAGCTTATTCTATATTTCTCTTGGATTATGATCTAGATCAGCAGTAAAATAAACATTTATGAGAGAGTATGAATTCACCAGTCAATGTGTCTTTATGGTGGAGCATGCGCAGATGTGCACATATGAACTGCTCGCCCTGGGATGTGTTATGCATTGTTAGTTCAATTTTATTTGTTAATGGAAAATCTGATTTAAATGGCTCGTGTACACAGTATGGCAAACTGGTCATGTATACCGTATTATGGCATGACATCTATTTTAGTGTCACTACCATAACTTTAGAAAGTGTAATGAATGAAAAAAATGGGGAAGATTTTAGATATCTAACTCAAAAATATATGCGTGCCTTTATTTATATTCATCAACCACTATACATAATGCATTTTGAACAATGTAGATGTCTACAGTCTACAGGTGAATTATGCCCAACAGCTTGGTTGCAACTTCAAATGAAAAATATGAGCTAACTTAGATCAGTTATGTTGGATAGCTGCACTACTGTGGGCAAGTTACTGGTGACCTACAGCCAGACAGTGATTCTGCTGCCCAAATAAGTATTTGAAATACTCTTAAGATTTCATGCCAGGCCCTCTATTGATGCCCCATAATGACATGGGTGTCTTTCTTCAAAGACAACAAGAAGATTTCTATAAATCAGTAACAAAAGGAAGACTAGGAGAAATGTGGGCCTACTGCTGAATGGAACAGAGGTCCTGGACAAAGGATACAGAAAAGGCAGAGTTACTGAATGCTGCCTTCGCCTCAGTCTCTACTGAGACTCCCTGGAGACCAGGGAGAAAGGAAAACTTAACTTCATAGAGGAGCACCACATTAGGGATCAATTAAGCAAACTGGACATATACAAGTCCATGGGCACTGACAGGATACACCTATGATTGCTGAGGGAGCTGACTGGTGTCATTGCAAGGCCAATCATCTCAATCATCTTTAAAAGGTCGTGGTGATCAGGAGGACTGGAAAAAAGTAAATGTCACTTCAATCTTCAAAGAGAGCAAGAATGAGGATGCAGGGAGCTACAGGCTAGTCAGACTCACCGTAGTCCCTGGGAAGGTGATGGAGCAGCTAACCCTGGATACCATTTCCAAGCACATGAAGGACAAGAAAGTGAGCATCTTTCATATGAGGAAATGCTGAGAGGTCTGCGACTGTCCAGCCTGGAGAAGAGAAGACTGAGGGGGGATCTTATCAATGTGTACAAGTATCTGAAGGGAAGATGTAAAGAGGATGGAGCCAGACTCTTTTCAGTGGTGCCCAGCGACAGGACGCGAGGCAACGGGCACAAACTGAAACACAGACAGTTCCATCTGAACATGAGGAAAAACTTCTTCACTGTGAGGGTGACAGAGCACTGGAACAGGTTGCCCAGAGAGGTTGTGGAGTCTCCTTCTCTGGAGATATTCAAAAGCCGCCTGGAGGCGATCCTGTACAATGTGCTCTAGGTGACCCTGCTTGAGCAGGGGGGTTGGACTAGATGATCTTTTTTCTTTTCTTCTTCGTTCATAATTCCACTTCATTGTAATAGTCTTATATTTTATTTACATTTCTATCTCAAATGTTTGATTCTCTAAGACAAACAAGGCGGCAAGAAAAATTAAGCATACTTTTCACCATCTCTCCATAATGAGACATTCGATACTGCATTTAAAACACTTAATATCGTTGTGTTATATTTTGTAGTGGCAATCAATTAGCATAATTTTTTTTTCAATTTAAGCTCTCAGTGCTTAGACACTTAGAAATTATGTGTCAACCTGTATAAGCTAATGTTTCAATTTACTTCMATTAATGCTTCCTATTGTTTTCTTACACGTAGCTATATCACTTTAAACTGGAGTCTGTGCTGTCTTTACACTTACGAATATCAGTCAACCACACACATTCTTCCAATCAGCCTCTCACTATGACTGCTTATACTCCTACGCATAAATCTCAAGTTTAATTACTTTAACTAGAGTTGCATGCTGAGGAGTAAAATCAGCATACCTTGCAGCTGCAAGAACAACCCACTGGCCCTACAACCTGCTGATATTTATTGTGTGTTGACAGTGATGGCACCTTTTCTGACTTAAAACAAGCTAATTGTTTCTTTTATAAAAAATTTCAGGTTTCTGCAGGCAGCATGACTCTAGTGATTGTTCCTAATAGAGCTGGGGTTTGATAATAGGACTAGTTTTTCAAATGTTACTTTAGAGGAATGTGTATCTGATCAGCAAAGATTGAAGTGAAAAAAATTCCTTTCATATAGCAGATCCTTTCTGCAGAATTACAAAATTATGTTCAAAGGTAACATATAGATCATTGCCAGTAACTCATACATTTTTGGTAAGTGAATCAAAGTGTTTTGTTAGCCACTAGGATGCCGTTTGTTTTAATTGCTGTACAAAGCATGTGTCCAGAACTCCAAGTAATCTGAAGACTGTATACGTATTTTTATGCTCTTTCGTATCTTATGCTTTCCTTACAAGATAGACTTCACAGAGCTGGAAAACTGCTTATCTTTACCTGAACTCAAAATCTTAAATATGAAAGCAAAATATTCAGAACTGCAAATCACTAGAATGAAATATTCATTCTGATGCTTTATTTTAAAGTTTTTTGTTTGTTTTTTTTTTTTAAGTTGAGACATGGCACTGAAGGATAATTTTATAGTAGCAAAGTATTTAAATTACCATTTGAAGAATTCATCCCTTCAACTTCAGTTATACTCACATCAATGAGTAATGCTGAATCTGAGTATCTGTCAACTTCTCCAATAAAAAAAATACTCAAACCTCTCATTATAACAAAGGAAGAAAAAAAGCATTTATGCAAAAAAAAGTTTCCTTTAGACTGGAAATCAGTGTGTGAAATATAAGAACCAAAAGATATTTTTCTTGATAAATTTTCACTTTTATAATCACACACATTTTTAATAAAAATGATAAAAAAAAATTCTCTGCAGTGAGGACATTACTTCATATTGCTTTTCTCAGCTGTCATGCAGATGTTGGAATTCAGCAGCCTCAAATAAGAAGGGTAAAGCAATTTTATTTAGTTTGACTTGTTAACATGAGCTGTACTATATCCCCAAATAGAACTTTTGGGATTACAGTCTAGCATATATCTTGAGTTCTTTATCTCACATTCAGCCTTTCCATAGAAGAAGCTACTTAGATGGCAATAAGTAACTAACAGTACTAGAGTCGTTTACAAATAAAAAATATGGCCTTCTTTGCCTAATATTTTTTTCCACACATCTCCCATCCTTCTCTCAGCACTTGCTCAGTAAGCATTTTTGAAACAAGGAAGCTGTGCCGGAGTTATTAACTGCAAAGAGAATCTGAATATTTACAGTGTGTGGCATACAGAATATATTCCTAAAAGGTAAATATGCCAAAGAAATACTGCTTCTGCTTTTGCTAAGATGCTGATATAATTGTGTTTCTGGCACTGACAGTGCTAAATCAATGGTGTACCATGTCAAATAAAGAGGAAATACTGCAGAACAAAAAGCAAGACCTGTATGCTGAGCATCAATATGAACCCTCCCTGTGGCATAACTGGATTTCATTTTTTTTCTTTAAATAATTTGTTTTCTTGATAAAGAAGGAAGTTCATTGTAAGTAAAAGCAAACAAAATATGACATTCTGTTATTAAGGAAAAAATAAGAAACTTTTTTTTCCCCTCTCATTCAGTTAATTAAACTATTTGCACATTTAAACAAACAAACAAACAAAAAAGATAGATAATCAAGTACAGGATACACTTATTCCTGGACTCTTTGTATTCCTTTTGATTATCTTGGATCCCATTCTTTATGGAAGTTATTTTAAATATAATAGTAACAACAATAATAGACACATTTTTCCTTTTGAATTTGATTCCATCAGAGAGATTTTAAAACCAGAGGCATAAAGGAAAGGAAAACAGAGAAGTCAGTTCGCTAAAAGACACAGAACTATTCTGGCTCCTTTGCTTATAATTCTTTCCACAGCTATCAGGAGCGCAAATCTGAGCTGTAGTATGTGATGCACATACCTCTCCAGTTCGAGAGCTGTACTAATGGTGGATAAACAGAGCAATACCTGTCCTCAACCTCTATCCTTTCAAGTCCTGTAACCAAAAAGTCATCATTCTGTACTTTCACCCTTGATGAACCTTCCATGTTTTCTTCAGCTTCGTTTCTATTCCTCTTTCATCTTTCTTCATTTTAGTCCACTTTTATCTTACTTTATATGTAAGAAATAACAAGTTATGTTAAGACAYGTGTATCATAATTGAGATAACAGATATGTCTTTTTATTATTTTAGTTTTTATATAATGTTTCTGTCTTTCAATAGGTAAGTTCTGAAGGCAGATGAGGCAGTCTTAACCACATCCAAGAATTTCTATATTAAACTGAATATTTTAATTTCTTTTAAAATATGGTTCTTAATATTTTCTGCATCTTGAATACTAAACTTCCTTCTATGTGTGATAAAACCACATCTTGGGACACTGAAAGAATTTCTATTCATGTAATATTATTAAGGAAGCATTTTATAATGTCCAGTGTGATTTAGCAGGTGTAAATAAGGAATAATGATAAAGTGATGGATTTAAACATTTCTCCATGGGCCACCCTCAAATGCTCTGTATACCACAGCTTGGAAACCTCTTGGCAGACACTTTCAGAATAATTACACCCTTAATACCAATGTTAAATTTTTTCACAGTAGACTTAAGAATTCCTTCTGCTTTTGTGATTTGGCCTCAGAAGGAAAGAGACTGTGTCCACAACTTTAATTTCTCAGAAACAGAACACTTCATTGTAAAGTGAAACATTGCCTATTTATCTGCAACATAGGCTTCACGTACAGCCTCATGGATGTATACTCTGTGTTTCACAGAACTACTAATTCTGCTGAAAACAAAGCATACTATATTGGAATGAGGATATAATGTCAGCCAATTATAAATCAAATACACCTGCTTAAAATTTGTGCTTCATAATAAAAATAATTCAGAACTGCCAAATCTAATTTGCAGATGGTGGAGCATGCCTACATTTACATGCAGCAAGCTCTGGATTTTTGAAGTTTTTATAATAAGGTAGGAACACATGTTTTTAATTGAAATGAAAAGAATATAATCACCTGCTTTAAACTTCACCCAGCCCTCATGTTAAATATTAAACAATTCTGAATCTGGTTCAAAAGTATTCCCAGTAGCGATTAACTCCCCCTGGGCATTGAAATATTCCTCATGTTATCTGCAAGCCACACATTTGGAAAAAGGCCAAAGTGACATCTTTTCTCATAAATTGTATTTTTTTAATGGGAAATACCTTTAACTATGATATCCACCTGGATTTATTTTAAATTTATTGATCTCTACTGACTGAAGTCAAATGATTTCTTCACTGTGTCTAAAATGATGACAAGTAACAATCAAAAAAAAAAATTGTGTCAACTGTTTATCCTTTTGTCAAGAGAAAAAATAAATCTAATAGTACAGTATTTTTACTGAAAGCATTTCAAGACAGGAATCAAAGCCCAAGAGAAGTTAGAAGTGATATTCAAAGAACCCTATATCTATAGCTACATGGCACACGAATGAAGATGTTTGTGAAAAGGGAAATGGTTACTCACTCCATGGCCCCTCTTATGCCCTCTGACTGGAAACATACATACTGCACTATATAGTGCTATTATTTTATTTAACTTTCATTGTAAATCCAAGCTTGTTGCAATTTTCAGGCAAACATTAATCCAGCCCGGAATATTCATTTCTTTGAACCTCCCTCCAAGATAGCTTAATGCCATTTGGTAGGAGTTTTAAAATACACAGTGACAATGGCTTCTGCCAAATACGTGGAGCAGTCACAGGCCTTTCCACTCTGGGGCTATGCTTAAGATTTGCTTGAAGTTTTACTGTGTGTATGGACTATAAGTCAAAGGATCTTTGGGGTACAACATAGAGTATACCATGCTGCCTGAATTTGGGATCCTATAGCCATCCTCAGCATATTCTTAACTAATCAGTCTTCAAAAAACTGTTGCTCTCTTGCTGACCACTATTGCCAATGTTAACAACAGGCCATAAGCTTGGTACTGAGTTTGCAAGGCCTCAGGACTAAGGCTTGTCAGACTTGCTCTGTCTGAACTCTTCTTGACCTGCCTTTTGTTTTACTGGTTTAGCTGTGACAGCAATTCGCCTAGTTGACCAGGTGGCTTTGGCTAATTTGTTTTATTTATTGTTGTGTGATACAACCTTAGTTTTATATGCATAGCAGTAACAAGCAGTTATTCTACATAGAATGACTTATTTATGACTCTAACACAATGTTGTAGTGCAGAGAAAGACAAGCCTGGTTATGATAGCAGAGGACTCGAAACTGGGGTCAGCGGACATGGTGCAGAGGAGCACAGGGCTGGGATGGTGAGAGATGGGGCACAGGCTTGGCCCTGGAGACCCCACAGCTATAAACAGCTCACCCAAGGTCAGTTAAAGAAATGCAGACTGAGAGCTGGACAAAACTGTTTTTAGGCGTAGCAAAGAGAAGGCAGAAATAGTATCTAACATCATATAATAGTAAGTCAGATGTAACATGGAGCTGCAGACCAGTGAATAAAGAGCAAAGGTCAAAAAGTGTCTTAACAAACATATAAAAATGACCCTAAGTGGATCCTGGAGGAGCAAGAAGAAACCAGCAACGTCAACATCATATTTTTCCCAAGAAGGACTCCAGAGGTTGACAGCTTATGGTGTTATCCTCTCCAGCCGTCTGAAGCTACTGACTTTAAAATTTGGAGGAGCAATGGAAGGGTAAGCATAACTCCAGGATAAGGGATGGAAACTAAGAAGTGTGTGTGTGTTCCAATTTTAATTGTATTGTTACTATTATTGTGACTTTTTTCTGTACATGAGTACCCTAACAGCATTATTATTTGTATATGTAGACTAATGATGATTCTTGAATTAGGCCGTTAAGATTTCCATTATATCAACAATAAATTCTTGGCTTTACTTTTACATACATATAAAAGTGCTGGACTTTAATTATTTGGCTGAGGCATCTGAATAGAGGTATATTCTATCATCAAATGCATTTTGTAGTCAGTGGAGAGACAATGGTGTGCCCAGAGGGCAAATCTGCTCTTAATCACCCTGCCTAAGTATTTACTTTTCTTTATGAAATGTAGAGAACAAACAAGACTGACTTCTAATTTAAGCACCTCAAGTAAGTGCCAGGTCAAGTAAAATGAATCTGGGCCTTGAATCAATAAGTTGCATTTAATGATGAACATAAGCTCTATTGCTATTTAAAACCTTCTCCCATTATCATTTTAACAAATCCCTTGGATAATGGCACAACACTTGGAACGTTGCCTAAAGCACTTCAGAGTATCATAAGAATAATATTAAAATACATGTGTATGCTGTATACACATATATAAATGATATCAAAGGAAAGTCTTCTTTCCATCAGGGGGAGGGAGAAGTATGGATGCAATAACAAAAGGATCTGAACACATTTTCCACCATGTTTTCAGTGAAGTTCATGTGCAGGAGTGAAAGCAGAATGATACAACAGATGATTAATTTTATCCTAAGCCTAAAACTCAATTGCCTGATGATCTGAGGTAGTGAAAATTGTATGAAATGAAATTGGATCTCTGCGACAGCAGAATACGTTAAATTAGCATTATTCTACTTAGCAGAAGACAGGGAACATAGATACTAGATTAGAAGGAAAATAGAAAGGCCTTAACAGAATCAGTCGGGAAAAATGATTTTCTGAAAATAAATAAATAAGTAATCAATAAGGAGTGGCTGCTCTAGCATTTTGATACCTTGACTATTTTTTAATCCTCCCTTCTTTAATCAAGACAACAAGGAGACTTTTAGCTCTCTTGCTACAAAAAACAACTTCACGGTGAACAGGCTTGGAACCTGCAGATAACAGATAATCAGATGCCTGTCAGTATACAAATTACCAAGCTTTAAATCACAGAAGGCAGTCCATCAGCAACCTAAAATTCTGGATTGTGAGCATTCCATGTTTAACCGAGCCCAGAGCTTCCACAGAGGCCCTGCTTATCACAAGCTATTTCCTCAGCCTGCAAGCTGAAGAGCTACGGAGAACATGTAATCCCTCTTCCCCACCTTTTCTGTTTACTTCTGTGAATGCACGTATCACTATCAGATGGGATATTATGATTTTTCATGGTAATAAAGTTCAATGGTTATAATAAAATAGATGAGTTAGAGCATACAGTGAGTCATAGCTTCTATATATGTTGAATTCTTAGCCACAAGAAAYATGTACGTCAATAAATGCCAGCCTGGAAGATGCTTATTGCCTTTGTCTACAAGAAATCGTAAAGGAAATGATTTCTCAAAATAGCATGTTCTACCAAGTTTTCATAAAATATCATGTTTTCATTTAGGTAGGCTGAGAATAAAGGGTTTTGTGTGCAAATGGAATTTGCTAAGGGTGAATGCTGAAGAAGCGAGTAGATTAAATCTGCTGGGTTCATATTTAGCGTAAAGATAGCTGTATTAAGATAGAATATGTCATTGCCTTATTTATACATTATCTGCAAAAGATTACTGCTTAAAGCTTTGAGTAGTGCAAATAATTGAATAGTAGTTCAAATTCCTACTTCAAGCATAAGAAAGACACAGTAAGAGTGGCTTAAATTAAATTATATTCATTTATCATAGTCAGATTCTGGATCCATTGGATTCTGGATAAAAATAAGACATTTGTTCTTTAGAGGAGAATTATAATTTGATTGGAAAATACATGTTATTGCTTACAGGCAAACTCAAGTTGGGACAGGTTTGCATGGGTGTAATATTCATATTTGAAACAAAGAAAATCAATTTTTGAAGTTCCAAACAAAGTCTTTTCCTAAAATTCTGCTTTCATCTTGTTGTGTTTCTTGTATCTCAGTCTTCAAATTTGTTGGAAAGAAAAACTGGACAGGTAAAATTGAAGGAGATATGCTTAGGAGATGTGACAGAAGTCTAAAATTCTTTAGAGAGGGATCTTGTTGGTTTAGAAACCCTACTGATGAGTTATAAATTTATATTTAATTTACAAAATTCTTAAATAAGGCATCCATTATTTATATTTAAATATATATTTACTTCTAACTAATTAATCACATTAAAAATGAGAACCTGTGTGCCATGATTTACAATCATAGAATCACAGAACATTTGAGTTTGGTAGGGACCTCTGGAGATCATCTAGTCCAACCCCCCCCTGCTCAAGCAGGRTCACCTAGARCACRTTGCMCAGGATYGCRTCCAGGCGTGTTTTGAATATCTCCAGAGAAGGAGACTCCACAACCTCTCTGGGCAACCTGTTCCAGTGCTCTGTCACCCTCACAGTGAAGAAGTTTTTCCTCATGTTCAGATGGAAGCGTCTGTGTTTCAGTTTGTGCCCGTTGCCTCACGTCCTGTCGCTGGGCACCACTGAAAAGAGTCTGGTCCCATCCTCTCGACACCCTCCCTTCAGATATTTATATACATTGATATGATCCCCTTTCAGTCTTCTCTTCTCCAGGCTGAACAGGCCATGCTCTCTCAGTCTTTTCTCATAGGAGAGATGCTCCAGTCCCCTAATCATCTTAGTGGCCCTCTGCTGGACTCACTCCAGTAGCTCCACGTACTTCCTGTACTGGGGAGCTCAGAACTGGACCCAGTACTCCAGATGTGGCCTCACCGGGGCTGAGTAGAGGGGGTGGATCTCCTCCCTCRACCTGCTGGCAACACTCTTCCTAATGCAGCCCAGGATGCCTTTGGTCTTCTTGGCCACAAGGGCACACTGGTGACTCCTGGTCAACTTGCTGTCCCCCGGGACTCCCAGGTCCTTCTCCACAGAGCTGCTTTCCAGCAAGTCTGCCCCCACCATGAATATCACTATACTAATTAACAGTATTAATATTGATTATAACAATAAACAATTTATTCTCATGTACTTTTTATCAGAAAGGTAGATCATAGGGAGAAAGTTCTTAACTTTTGTTTCAGTTTTCTGTAAGACAGCCAAACTGAGAGAAAAAATAAAACAAAAACAATATGGGTAATTACTTCCATTTGAAACTGCATGTTAGCTAATCAGCAATTATAGTTACATAATCACATGCCCAAATTACATGCTTGAAAAAGAAAACACTTCCTTGACAACAAAAAAGTCTTAAACTCTATAACTAACCTAAGACCTCAATGTATACTTTTTTAGAAAAAGAAAGCAATAGCAAATCCCATGATTTGGTTTGTGCAACACTTAGAAGATGATTACTCAATTGCCATAACTCTGGTGGAGTGAATGGACAGATAAAAGAAAGTCTTGTAATATATAATTATAGTCTGAAGAATATGTTAGTGACCATCAGGATCCGTTTACTTGAGGTTATTCTAAAAATGTTGCTCCATGTTTCTTCCTGAATCTTCGACAGAAGTTCTACAGTGTGCAGTAACACTGAAACCTTTTGTAGTTTAGTTTTACAGGAGTTTTCCCAATGATTCCAGACTGAAGTACAGTCTGAAGTACAATATGTGAAGCAACAAAGAACAAAAGGGCTCAGAGCCATAGGCACAACATGCATGTGATCTATTTCCAACAGTTTGCTCTAATTATTTTAGAATAATGTTCTGTAGAACTTCAGTTCCATGATCTACAATTCCACCTTTACTTGCAGATAACACACAGAGACTAAAAAGGAAAGAACAGAACAATATTTGAACATTATCCATCATATTTTTGTGTTTCTGCAACCAGAAAAAAAATATATATATAATTCCACCATTTGTAATACAAAAAATAAGACTAAGTTCTGGCTCCTGAAAATTTTAAACAATAATGAACCATCAAATTTACATTGACATGGAGATAAAAGTGAGGTGGCCTTGATTTTAAGGTACAAATCTCTAGAATTCTTCAAATTGGTCAAAAGCCTGATTTAATCAATGTGAATCTGGAAAACTCAGTACTGCGTAGCAATCGGATATAAGTGCCAGTATTTGTTCACCTTGATGCATTCTAATCAGAGTAATAATATTGTCACATGGAATGCAATTTTCATATCAGAACTATCTGACTAATTCATGTAACTTTACTTTTTACTCTTTTCTTTTCTGACATGTCTTTCATTTTAATTTTCTTTAGAATGTAAAGAACAGTCTACAGCATGAACCTAAAAGAATGGTAAAAAAAGTGCATCAGGGTCTTAGCGGAACATGTCTGCTTATTATTAAATAGCTGTTTCCTTTCAAACAGTGCTAATAAAAATGGCATTAAATATTCATATGTGCACATGTTTTTAGGAGGGTGTTCTGTTTTTTCAAAAGTACAATTTAAACATCAAATGATGCAAGGAATGTCAGGAGAATAAACTGTTGAATTCTTTAGCCCACACCATTCTTAAAATTGTACACACAATGAAATAGCAGAATGTCAGTTACACTGGCGCCTTAGTAAGTCTCACTTGTGCTATTTGATATGTTTTTTTCTACGTGTCTTTAAAGAATGTTCATGTTTTTTAAATAATGCTTTTTATGTCCTTAGATTTTGGCACAGTGAACAAAAACAGCTCAACACTGAAATGGGGAGTTTCTACCTGTAACACCAACCAGTTTTGCAAGTCTTATCTGTTATGGAAGAGCCTGTATTTGAATTAAATATATATTTTTTCTTTTAAACTAAGAATATTATTTATTAGGTGAAAGATAAAAGTTGTTTTTTTCTATTATTATAAGAAGAGTAACAAATATGTTCATGTACCTTGGTAAGATTATATATATATTTTTTATTATTATGCAAACAGATAATAGTGTTTGCAAGTTTGTGAAAGCATACATTAGAAAATTAAATTAGGCCAAAATTTAGGGTACTTGGTAAATCAGTCCTCTTGAAGTAATAGCTGATTAAAGTAATTTCTCTTAAAGTAAGTGTGCTATATAGTCAACAGAAAAAAAGGTTAAGATGTTGGAATATTTCCAGAGGGAGACAAATGTGGATTAAAGTTAGAAAGAAAGGATCTTCAAAGGATTAAGAGCTGTAGTCACTGTTCATGTATCATAGTTTAAAGCAATTGAATTTGGATTCTAACAGCAAAGTATACAAGATGACAGAAGCTATATAAACAGAGGCAGGAATATATCTTCGTATTCATGAAACATGAACTCACTTCATAAAGCTGAGCTGTTCTGCTACATTGTCGTTTCTCTCCACTTCAAGGAATTTAAAGATAACTCAAGAATATTTGCAAGCTGTCATTATACCTTTTGACTGTAGTTTATACTTCTTTAACTGATATTTGGAAAAGACAACCCCATGCAAATCCAGACCAAACTAGGAAAAAAAAAAAAAAAAGCTGAAACTCAGAACTATTTAGTCCTCTCCCATTACTGGAACTTAGAGATATTCAACTCCAGTATTTCTTTCTAGAAAATATTTTATGTACATTTTCTCTTTAGATTATTGTGTTATGCTTGCTAAGTACAAAGCCAATCTCAGCAACAGTGAATGGACTCTCCTCTTATCTCCCACTTGGTCACCAAAGAGCTATGAACAGCTGTAACTACACTTTTTGACTTCTGATTCCCAGTTAAAAAAACACCTATAATAGTAGCTATCTAAACAAAATACAATATCTCGTTCTGTGGATGCTGCTTCTTTTTTTTTTTTTCCCCCATCATAACCTACATGTTATTAAAAATTTCAGTATTTTGTTTTATTCCACAGTATCACCATGAATTCAATATTTTTTAAGAGAACAAGCAATTATTCTGCTGCTATAGTAAAGAGAAACAAGGGTCCAAACAGAAAAATCCCACAACCATTCCACATTTCCTTTGTTTGTTTTTTTTCCCATATTTAGATTTTTAACTATTTGTTTCCATATTCCAGAGCTGTAATTTAATTAGATGAAATTCAGCACACAAAAAACCACATGCATTTCATAAAAATGCAACTTCTACAACACAGGACTTCTCTTCATGAAATAATCAGTAGCATTCACTGTCAGTAATAATGACAAAAATAATCTTCTCCATATTTATTTTGTCTGTAAGTTTTCATATGGCTATGCAGTCTATATTTTGTGAACCATTTTCTTCCATATTAAAAGCAAGTGCTACATTTACCTAACAGCTGTTCTTTTCTAAATTTCTTCTAGACATTCTTTTCACTTCCTTGTGTAGCTGAATATCAGACATTTTGTACAAGTAACTGTAACAGAACTGCAAGTTATTCAGAGCTTTGAAATAATTTTTTTTGAATCCTTTCCTTGAAGTAAAATAGCAAGTCCAGCAAAATAGGTTTGAATCTTGAAATTTAGATTTTATTACCCAACAGTAGAAAATAATATTCAGTGAATAATGAACCACAGACAAAACAGATACTGTTCACCATAGTCAGCCCATCAGTCCCTCCACAGTGCCTCTTCTATCATTATAGTAGAATTTTTGTTTGTTTCTTTCTTTTAGAAGGGCTATAGCATAATTTTGTCACCTGTAATTTTCTATAATATTTCTGAGACAGATAGAAGAGATTGTTTCCTACTGTTATGGCCTGCTGAACAATCCAACTATCTCATGCACAGAGAGTTTAATTCTTCCTTCACTGGCATCTGTTTATTGCAAATTTAATAAATATTGTTATGCAATCCTATAAAGAGTCTTCAATAAGAAACTATCTTAAGAAAATACATGATGATTTAGCCGGCCATCACTTAAAAGATCATGTTAAAATTAGTCATGTGATGTTGTACTTGAATTTGTTTACTGCAGATATCAAGAATTCCTTGCCTAAAATGGATCGATAAAAAGGGTATAGCAAAGTTTGAACCATGTCTGAGACATCAGCATGTTTGAATCTAAACAGGCAGTTAAGTTTCACCATGTCACTTAGAATTTGTTTCCAGACTACAGCTAATTAAACATAAGAACCTAGTGAATTTGAGACACCTTAGTGATATTGGGGGACCGTTTGATACTCTGGAGATCAGGGCTACTGTTGAGAAATCTAGACAAGCAGAAACCTCCTGAAATTCAACCAGGAAAAATGCAAAGTCCTGCTCAGGGGAAGGCAGACCCCCTTGCAGCGATACAGGTGGGAGACCAGACCTCATGAGACCCAGACTCTCTGATGGACAGATGATGGCTCCTTGTGATACCTCATACTACCAAAAGTAGTATTAGACACCTGTGTTTGGCAGGTAACTTTTAGCCCTAGTCACTCAGTCAATGGAGTGCAGAGTTCTGTTTACATAAAACTAGATATCTAGGCCTTGATTCATCTGTGTAAATATGGGCATTTGGTGTGAAATCAAATGCTTGAAAGTTATCTGATATATCAACATGGGCTGGCAGATAAAACAGAGGATTTATGGGAGACCCGTGGCCTTTTTGGAGTGGCAGCTGGAGACCATGAAAAATATCCTAGGGCATCCAGAATTATAATGGAAGTCTATAGTTAGTCAACTGAATAAGCTGAATAGTCTCTCTATAGTCTGCTGATATGCTGAGCAGGGTCTCAATTCAGTTGCCTTTGTACAGTTTTCTAATGACTTTTGAAACACCCTCAGCTATCATGGGCATCATACTGATGTTTCAGATTCACCAGTGTATCCCAGAAGTTACTAGATGTCTTTGTTAATGACAATTGAAGAGAACTTCAAACTTCCATCAGAAGAGCTGATATATACCTCATATACAGATAGTTATATTTAGATATCAAAGTTTAGGAGTCCAAAATCTGGAACTGAATGCTATCCAAGCAACTCAATTCTTTCCTGATTTGCCTGCTCCTCACACAAGGAACAGATGAAGAGAATCAATTGCTAATATGTTAATTTGGACAATATCACTTCCTGGGGTTATACAGTTTTCACTGGCAATATAATGGCATAATGATAATATTTGAATTGGAATTTAATTGTAATTGATTGGTAGCTAAACACTGAACTATTCCGTGATTGTAGAGTTTCCATTTTCTATCTATTTTTTCCCCTCATTTGAACAGTTATTGGTGACATATCTTCACAGGTCCTAAAGACTCAGTACTGAAATCATCCGAACACCAAATGTTAGCAATGAGAAAACCAATTCAGCAGTAAATAAGAAAAAAAAAAAACCACTCTGAATATTCTTTCTATGTTAATTAGTAACAGTGTTGCATTTCGAGCTTTGAGATACACAGACAGACACACACATACACACAAATGGTTTTTATTATACATTCATTTATTCCCCTACAACATTTATTCATAAAGGTTTATTTAAATCTGCTTAATCAAAGCTATTTTTACTTAAGCAGACAAAGTTAAAAATTTTCTGGCAGTTCCATTCAGTCAGAAATCTGCAGACCATCTGTGACTAGAGACCGCTGCACATACCCAGACATCCCTGGTCTCAGCAAAACACTAGCCCACTTACCTCTTAAATGACTGCCTAGAAGGCATGTTTCCTTCTGAGAATGTTGAAGAAATTGGGAGGTCTGGCATGTTCTGCTTAGCACAGATGATGTTGCATCCTCGTTTTAATTACCTACCGTAATAAAATCACAAGAACACTATGGGGATTTTTTACATCATTTTTTTCTGGTTTACTTTTCAGTATAATGCTTTTACTTTTGGTCTGGAAGTTCTTTTACAATGCCAGAAACTTCTGAAACATTGATATTTGATCTGCTGGTTCATGAGCTATCATAGCGAAAATGATTTTAAACTACTACAAAAGAATCCGCAAGGTGTTGGTGTTTAGTTTTAGAAAACAACTGCAATACAAATTCTTTAGCAGGAAACTTTGTAAGCAGTCATTGAGAATAATCAAAATGGGATAAAATTTTCTGCTTTAACAGTGAGAATCTGTGGGAAAAATACCCATGAAGATTAAAATGTATGAACCTACTGAGTAATGCAGTGAAGGCAGTTGTGCTTCATACCAAAAAGGAAGAGAAATGCAAGAAGCAAGATATGGAAAACATAAGTATCTAAACACTGTTGAGGTTGTTATAATTCAAAAAAAAAAAAAGAAAAAAATTGGGGTTATTCAAGATCTTTTCTGACAATGAACAATATAAACATGACAATACTTGTGCATGTTATCTGTTTTTCCTTTGTTCGTTATATTGCTTACCTTACTGAAAAGTCTTAGTAAACAGATTTTGTGTTTTTTCTGGCAACAGAACTTTTTATAGAGAATATTTATTTACTACTTACAAACCTGCCACATTACAGTTACGTCTCTAAACATACACCCCTAAACTTTATAGTCTTCAGAGACTTGGAATTTAGATTTAATTAAATTGTGCTTATAACTTCGGTCATATTATAGCTTCTGAGTGGGATACAAATTGTTGGCATTAATTATGTATTAACTTTAAATAGGTCTTGCTTCTTAATACAAAACCAATTTCCTGATGGCTGTGGATATTTTCTTCTTCCTCTTTTGGCTTGTAAAACCTTTTGTTTACTCTATGCACATGTGCTGAAATAATGAATTCCTGCTGAAATCTGGTGCAAATGAATGTTCTGTTCCTTCACTTCAAAGCTCAGTAACTTTTGGACTTCTGAAAAAATTGGTTCAGGACTCATACATTTAAAAAAGACACTGCAATAGGTACATAAAGACAGTATAGCAGGCCTAATCCTGCAATCATTATATATTTTCTCATTAAATCATTATGTTTTACTTTATGATGTCCAAATAGATATTTTGCACTGATAAAACAAAATCTTGCATTACTGTGTCATAATTTTAAGAAGCAGTTAGATTACATTATTTTAATAAACTCTATTTTTTCCCATAAACTCAGTAGTTACATAACTTTACTGAAAACGAAATGAGGTCGGCCAGTTATGAATACGATATACAGCAGGTTATGTGAGCCATCTCACTTTCACTTGGAGTTTTGGCAAGTAGATAGCTATGCTTTATGCAGTCATTGTCCTTCTGGTGCTTTGGGTCCAAAATTCCACCCAAAGTTTCTGACACGTAATATTGAAGCTTACATTTCTGATGTACACACAATTTACAAGTGGTCTCGGGGTCTGTTAAAGGACGTTGCCTTCCTTCAGTCTAAGGAATATATATACATAAATTCTGTAATATCTCACAAACAAGCTAACTGTACAGATCGCCTGTCAGGTTTTACCATAGCCCCGTGCTGCATTCCCTTGGCTCCAATGTTCCTAACACAGCAGTTAACAGCTCTGTTTATTCTTCTCTGTTTGGTACAAGGCTTTTATCATTGTGATTAACTGATGATTCATTTGATACTGTTTGGCTCAGAAAAATAGAATGACACCTTTTAATTCTGGGTTTTGACAATCTTTATATGAAATGTATAAAAYGTCTTGATGAGACATCCAACTGCCCAGTAATGTTGAGTTTGCTGTTGGTCTGGTGCACTAGTTTTTTTTGCAAAAGCAGTCCTGTAATGCTCTTTATATGGCTTTATGATACAGGGAAACACCATATCATTAAGCAATATTTTCTTTGTTCCTTTAAGCTATTGTTGGTGTTGTTGTCATAAATACATATAACTCGTATTAGTAGAAGCCTTAAAATCTTGCTAATGTAGTCAAAACACTTGAGAAAATATTATAAGACTAATATTTTAATAGAAAGTTTAAATTTTATATACTGTAAGGCCACTCTTTATTTTTTCAAAAGGAAAACTACATTGACAGGAAAAAAATGTGGGAAATGGAAATTGAGAAAATATGGCAAAAAATATGGGAAAATAGGGATTTAAAAGGGATAAAAATAATTGATTTTGAGTCAGATTTCTTTGTRTTCCTAATATATCTCATTTAAAAATTTTAATGAACAAAAGAATTAAGGAGTTGGTCGGTTATGTTGTATTTAGCACAATGATGATTTGTATCAGGTAAGAAACCATAAGCCCTTTATTTCATGTTGTCACAAAATCAAATCACTGAATCAGATAAAACAAACAAAACAAAACAAAACAAGAGAAGAAACAGTGTCATAGAGTGGTAAAACATTATTTGATAGTACAATGGCCAAAAGTATCTACAGATGTTTGCCCATCTAATGAAGCATGTGGCTTCAGGTTGGCATTATTTGCAAACAGGAGGACTTTTTGGCAGAGAAGCTGACTGTTGGAGTATATTTCAGGCTGTCCTTCTATCTTTGAACAGGACTAATGTTCTGTAAATAGTGGCCTTACATCTTCTGAATGGGCAAGATGCCATACTAACAGACAGATATGAATATTAGCATGAAAAAACTATTATGTACATGATGTTTGAGTTTTACAGGCGCTATTCCAGAGACATTGACACAGAAAGTTGTGGGCCTCTTATTTAAAAAAGTGCATATCATTACTGCTCCATGTAAATAAATAAACATTAGAAATAATAATAGAATAGACAGTCTAACTATTTCTGGGTCTTGTAAATGAAGTTTAGTGCTTAACAAATAGAATAGTAAAAAAATATATAAAAATTTTAAATCTTCAAACAGTTGAAAATCAGTTGACATTAATAGAAATTACTGTGATTCAATAAACCTTTGGATCAGGCCATATGCTAACACTAAGTGAATCAAATTTTCAGGATTATCCACAGTTAATAATTAATAAGATAAATTAATGTCCAGATTCTTTATATCACTTCGAGAAAAGAGATGAATGAAAAGATGACTTGATAAGCTAGAATATTAAAAGAAGCTAGAATATTAAAAAATAACAAGAGTTTCCATTCTTGTCTTAAATTTAAAAAAAGGAAATAAATTAAAGTTTAAAAGATGGGAAATTGCAATAATACTTCAGAATTAGACCATCTTTGAATTAACATTGCTCTTACAATTAAAAAAAAAAAGATTCAAACACAGACAATGCAAACACATGTTTAATATTCAGAGTAATAACTATGCATAATGAGTTTTTAACATAATGCTTTACTTATATGAAACAGAATCTGAAAACTTCAAGTAATACTCAAATACACACACACACACACACACACACACGAGAGGAAGAGAAACGTGTGTGTGTTTGTGTGTGTGCGTGCGTGTATGCATAGCATATGTTTTGTATAACTTTGTTAAATTAAACTGTGAAATCATATTAATCTTAAAACTTGAAAAATTTCCCTTATACCTTTCATGGTTTTCTGGTTTTCAGAAATTTCTTAAGATCATACATAACTGGTTAGACTGTGAAGAAGAAATATATGACTTTCCTAATTAACATATGTAAAGTGTTAATAAAAAAAGAGACATGAAACAATTCCTGAGAAAAGCTTAATACTCATGCTTCCAATCTCTCTACAGCCTACATCTTTTTTCTTTTTTTTTTTTTTTTTTTTTTTTTTTTTTGCATTGTGGTAATAAATAAATAAAGGAAGGCTGTAGTATGGTTCAGATCACGTAGGTCACATCATCATGAAGATAACACACAGTGACATTATGTCACCTGAATTGTTCAACCAACAGAGACCCTTGTCTCTCAGCCTCAGTGTCATTTTTTCCTATAATTTTGCTTTTTTTTTTCCTGACTTGAAAACTAAAAAGGTCTGAAAAGCTTCTACAATAATAATTGAAACAGTGAAAGGATTCTGCATTTAGCAGAAAAGAAAAATGAACTAAGGTCATTTGCTGTAAATTATCTTTCGGGTGGAGGTTTTAGTTGGTACAGTCACAGTACCATGAACATTAATGGAGCAAGGAGAATTTGATGCTCCATTCTCATTAATCTTTAGTCTATTTTTCTTCCTCAAATACTTGAGGAGCAGAGTATTTAAATTTGAGTTAGCCTGAGATTGTTGATAATTCCAAATGTGTAAAGAGATTTGATTCGAAAAGTTGGCATAAATGCATAAAATTGTATACTATATTTAGTGAAGGTAGCTTTCTTTCAGAGTGTCAGTTTTGTTTAGCAAAATAACTCACTGCCCACTATGACTTGCTAGAAGGGATGGACTTCCCTTCTCAAACACCTTGCTGAGAGCTAAGTGTGATGGGAGTTATAAAAGAAATAAATGCTTCAGGACTAGACAGACAATATTCCTCTGAACTGTGAACAAATTCTGTCCTAAGTTACTCTTGTAACCAAGAACAGAAAGCTACCCTTATAATAAAATGCTGTTCCGTAGGTCTTGATTTTCAAAGTCAACATGCACATGATATCTTCATTATTGCTAATGCAGGAAAAAAAGCATAAAACATTGACATAGATCTTTTTTTTAACACCCTACATTTCAGCGAATCAAAATACAGCACCCATTTACTGTTTAGTTTAACAGTCAAAATGGGAAGCTGTGCCAGAGAGCTGGATAACGTGTGTCAGCACCTACATCAGGGTCGATGTTATTTCTCTACAGCAAGCAAAATGAAAACATAACACAGCAGCAGGCCTCCCTGAGGTTGAGAAGGGCTTCCTTCACCTTATTAGGGAAGCAGTTCTTATGAGAAGGCAGTGTATGAAGATGTGAGATCCACCCTAGCAAAACATTTGTTGTCCTTAATTAAGAGTTTGCAAATCTCTACTCAAAAGCAACATATTTTCATAGTGGTATAGCACAAAAAATATATAAATAAAGTTTAAGATTAAGATGCTCCAATTGCCCTGTGGAAAAACAAAACAAAAGACCATAAGGCTTTCTTCACTGAGAGTTTTTTCTGTGTACTCAGTTGAAGGTAGAGGGGGTTTTTTGAACTCTTTATTTGTTCTTGAGAAAAAAACAGTGTTGGAAGACTTCATTGAGTGCACAATATGAAACATGCTACATTTTATGTTCTAGCAAGTCCTACTTTTCTAATTAAATATATTTTTACCCAGAGAGGCTAAGAGTCAAGCTAACTTGACAAGTGTTGCCATTTCATAACAAGATCATTGTTAATATGCTTGAGTGAATTTGTTTCTCCATTGTTGGCACATCATAGTTTATTGTCACTAGTGAAATTTGGGTTTGTAGTTACATTGATATTTAGGTCACTTTATAAAGGCCATTTCTATAATTTTGGTGCTCTAAAGACTAGCCTATCTGATGTTCTCTAAACAAACAACATAAGCAATTCAGCATCTGACTGACAGCTATGCTGACAAGCTGGATGGGGATAGGAGGTTGTTTTAATTTTTTTTCCAGGAAATAGGCGGCATGGCTATATTTACAGGAAAGCTATGTTACAAAAACAACATATAATATTAAATACAACATCCTGTTATGTCTTGCTGTGGAAACACAAAAAATTAAGCCAAAAAAATAAAGTGAATTAAGAATAGACTTCTGTAAGTGGAAATAACCTCATGATACTGTGCAATCAATCAAGATTTTGTATACAGTAATTAGGTCTATTATTTATGTTTTCATAAGTATCTCTCAAATGGATACATTTTAAGTAGGTTTATATCAAAACAGGATGCCGTAGTGGTCTACAAATAATGAACTTTCTCAGTGATAGTAAGAGATTAACTTGAAAGTGGAAGGACTAAGGGGCTAAGACACTAGAGGGTTACACATCCTTTTCTCTCCATGCTGCTCAGTTCCTGTGCATCTATGCCTGCATCTACGACTGCTGGGTTTCCTGCTTCCCTTCTGGATGCTGCCAATAGCAGTTTCTCTCTCCTCATCTGTAATCACCTGTGAATTGTTTTTTGACTTCTTTTCCTTCCTAATTCTTCTTTTCAAATTCTCTGTCCTTTCTATAAACCTTGATTTTTAACCTTTTAACCACATTTCTGTTTGGAGCTGCTGAATTTAGTAGCCCAGTAGCAGTGAGGCTGCAGCAGCTCTCTGTCCCCAGGTCCAACAAGCAGCAAGGCTGGGTGTATGTTCCCAGTAGGCACACAACCACACACATACAACACATGTAGATATACGTGTATATGCACACACACAGCTGTCCACACAGATCAGCACAGACATAAAACACTCAGTACTCATGCAAACAAGAACAGCACCAACAGTCTCATCCTGTTCCCCTCTTTGGCTGATCTGAATGAAAACCCATTGGGAGAAAAAATATATATAGATTTAGAATATATAGACTATGGATCCTTCCCACAACTGGGCTGAGACACTCACTCCACCCAGTAGCTGCCCCTGGGTCCCCAGTGTCCCCAGCTGCTGGCACATGGACATACGAACATACGAGCTCCCGAGGCAGCAGCCCCCTCCAGCTGGTGTTACACAGACCCCTTAAACATACCAACACATACACATATACACTGTGGATCCCCCAGTAACTGGGATTAGACACCCAGTAGCTGGCCCCTGGATCCCCTGGTCTCCTAGTTGCCTCATACAAAGAGACACACACACATGTTAGCAGGTATCTCTGTTCTAGACTTTTGAGCTGACCAGTAGCCAACACACAGACCCCACTGTCTCTCTGGTGGTTGGCCTAGATCTCCTGGTTCCTCCAGCAGCCAACTGACAGACCCTCTGGTCTCTTCAGTATCTGGCCCAGACTTGCAGCCATCTCAGTATCTGGCTCCCAAGAGCCTTATCTTACTTGCTAGCTAGTGTGGTTTGATATTAGCTAGCAGGCACACACCAGCATACATACCCACACAATATGTACACAATCCTGTCTCCCCAGGTGCTGGCACCATGGACACATGGGCCCCTGTGACTTGTGGTCCCCACTCCAGTTGCTGGCACTTCAACCTCCAAATACACGCACGCATACGGAAGAGTCCCCTCACCCAGGAAAATAATTGGAAATAGAGGGAGGAGACAGGACAGACTGTGCTGACCAGGCCCAGGGCATGGCCAGAGAAGTGTACTGACCAGCAGTCTGCTTACATGCAACAGCCCCAAGCCACTTTGAACCCTCACTGTCTCCACCTTTGGTCTTTCCCCCAAACATCCCATAATAAGCCTTGTAAAATCCCAAATACTCTTTCTGGTATCCCATAATAAGTCTTGTCCATTCCCACAATCCATTTAGAACAACCCATAATAAATTCTACTTAATCTTCAAATCTTCTTTCCCTGTATTCCGTAATAAGGTCCATATGCCCTTAAGCAATCATCCCCTTTAACGCAGAGCCTTCCAGTGAGAGTTGCCCTGCCTCTTATCAAGGGCTATCACTGCACTAATCACTCTCCCTGGGCGGATTTAAGAAGCAGACAACTCCACATGCTCCGTTTTCACTGATTAGCTTAGTAGGTTCCTTCTCCAATCATTATTATTCTGATCTTCACCAGAGTCTCTGTGTTTGTGGTATTAGACTTTAAACAGACTAACAATTTCCTTATTTTCCTTTTCCCTACTTAAGTCTTATCCTCTCACCACCTCTCATTTCCATATCCATGATTCACTCTTGCTTTCCACATTTTAATCGTATACATTTAATGTTCACCTCTGCCACCTTTTTCCCAGCTTTATAATTTAATGAGTACAGGGAAATGAACTACTCCATCTGCTTTAGGATTTAATTAGGAGTTCTTCTTAAACAAAATGAGAGAATGCATGCTGAGCATTGGCACACAAGCAAAGTCTACTATCTGTTCTGCTTGGATAAAATATTAGATAATTTCGTACTTTTACCATATTCTTTTAATTACAGAAGCTTATTACATGTCCACTATGTCTTAGTTCCCTCTTCTATCACTTGCCAAATACCTGAAACTTCTCCAAATTCTGCTTGTGATCTGGCGATGCTTAATACACACAATCCTCATTTGCTACTGAAAATCCCCCTCTGTTCACTGTATGAGATAGGAGGATCATACAAGATGCTTCGTAAGGAATATGCCCACAAAACATCAGAGAAAGCCCAGGTAATCATCAGGAAACCACTGAAATTTGGAAAATGTCATGGAAACCAAGGAACAGATGATCTAGCCAAAAAAGCATACAAAATATTTCACTGGTGCAGACATTGCTTACAATGAAGTACCATTCTAATGTAGCAGAATGCTCTCTTACTACTTTCTCTTAGTGATTTATTTTCATTCCACAATTAAAATATGCTTTTCTTTTTCTTTTCTTTTTTTTTTTTGCATAATAGTAAAACCTATGTTTTGACAACTAAGTTTCCCTCTCATTCTCATCTATCTGCAGCTCACCCTCACTCACATGAGATACATACAGGTCAAATTTCATCAGAGGAAGTTTCATCATATTGCATTTTGCTAGCAATTCTGTTGACAAAAAATCTAAACTCAGCCTTTGGTAAGTGTTGTCTCTGCAGTACCAATAGTAGTTAAAAGATACTGAAAAAAAGTTTTTCTGTAAAGTAAGTGGCTACAGTCAATGAACAGACCAGACAGAAACAGTGGTATCTACATGTCTGGAGCAAATTGAAGATAATTAGCTACACTGATTTACACTAACTAAGGATGAAGGTACAGATTGCATTTTCTGGCCATTTTAACCAGTCAAACTCCATGGCAAGGTACTCCATGTTATCTTAAATTTTCAGTAAACACTAAGTAAGACACTACCTTTATAAAGTTTAGATGCCTTCTTACTTCTATTATCAGTGAATTGATATAAAGCTGTGGATAAGTGGTAGTAACTATGTTCGGTCATATCTTAAGGATATCAAGAATATTTCAGTCCTTTTCATTGAGGCAAGATTAAAAAAAGAGATTATATTGACTTTGAGRTTTTAGTTTAAGCTTATGATATGGCACCTGGGAAATGAGTCTATTCCTGCTGGAACTGCACAAATGCATTTTTCTTTGAAGAGTCATTTCAGATTTTTATGTTTCATTGTCTGTGACCAGTACCTGAAGTTACTGAGGGGCACCTCCTTTTTCGCATAGCCTTTTCATAAGTCTGAATTAAAAATGGCAAAACAAAAACACAATATATTTGTCCCAAACAGACTCATTTACATTTATATATATTAATTTACTTCTACTCTGAGCACAGACAGCATTTTCAGACATTGCAGATAAGTCTAGTATATGTTCTTTAGGAGATTTGGTTCCAGAAAGGGGATTCGTCTCACCTAAGTTTAGATATCTACATCTAAGGTAGCTCCTTCCAAAGGTCTCTTTATAGTGAAAGGACAGAAGGAGATGTTCCTAGGCTGTGATTCATTTCATCCTGATGGAAACACCCAAAGTTGGTCAGATGCCCACAAAATATCAGGATTTAATATCCACAATAATCTGAATAACCCAGGCTCTTGAAATGTGACATACCCCTGGTACATTGAAATCATGGCAATAAACCACATCTGAATATTTATGGCTTACTGGTAATTTGGTTCTTTTATTCATTATAATTGGATGTTTTTTTCTTCAGTATCAGCTGAAATATGGTTTTCTTTAGTGAGTTATAAACTGTTTGTTTGTTTTTTCTCCATTGAGCGGGAATATTTTTTTTTCGTCTTTAAAATGGAACTGCAAGTTATTCTAAGCCAAGATGGCAAACACAATTAAATATTCTCCTGTACCTCATGAGCACAAAGCAGATAGATAACACCATCTTCCACCGTCTTCCTTCTGAAAGACTAATATTTTGTGTCTAGTATTCACTGGTATTAATAATAATCATTTCATAAAATGTATTAATTTCAGAAGGCATGATAGATAAATAAAATATGGCTTCTTTGACTTGCATCAGTAAGACAAAACTTTTTTAAATTCTAAGAATTCCTATGCAAAAATTGTATAAAGTAGCTGTAAGTAAGAGTGAAAGACCTGACACAAAGGGTGAAAGAATTAATGAATCCTTAATTTTCAATAGAATAAAAGTGTATAAACCTAGAATAATGAAAGTTAAAATTGCATTTTAAGTGTTTCAAGTTCATGCATACTGAAAGAAAATCAAATGCATACTGAGAGAAAATCAAATAAAGCAAAGTTTATCTTTTAAATAAGTCAGACAGCATCATAGATCATACTATGAAAATTTACAGAAATTAAGAATTTGGAACAAAGAGTCTGATTAACAATTCTGAAAGAAGGGAGGATGGGTAATTGCAAAGGCAGTTTGCAATCAGACTGTCAAATCTGCCATCCCAAAAGTGAAAAGCTAGAAGCTGTTGAATAAAATGCAACATTCAGAACCCAATTTTCAATAATACAATCTTGAGAACTCTATGGAAAGTTTCAAGTATTATTTATACTTTCTTTTCCTTATTGTGACAAAATACAAAATTAATGTTTTCTTTAAATGTATGCAGTGTCGTTTGAAATGGAACATACATGTTTATTTCTGTCCTTCAAAATAATACTGGCAGGACTTCAGGCTTTTTTTTTTATTATTTTTATTTTCATCTTACAGAAGCAGCGTTTTTCAGCACATGCAAGTAGATTCCAATTTGTCCTCATTTTCAGCCATTGTTTGTATATTCCCATATGTACTATAAGCAAGAATTAATACTCAGACTTAAGTGAAATGGTAGCTCATTACACTCCATGTGAACATACAACCCGGTAGGACATTCAGTATGTCCCAAGGGGTAAAACAACCACATATCCATGCTATCCATGCTACAGAATAGCTTCAGAAGCAGATCTTTTACACTTTATTCTCTTGTCCTCAAAATAAAATAAAATAAAACTTTGGAGTTATCTTTTCTGATGGGTAACTTTTTGTAGATACACTCCTAATATAAACAATAGAACGCACAATACCACTTTAAGGATCGAGTCACACCTACTGTTCAGACTTGATTGAATGTATTCCATTACTTTATCTAACATTGCTTAAATTTTATACTTCGGTTATGTCCTTTCAGAAATCTTTCAGATCTATTTCAGGATCTATATGTATGTGTATACACATATATTTATATCATGCATATTATAAAATATGTATACAATTCATGTTTTCTTAATGAAACTGTTCAGTTACATATTACTTACAAAATTTCTGAACAAATGGTCATAAGAGCTGTTGAATCTGCATAGATGTTTTGTATGTTTCCAAGCCGAAATTAAATTTATTTTATTCTTATTCCAGCATTCATGAGTTTATTCAGAAAAGCCACGTGATTATTACCACCAAGGTCTTGAATCAGTTAATGCTGGTGCTAGAAGAAAAACAGAGCCAAACATTTGTTCTTTCAAGTTTTTAGGCCAGCTCTTCTCTTTAAAATGAAATCTTTCAAGAACAAGCACTGTCATCTGTCACACTGTAAGCACATCTTCTTTGGCATCAGAAGCTCTTTTAAAAGGACTCTCCCTTAAATGTCTCCCACTCCTACTGCACACTTTTGTTGCAGGCCATTCAAAAAAACACTTGAAAAGATGAAGTAGGAAGTGAAATGAAGTTGCAGCATATGAAGTGTTAGTACTGCACACATGCCTCACCGTCTGTGGGCCAAGCTTTGAAGTCCCTATACGGCAAAACTGAAGCCTCTTATCTTTATTTCCCCAAACACTCAGGGGAAAACCATTGCTTTCAAGGCACTGCTGGCAGCAAAACATCTCCTCATCCAAAACTACCTCAGAGCAGCTACTACACTGATTGAACATGTGCCAGGAAGAACCTGGGAAGAGGAAAGCATGGTTTTAACAGAATTTTTGTAATGAAGCAGTACTTTTTTAAAGATTATAGATGTACTCTTTTTCAAATATACTTTTATCTTGGGAATCTCACTTGAATCACAAAGATAAACATTTTTCAAGAGAGGACCCCTTACTCTAATTTCAGCAGCACAAGTCTTGCAGGAACAACATGAATTAAATTACTTCATTGGAGGCATTCCTGCTATTTGAACTGGAACTCTTTTTTTTCCTAGGAAGATTTTTTAATTCTGTTTCATGAGCACTAAAAGCAGTAACSTTAGTAACATTAGTAGATAATGAAAAATACAGTACATAAAGTGCAATTTATTTCAGAATTGGCAGGTAGAAAATGAAATCAAGTACTATGTATAAGTAAATCAAACTTTTTTTTCAAGCTTGTTTTTTTTGCTGAAAGAATGATTTTTCCTCTCTTTTCCCCTAATTAATGTTTTAGCAGGAAAAATCAAACATGTCTACATTCTGAGTGACTGCCACTGACAGTCAGACCAAAGCTCTTTAGACCAGTAACATAGTGCATTGGGTCCAGTTGTCAGATAAGAAAGAGAAATATCATACCTGGAAGACAGCTGTTTTCTCTGTATTCACATTTACTGAAAACTAGTAAAACATTTGTCAGCACAGTTTTGTCAGATATATACTGATAAGTTTGGAACATATCCTGTGTATAGTATACACCTGCTATCCTCACTTTCTCAGGCTGATGAAGTCACACAAAGAGGATATAGATTAGCAGCCTTCAGTAAGGAACTATCATGTGAAATACTGCAAATACTGCAAATAGTAGTACAAATAGTAGTATTACTACTATTAGAAGTAATTGCTACTAATAGAAGTGATTTTATTATAAAATTCTATATGATTTAGTCACCAGAAACTTAAGAGGAAGGTCATCAAAGTATAACTTTGATATAGTCATTGATTAATATTATGTTATTCATGTCCATTTGGCCTTTTCACTATTCATATCTACTACTCTGTGAGCATTTTCTGTCCTATCATTTGGAAGTGGTAGTCCACATCTTATGCTCACTAACTCATAAAAGTGTATGTCTGCCACTAACAGTTTCCTAATAATGAAAATTATGATCCTTATTCCTGTGACAAGGTTTGCAATAGTACATAAGAACTGTATGAAATTAATTCATTTCCTGAAAAAAAACAAACCCTTGTTCCAAAAGAAAACAAAACACTCCCAGCTTTTGGTGCTTTAGGCCATAGTTTATTAGTTCAATACAAACATCTTTACTCTGAATAACCAGAAGTGTACAGGACTGTACTCTTTGATCTTCAGTGGGTCAGGCATTTACACCTCACATGAACTTTTGGGAAATAGGTCCTTCTAAATTTTGCAAACTAAATGTTGTTCATTTAATGGGCTCCTTTTCCTGATGGTCTGTTTTATTCAGTAGAAAGAATGAGCTGTAAGGTCTGTCTTGACCAAACCAGCCAATATTAAAGCATAGATGTTTGGAATCAACACAACTGAGTTTTTTATATATATATATATATATAATGAGCATGCTCTAGTCCTGCCTAAGTACTGAAGACTGTATTTAAACTTGATAAAAAATGTAGAGCAAATGGGATATATCAAGGTGAGAAGAGCAGAAAAAAGAAATCAAGTGGAACAAAAATGGGTAAAAAACCCCAAACTATATAATTTAATGTATCTGGTCCATATTGTAGATCTCCCTCTAAAGAGCTGAGAAGAAAAAAGGCACACATTCTTAACCATGTAGTTAACTGACAGTGGAATAGCTTTGCAATTTCAGCACTGCTAAATATTTTGAAATCAAGACTATATTTTATGATGGATTCTTCAACACTTGACTGTCAACAAGAATTCAGTGAAAGTCATAGGACCTGTATTAGAACAACAGATCAAATGATCAGTTATTGTTTCCTCTGGTCTTTAGCTCAATAATCTTGGTTGTCCAAAGACTTCTTGGTGTACAGGATGGCACGCGTCTTGCCAGTGATTCAGCATAGGCCACTGAAGGGTGAGATTCATTTCATATACTTCTAGATGTCTCAAAGCCAAACACATAAGTCTGAGCTAGTCATTGTATACTCTCTTAATGGAGTGAAATACTGTGATTCATCTGACCTGTTTAATTACCCATCTCTGGATGAAATAAATTTCCCTCTTGAGATGCTTATTTCTCTCTACAGTCCATAAAGGGAACTTGATTTGAGCTGAATAACTTGACAAACCTTTTCAAAGACCTAAATTAGGCAAGCTAGTTCCTAATCTGTATCATCTTTCTGCGGTTTGCCTTGTCATTTCAGGTTGCTAAAGTATGCTTTGGTCTGAAACACAGTCTTGTATTTCTCATGTTATGGTAGGTACTCACAGTAGAAAAGAGTGATACAGTGACAACAAAGGAAATTTTACCATTAGGAAAAAAATGGGAAATGAAGCAGTGGAGAAGGGGAAGGAGGTGGAAGAAACACAAAATAATGGATGGATTCACTAGATATCAAGTCAAAGAAATAGAACAATAGTAGTAGGGAGGGTGCATCTACCAGTCCTATAAAAATAGTCTAAGATTCCACCTCAACATGCAATTCCTTTTTTTTTTTTTTTTTTTTTAATGACATTAAAGTAATAACTGTATTAGCATGCAGGAATAAATGTATAGAGCAGAAAAGCTTGTGCTGAGTCCCTGATGTCCACACTATACCTATTTTCGTGTTTTGGGTTTTTTCATCAGACAAGTTCTAGTCTGGTCTCATGGACTGAATGCACATTTATGGCATGTAGGTATAGCCCTGGATCACATTTTTCAATTTGGCTTCATCTGAAAGGAATTCATTTCAGTCATGATGGTACCACTCCATGATGCTAATGAAAGCACACTGTCAAGGGTAACTGGAGATTCATTTCAGAAGCTCACTGCTGATCCAGACTGAGACACTGGTGTAGATGCAGTTGTGAGGGCTATGCTTCTGATACAGCAGGAAATAAAACCTTCAGGATGCTTCCTCTGTTCCCTCATGTAGTCTGCATGACCACTGATCTGGAACTTTTTGATTCTGTGAAAGTATTTCTCAGAGGCCACCATCTTTCATTTCCATTTGAAAAAAAATCCAGGCATGTGAGCAAGTGGTATTAGCAATCAGTATTACAGGGAGTGTCACAAAGTGTTTCAACTCTAAAATTTAATGCATCCATAAAGAACCAGAAGAATCTTTGCCCATGGGTTGCCTGGTAATGGGAGGTGTTGAGGCTAATTATTGATCATTATGGGGAAAAAAAAGATAGCCTGAAAGTCTGACCTCTACCATCAGTCCACTTTTTATAGGTGGTATAGCTAAAGGATTTTAAGAATTTTAGAAAAAGGCAGAAGTCAAGCCATCTCAGGATTTCCTAGATTCTCTTTCCTTTTCTTCCCCTTTCCTTCCTTATCTCACTCCTCAAAAAAATGAGAAGGCCAGAGTTCCAGGCTTTGTTCACACTTTTGTTCACACTAAAATAAATTCTAACATTAGCACCATATGCACTTTATCTGAAATACAGTGATGGGAATACAAATATGCAAAATTATCTAATTTATATCCAACACTTCTAAAGAGCTTTTAATTACATCTCTACGTATCCCTACTTATTCAGGTGCTGTATGGCACTTAGAAGAAGATGCATTTCTATGATGGATGAAGTAACTTATTAATCTGTAGGAGTTGTATGGATAAAGATGCAAAGGGTCAGGACTAACTAACATTGAAAACTTATTTTCCCACCTCATCATTACTTCTGAAAGAGGAAACTGTGGAAAAAGAGCAAGTTTTTATTCTTTGCCTTCTAAGCTGTTATAAAGATCAGTCCGTAGTGTTACCATTGCTTTTGTTTTCCCTTACTAGAGCCACCTGTCATGACAAATTAGTTGTAGATAATATTAGAGTCAGGGTGTCAGGAAGTAGTTTGTGAACTCTCTCCATTCATCACAAGAGGTGTAAAATCCATACAAAGGAGCAGCTGTGCTGACACTGCAAGCGGCTTTGCCAGTGCAAATATTAAGTCAGGGTTTGGACTGTTCTAGCTATGAACTATTTCTGTGGGTGGGGGAGCAAAAAAAAAGACAGTAGTAGCTGTAAGCTAAGGCTATAAATATAGCCTGTTACTTATTAGGTTGCTATAGGCTAGCAAACAAATCTGAGCTAGATACAATTATTTGAATTGTTCCAAAATCTCAGCAAGAAAACTACAGTCTTTCAAAGGGGTCTGTTGGAAACTCATATCTAATAAAAGCATGGATCAAATGCAACTTTTTTTTTTTTAAAGATCCTTCTCTTAATAAATGGACTTATTTGGAAACACAAACTTTCACACACACAAACACCCCAAAAAAAAGAAAAGAAGAGAGAAAGAGAAAGAAAGAGAGAGAAAGAGAGAGAGAGAGAGAGAGATGTCGCACCCAAGAACATTTTATTAATCAGGACAGTTTATTAATCATGTCACAACATCCTTGTCATTATACAGAAATTTCAGTTCCAATCTTAGAGCACTGAACAAAATACATTACTAAAATTGTCCTGAGGATTTAGGTAGAAAATACACAGAATTAAGAAAAAAAAATAAAGGAAAAGCAAAATAAATGAAAAGGGAAACAAATGACATTGTGTATGTATTCCTTTTCTTTTTCATGTAGTCCATGAAAAGAAAAAATGTTCCTCCACAGAATACACACAGCTTAGGGGTCAAGTATGCACATTGCTATTATTCTGCTGTATTAATTTTTTGAGAAAGATTTTAAACACAGACATACATTTAATGGGGGAAAAAGATCTTTAAAGAACTCTATAGCCTCAATGTCATCTACACCACATGTACAAGTGTGTTGCAAATCAATCTATGTGCAATTAAATTAAATGTAAAGCAAAAGATAAAGAAAAAAGTTGGAGTTTTTCTGATTATATTTACAAAGCATGCAGTTTTCTGTCCTTGCAGAATTTCCTTCCTCCATTACTTGGAGGCAGAAATCACTTCAACTAACTTTAGAATTATATTTGTATTAGTATTAATATTTATTTTTCTGTATACATATATGTTTAAACATATGCACATCTAAGCTAGTCACCTAAGTTCACCTAAGTCACCTATCTTCAATGGAAAGATATGGGCACTTTCTAGGGTATGAGTCACATGACCTCCGTTAGATGTCAACATGACGATAAGACAAATTGCAACTGGAAATTAGGCATCTATCCTTGGTCATATGAAACCCACCTTGCCATCATGTTGCTAAACAACTAAAATAGTCTCCTATTCTGTCATGTTGAATTCTTTTATAAAGGGACTAATCATTCTCTCCAACATTTTTTTTTGTGCTGCTAGGCAGGAACCCTAATGCACACTCAGTCAGTTCAGACATACTCAGGATACTTGTCGTTCATTCAGAGGACTATAAAACATGGAAGCATAGTACTGTCAGCTTACAAACAGATTAACACGAGACTTGCATACACTTAAGAATTTCAATAAAATTCTGACAAGTTCTAAAAGTATAGTTGAAATGCACAAAATTACATTTGTACTTGGGGGCGGGGGGGAACCTTACCAGAGGGAAAATGAATTGTCTAGAAAGACACAAAGATGAATCTATAATGTATAATGTGATGACACTTAGAAGAGTTCAAATTTGATACAGGTAAAATTAGATTTAGATGAGTGACACAGCATTTTATTTTCTGAATATTGAGGGGATAGTTTCCTGTCCTATCTTACCATTAYTTATAATCCTCCTATTTAATTTTTAGATTTATTTCCTCACCCATCTCCCTTGTATTTTTACTGCTGTAACAGTAAATAGTTTGACTGGTTCTCTGGTTCTCTTTCTCAGTCCTCTTCTGAGGTGCCCTTTTTTCTGTTTTTTTTAATTACTTTTAAATAGTCTTTGTAAAGATAAATTACTTTTTATTATTAGCAAAACAAAGAAAATTCTACAGTATAAACAATGTAAGTCTACCGGTATAATTTTAAGGCTTTTTCCTTTTGTTTTGGAGAATTAAGGATAGGAATTAATTAGGACAATTAAGACTGAGAAACAATATTTGATCCCTTCTTACACTTTTTCATTATTTTGTGAATTTCCAGCTAATTAGATCTTATATTACAGAATTATGGCCACATGTAATGTCCATCAGAGCTAATAAAAATTGTAGAACCTCAGCCATGCAACTGGGTGGAGTACATTTATAGAATTGTCTTCATTATTTCTATACCTCTTCTCAATGGAAAAAAAAAGTAAAATTCATAAAAATGTTCACAAATTTATAAGGAAAAAGCAAATTGATTTAACAGGTTGCACTTTTTAAAATGTTCATTAATGACACTGACACGGCAGAGCTCAAACAACCCAGGAAATTTCTGGAGTGCATTGAGGACAACTTTTTGACACAGGGGTGCTGGATAGGCTGGCTTGGGGTTGGTGATCTGCTGAGTCTGCTATTCACAAGTAAGGAAGAACTGGGCACAGATGTGGCACTCAGTGGCACCCTTGGCTGCAGTGACCCTGAAAGAGTAGAGTTTGAGATCCTAGGGGGTATGAAAAAGGCAAGTAGAAGAGTAAAGGCCAAGGATTTCAGGAGAACAGACTTTGGCTTGTTCAGGGAACTGGTAAGCAGGACCTAGTCTGAGGCTCCCCAATCAGAAGAACCAGAAAAGCTGTTTGTCAAGGACAGTTTCCTCAAGGCACAGGGGCTGTCCATCCCGGTGCACAACAAAATGGACAGGCATATCAGGAGGCCAGCCTGGCTGAAAGGGCAACACCTGACATTTGAGTAAATGTCAAAAAGCAAGTGTGTGGGAAGTGGCTTCCTTCGAGGAATGTTAAATCCTTCCAGAATACTTGTGTTCACAGTCACTTTAGTGCATGGATTCCAGGGTCATAAATAAGGTCATTTCATACTCCAAGATTCTGATTAAATAAAAATAAAAGTTTTCCAATATCAGATTAGTAATATAAGCTTACTATTTAGTTTCATGGCAGAGACAGATCCATGTTCATGATAATTCAGATTAAGTAGTATTTTTCAAGACAGTATATGACTTATTTTGTAATATATTTCCTTTCACATAAGAAATTAATTGGGCTCATTTTCTTTTCTGTTCCTGTTCACAGAAAATAGAAACCTAATGTTCATGAGTCATTAGTACAGTTCCACCACTCCAGCAAATTTACCACTATTTCAGTGATGACCCCCTTTTCACAACTGATAGGGTCTCAGTCATGAGCGTACAGCCAGAACAATTTGCTTCCTGGAAACTCAGCACAAAGTTTCTATCATTCCTAAAGGACTAGAAATATACCCCTCTTCACCAGGACTTTTAGAACACAATGGGATCTTGTGATGTTTTCTTCTTCATTATTGCGTTGTTTTCTCTTTAAAAACTGCTCAGTGTCCAATAGCAGGGAGCAGATTCATTTTGTTGTTAGTTTTGAACTGTGGTGATTTATTGACGGAAGCGGACTAAAATAGCTTTGGGAGGAGCTACGGAAATTGAGAATTATCAGTGAACATTTGTTTTTTTTAATTCTTCATGTACCTGCCCACCAAGTATGCTCTTCAAGTTTTGGCCTCATCTCAAGCACATTTCAACTGTTAATGTGTGAAATGGAACTAAGAGTTTAGAGTGCCGTATATCCAGAGTATAGCAATTTGCAAAGAAACAAAATAATATTCTAACAGCTTGACAAATACATTCATGTTCTTTCCTGATGTTTTGTTGTAGTCTCTTCCTAAGTTAAAAATGTAGGTCATTGGAAACCCTTTTAGTATAAAGTAGATCAAAAAAAGAAGAAACAAAAGAAACCATTCCTTAACTGCAAATAAATAAATAAATAAATAAAGTTCACCTATCTGTCACAACCCATCTAGAATTTCAAAATGAATATTGCTAAATATTTGAGTTTGAGTTTGAGTTTGAGTTAAGTTGTCCCAGGCAAAATTTTGTGCCGTATACAACCAGACCTCAAACCTAACATAGGATCTGCAATGACTTGAAGACTTAACCCTTTGCTAAAATTGTGTGTACTGTTTTGATTGAACTTCAAGGTAGCCAGAACTTCAAAATGAATGTGTTTTCTCCAAACCCTGGAATTCCCAGAACCTACCAAAAGGATTTTAAAACAGAAAAGTGAAGTTCTTTTGGAATATAAGCTAGAATATTTAACTTTTTAAATAGAAAACTCTATTAAGCTAGAATAAACATACCTCTCTTTTTGCTCTTGCTGGTGAGTCCTTGTTTTTTGTTTTGTTCTTGTTTTAAAAAGTCAATTTTGAATCACAGCTTTGAATTATTGCAGTCATACTGCTGCCTACAGAGTTCCACTTTCATCAGCCCATCAATCTTTTTTTCTTCTCGCTCCTCTTGTCTGCAGTCCYTCTGTCTAACATAGATTCCCTGTTAATTTTATGTTTCTGTTCCAGTCTCTCATAGACAAATCTGTAGTCTGGACACTTCTCATCCTGATCTGACTCAGTTGTTCATAGTGGAAGGAGTAATTTCCTTTTCATCCAAAGTGATCTGTGAATATGCACTCTTTTTTTTGTTTTGTTTTGTTCTGGAACAAAATACACAAGCTTAGAGCAAACAAACAAAGCAGACCAGCTGTATTTCCCCTAGGTGTTTAGGGCTTTTCTTTTACCAAAATTTCTGGCACAAAAATAGATGGTTTCTGTTGCTGAACCTCTGTAGGAGATGGAATGCTTTCTATCTGGATGACTTCTTTTATGCTTAAGTAATTTTGGCCTTTCTTGCTTTCTGGTTGAATTCTAGAGCAATCATTTCAGTCCAGGAGAGAGAAAGGCTGATATTATTTGTACTTTTCACTTTGTCACATTATTGTCCCACCTTCTAAACAAAAAAATAAAAGTTATCAAAACAAGTATGACGTATATTTGGCTGACATATGATAAGGAAGAGCAGGGTCACTTCTAAACATCCCCAATAATCCACAATAAAGTATTCAGGGTGTGACAAAACCATTTTATCATCAACACAATCAAATTCCCCTTGAATTATAGTAATTAAATGTCAGACTTATGACTGAAAGCAGATCTCCCCACCAACTAAATGAAAAGTTTTAATATAGAGTTAGAGGTCAAACTTTGATTCCAGCAATTTCTCTACTGTAAAAAAGGGAAACCTTTTACCTACAAAAAATGAAGACTATTACAGCATCTTCTATAAGAAAAAGTCTGGGACCTTTCACAAAAGTATGAATGATAAATGTCAAATGGCTTTTGTGACTGTATCACATATATTCTCTATAATGCTATGTTCACCTTGTTTTGCTGTCACTGTCTATTTCTTTTCACCTCCATTGCTGACAAATGGAACTATGCTTTTACATTAGACAGATAAGACTAGAGTCGGATCCAAGGAAAAAATTCATGAGCAACATAGATAGGTTTTCCATACAGGTGGTTGAATCAATATTTTATAATTGGATGCACTTAGAGACTGCAAAAAAAAAAAAACAAAAAAACCACAGTAGATTGCATAGGAGCTAATTGTAAAATTATACTTAGCTAGATCCCTCTAAACTTCCTCACAAAGTCTTTTTGACGTGTTATTTCTTCTCAAATATGTGGCTAAGGAGAGAAGCTCATCTAGATGGATTGATTTAAAGTTTTTGGTTACCTTTAAGGTCAATGTAATTAAATGGCCTGGATAAACCTTGCAAATCCAAGAGTCAGTCATTAGAAACATTGCAATGACTTCAATTAGTTCCACTAGGCATAAGATCAGCTTCCAATTTGTGCTTCTTATGCTTTGGAAACATTTGATTTGTCAAACTGATTATTAAGTGAACTACACATGAGATGTCTTTCTAGCTACAGTGGTTGGATTAGCAAAGTTGTCTGGGTTTCAGCCTTAAAGCTGATTCTCAAAAAAAGCACAGTGCAGATGTCCTCTTCTGAGAAGGAACTTTAAACAAAAGACAATATCCAGAAGCTCATCTGGTGAGATATGGCTCTAGGTCCAACACATCCCTTAAACTGTAGCTCAGAATTTTTCCATTCCTAGAAACATCAGCCTACTCCAACCAGGGTACTCCACCATCTGCACAAAAACGGGTATTATAGTACAAAATGCCTTTCCCTGTTTCTTCTCTCTGACTGCCCAAATCTTTTGATACAAGACTGAGGCTTTACCAAAAGCAAATGGAAGATCAGTGTGTTTTCAATTTTGTAACATGAAATTTAAATATGCAGTTCCTTTGGGGGTGCTTGTGCATTGATAGATATTTCTCAGTATTTTATCTGCATTTAACTTTTCCCCCTGCAATTTTATGAAGTAAATGATTTCCATATACATTTTATAGATTTTGTTAAGAAAAGGGAAGCAAGCATGTTACTGAGATAATCTGCAATAATTTTACTCAGCTAATTGAAATGGAACAATGAAATACTCAAACAAAGAATAAGTCAGTAGGTTCAGATGATTAAATGTCTCGATTAATATGAATAGGCAATTCATTTGAATGATTAGGGTGACTATTAAAATAAATTACTTTGTTAACTTATTGTGAAAGGATTTAAGAAGAAATCTGTTTATTTTTAATTTAAGAACTCACCTTGGGTTCTAGATAACACAATCCAGCACAGGGTAATGAATCTTCAGCTGCTGAAGCCTCCTGAGTACAGTTCTTACTCAGTTTCTTAGAGGTACCCCTTAGGAAATACTGAGCACAGAGCTATGTGCTTCATCTTCTTATACAGGAGTGTGGGCATACACAGCTCAAAACAAGCACAAGTTTTGACTTTTCCTTATGTAGCAGTTAATTTTTTAACTTTTAGTCAAATTAAATGAGGCTATTTAAATTTTAAAACATTTTAATCATTCTGAATTACTCAACATAGCAGGAGGCACAGGCACATCAGAGACACAAGTAGGAGTCTTTATTTTATACATATTTTTAAGAGTTGAGGTAGATAAGAAGAGTCAGAAAGAAAGAGATGTTGCATTAACCTATGAAAGCTACCTGGACTTTAGTGTGAAATCAAAAATACATTGCTAGTTTAACTGAAGTCTTAATAGTCTAATCAAATATTAGTCCAATCCAGTAACGCTAACAATTAGGGTCTAAATTATCTAGTTAATTCAAAGAATGGAAATAAAGCTTCACTAATAATAAAGTTAAAATTATTACACACACACACACACACACACACACACTCTCTTCTTAATACCTTCCCCTTTTCCCAGAGTTAAGCTCACCCTTTCATGCCCCTCTGGTTCTTAGGGTCGAAGGCATCAAACTTCACTACAACTGTGGGGTGGGAGCTGCAGAGGGTCCCAGCTTCTTCACAGGGGGGAAGTGGGATGTTGATGAGGGAATTTCTTCCACTTCACTCTAGGATCTACTTGAAGCTACTTTTATGCATTTTCTAATGTGCTCTAAACCTTGGTTTTTTTCATTGGTTTTCATTTCCACATAACATCCAAATTTACTATGCATGATGTGTTTTATATATGCTAGATACTTTTTATCTTTGTTACCTCTAAAAATAGTTTTGCTCAGCTCCCAAAGTTGTATTCCTTTGATGACCAGCAATTGACTGTTGGTGAGCTGTTTATAGTCTTGGAGCTTCTGCTACCATCCCATGTGCACATTTTTAAGGCCCTATTAAGGGCCTATACTTCTGTACACTGCACTTTATTCTAGTGTCATAGTTAATTCCACACAGACTATTTGTTATTGGTATCTGTATTGGATGAAAATATACATTACATAAGTGTTTGCAGACTGAAGACCAAGGTTTTAAAACACTCTACAGTCTACAGTGTGAAAGCTTGGGATTTGTAGTAATTCCAATTCAACTCATAAATGATATTTCCTATTTCTTGTTAAAATATTTTGTTTCCCTCTGAAAACCTTCTGTTTTATGGCATCATCACAATGTATGTTTCTACATACCTTGAGCCATTTTTGTAATGTTTGTTCTATGTAAATTTCAAAGAACGTATTATGAATTTTGTAAATGAATTATGTAAATGGACCAGAAGCTTGGACTTGTACTTGCAGATCGTGTTAGGAGATATGCTGTGGTTTTCTCTCCATCTTATTGCACATGTTGTAAAATCCTCTTGGTTTGTTGTTCGGAAGTAGGGGACAAAAGTATCACCATTATCTCTAAAAAACAGCTCATTTGAAGATTCTTGTCTTTCATCCAAGTGTATTTCCAGATTAAAATATCTGCTCTATAAAAATAGCTTTATATTTATGATAATTAAAATATTCCCAGGCAGTTCTGTGCTATGTGTTATTATAGAAAGAATATGTTTGTGGTAGCAAAGAGATAAAAATCATCTGGATATGGTTTATAATTGTGGGATATTAAGTCATATGGACAATGAGAACTTTTATAGATTTAACTAAATCTAAACTGTTTATCCTTCCACTGGAAATGCTTGAATTACTGCATAATCATTTCAATGTTTCAGTTTTTATAAACCAAAGTGCAGTGGTAAAACTAACAGAATTGCTTCAGTGCTTTAAACTTACCCAAAGCATTTTGCTTACTTTCTTGTTTGTTTGTTTGTTTGCTGTTAAGTAAATTGCATCTTAAAATCAAGCATTTATTCAATATTTCACCAGTTTGTGTGAGGCAATTGATGAAACTTCTCCTTATTTAATATATGAAAGCCACAAAGGGGAAGTGGCATGTTCAAGGTCACAGGATGCTCATTGGCAAAGGTGAGAATCAAGATTTCCAAGTCCCAGTTCAAAGCTTCACTGTTAAACTATGGTGCCTCACAGAAAGAGAGTGGAAATGGAGAATCAACTACAAAAGCTTTTGTTTCCTAAAAAAAAGGTATGTGTAACAATTCAAAAAACAGAAAAACAGATTCCATACTGAATATCTAGTGGGTGACAGTTTTAATCCCAGCTCACTCTTGTTTCATTTTTCTGGATTCTCACAATGGAAAAACACTGGATGACAGAAATATAGTTAGAAATTGTTTATCCTTAGAATTTTCCCTAAACACCTTTATCGGCCACAGCCGGTGCTGATGATAGCAGTGGAGAAAAAAGCAGTGCTGCAGATACAGGCTATTGAAGCAGTAGTGAAGTTGGTATGGCGATGATGGACGTAGAAATGATGTTCATGATCAATGATTGTGGAACCATAGAGGTGTCAGTGACTTCCATAGCGGTCTCTGTCTTCTCATTCTCCTTCTGATTCAGGAAAGAAGAGCTGCTTTTGCTACTTTTAGGCCAGCAGTGCTTCCCTGCAGAGTGGAAAATGGGTGAGTTGGCCTTTTTTTTCTCTGACTACCACTGCTGTTGGTTCTTCCCTTCTCTCACTAGCTCAAAGAAAGGAGGGATTACAGGAAAAGAATCTGGAGAGAAACCAAGTGATTGTGGGAGACAACAAATGAAAAAATGTGGAGGGAGGGAAGGGTGTCAAAGGACTAAAAATGTGAAAAGTGAGGAAGAGGAGATGGACTCTACTTGTTAGGGCCATGGACAGAGGATCATGAATAAAAAGGAGAGGGGAGAAGTACAAGCATAATTGGAGAGAGTATGCAAGTCTACATGGGCCTACTGTCTGGCCTCATGTAGCTATTTCTACATTTTTATGAGATGACAGCCTATTGGACTGCTTCATATTATGACAGAAACATTCATTTTTCCTAAGAAGTGTGAACAAGTGATATCTTTTTTCATACTGGTGAATACTTGCTGTTGCATAAATGGTAGTGGAATGCATTCAGAATGCATCAGTGTTAAACAGTACTGCAGTCATGTGTGCACTGATTCTATATCACACTTTTTCTGACTCATCAGGCAAACTAAACTCACTGTTCATGTTCATATTCATCCAAACATTTATTATACCTTATTCCTGTCTCCTGATACCAGATTCCTGCTCTACTGAGGCTGTCAGACATACAGCAGTCAAATAGATCACTTGTAGAAATGGTGATTTGGTGAAGTATTTGTAAAGATGGTAGCTGACCATTAGAAAAAGCAAAGTGGATGTGGCAGGATGCCACAATAACCAGAACTTTTCTGTGCAAATCTCTGTATGTATTTTCATCAAGGCGAGTGTAAGGGTCCAGCGGGGGCGACGCCTGGACTCCCGCCAGGAACAGACACACAAACACAAGGCACACTAAGGTCAATGCTGAGCGTTTATTACCTCTGTGTCTGAGCGGGGGTTTCCCAGCGATTTCCCGATCGAGGCAATAAAGGAGCGGGAGAGTCCCTGGCACCGCTGAGCRTCGGTCCATGGCGAGGAACGCCGGGGGGGCACTATACGTGGGTTTTGTGTACTACACACATGCGCAGTGGGCACATTGAGCTCATCGCTAATCTCGAGTCAAAGCCCAGGTGCACACCACACTGGCATAGGCCCAGCTACATGGCTATGGGTCAACATGTCCTATTGATGCTCCTTTTCCCACGGAACGGTCTGGCTAGCTTCCATCGCCTATCTCCTCGACATTCTTCCACACTTTCCCGTACAGCGAGATCATTAAAAACTTCAGAGTGTCTTCCCATCTTCATTCTTATATTTTATTAGAACAAAAACTGAAATAAGACTTTTTTTTTCCTCCAGTGGAAAACACTCAAACCTACTGAGTGAGAAATCAAATCCATTCTTTTCGCCTCCTTTTCCTTGCACAAGTGGGTCGTTCCCTAAACTTTTCTGGTCAGTCTTCAACTGCTGTCAATGGATTCCTGGGTTGTAACAAACTCAGTATAGTCCCTTTGTGGAAGCTGTTTATTTTCCATCTTCGAGGTTAGTTCTGTGCTTCTCCTTGCCTYGCACTCTACCAGTCTCTGCCTATATTGGAGTCTCCCTACATTTTATGACTCACTGTGTGCCTGCCCCACACTGCACTCCTGGATGTACTGTCAGCTGAGTATGCTGAGCTACTCTAAGAAAAGGAACAACCTTGTCTTCTCTCTTACTTTTTCACAATTTGACAGTTGAGACAAGACAAACAGATGATTTCTGCTTCTTAAACTTTAAGAAAAATGTAACATGATTTCTGCTTCTTAAACTTTAAGAAAAATGTAACATGTGATACATATATAGTAAACAGCGACCAAATAAAAAGAAATCATCAACTGTCTATTGCAGTGGGCAGGTATGCAGTGACAAAAGGTTTCAGTTAACTATAGATAAGGAAGGCAGGTTTGTCCTCATTCTAGGCTACCGAAGAGACAATCTTTGCTTTATATGCAATGGAAATAGAGGCAAGACTGTTTTTTGAGAGACCTTCTAAGGGAAAGGGCAATCTGATTTGGTGAGCTCTTGCATATAAAGACAGAAAGAGTTCACAGGTAGGACAAATCAAACACATACACTGTGCTTCCGTATTTGCGGTTGCAAGTTGAATTCCTAGATGAACGTTTCCTTTCCTCAGAGAAAACAGACTTTGGACAGTTGAAAACAATATTAGACTGTACTGATCTGTTTGGAGGAATGCAAAGAAGGAAGGACATCAACCATTAAATTTCTTATACTTAAGAAAATGTTGGGGAGACTCTAATGAACTGATCTGCTGCAGAGAACTATTATACAGCATTATTAGCCCTGTCAGTTTCCTAAAAAAGAAAAAAAAAGTATAGAATTGACCTCTTGAAGAAAGGGACATTGTTATTTAAAACCTCATAGTACAATTCCTCCAAATTCCCATGCTGGGAAGGAACTGATTTTACAGACAGTGTGATCCCATTTAATCCAATCAAACTGTTTACATCTTGTAACGGGCGGGGGGGGGAGGGGAGTCTCTACTACACAGCTTATTCATTTTCCATATTGGAATTATTCAATTTTGATTTGGTGAAGAAATTAAGCCAATAAGATATCCTGCAAATAAAGAAATTAACTTGTTTTTCTCCCAGAGCTGCATTCATTTAAAGTATAAAAAGATCCTTTTACAATCTCTTCAGACCACCAAGCTGCATCATTAATGTATATAAAATTTATAAATCTCTAAATTTCAAGCTTYTGAATAATGTTCACTGTTGGAGTGGGAGACGGACCCGGAGTAACGATGAGTCTCAATGTGAGTATGATCGTTCTCCCTTTATTCAAGCTTTTACAGAGTATAYATASACAGGCAATAAGAGCATGTGATAGTGATAGCTATATGATTGGCTCACAATCTTTGTTCACGCGCCTAGAGTGGATATATGATTGGTGCAGGCTTGTTGTTCGCGTGGAGAGGTCTGTCGACTTGTTTACCTCCTTGTAGCTTCCTTCTTTTGTGCTGTTCAAGGACAGCTCGCATAGATGTGGGATCCTCCCTCCATCGTGAAGACAGGATTGCTCACTTCTAAGAGATCATGCCCCTTTTCACTTGACCATTCTTCCACAATTCCCCCTTCTTGTTTTTGAGCAATCCAGGCTTGGTTCACTACTTTCAGCAGAGCTTTCTTAACACAGCTTAATACTACACATGAACACAAACCTATGACTACAAGGATTATTAATATGCGTAAGCCTTCAGTAAGCAACCCTATTAGCCACTGTGGTAGATTTCCAAACAGGTTAGTTAGCCATTCGTCTAACGGCCCATGGTTCTGACGGATTTTACTTGCGTGCTCCTTCAACCACTGTAATTGTTTGTGAATGGATTCACTATGATCAGACAAATTCATGCAACACATACCTTCAAAATCCTCACAACCATGGCCTTGAGCTAATAGCAAAAAATCAATTGCAGCCCTATTTTGCAGAACGGCATGACACAGACTACTTTGGTCCTCTAACAGGCTCTCTATTACCTCAGTGGTGACGTTAGCTTGCTTCTCTGCCCAACAAGCCAATTGTCCTATTTGGTTTAAGGCGTTACCTGCTGCTGCCCCAGGCACGAAGAGAGACAAAAACACTCTTTCAGTAGGACTGAGTAGGGTAACCTTATCATTACAATCTGGTGAAAGCCCTGTGGCTGCCCGTTTACTACGGGTGGCAGCCTTGTTCCCTATTATATTTTTCCACCAATTTTTATCTGGCGCCAGCAGTGTCAATTTGCCAAGATAACATGGACCACCCATTACGTTTTTTGGAATTCCCTGCCAGGCCCTGTCACCACATATCAAAAAGACRTCTGGTGGCAAGGCCTTCGGGGTATCATTGTTCCATACGTGAGGCCCCTGTCCGGACCAGCCTCCCCTGTAGGCCCCAAGGGCCGTGGGAACCAGGACAGGTACCTCATTACGGTATTTAGCCGAATCATTGGTGCCGCAAAAGGGGTTCCTTCCCTGATAGGTATAGTATCCTGCGGTGGGGGTAACATTCGTCCATGCTGACCAATTACGTGGGTCATACGCCCCTGCGCCCCRGAGGTAAGCTCCTGCAAAGTATATACAGGTTTGTGTCCAATTCTTTGTAGAGTTCCCAATTCTCATTGATCCCAACAAATTTAGTTCTTGAGGATCCCAAGGCAGTGTAACATTTAAGGCATTAATAAGCATGGCACTACAATTACTGGCAGGGATGCCCTCGCTGCAGTTTGCTCTACTATACTTGCCAAACGCTTCTGCGCGAAAGCCAGGTATTCCCATTAAACAGGTTCTAAAGGGTTGGGTAGCAGAAGCTAGCGATAAGCAAAAGGCGCATTGCCCTGTTTCATTCGCCCAGGTAACCCACATATTTTGTCTGGGCTCAATCTTGTGGAGGGTCATTACCACTGGGAACAGTATCCCCAGAATCAGGATCTCCATCTTCCTGCTTGCTGGACGAGCCATGGTGAGGCAAGACAGGCTTCATGTTCTTGCTGGGTACCCACACTGGACCACGATCTGTGGAGACACACATATAACCTCGACCATTAAAGACAACAGGGGCGGGCCCAATCCATATTCCAGAGACTGGGTCCCTAAACATTACTTTAAACTGTGGTAATGTTGTTGTATTATTAAACTTAAGATTTTGGTGGTGGATTATCACCGGGGGTTCCTCACGATCGCCCATGAGACAGAGATAATTCAGGGTGAAGAGCGCACGGTGCAGCCTCTGCTGTACGTCCGTCTCCTCACCTTTTTGCTTCCTGAGGTAGTCCTTTAATACTTGGTGGGTGCGTTCCACTAGCCCTTGGCCATTCTGTTGTRTCACAGGGAATGCCAATGCTGTGGGACCCTCGGCCCCTCCGACAGATTTCCATTGTCCCTCTATAATGGCGTCTTTGATAACGCCGCTCCAACGCGTAGGTATGGGAGGCGCAGTCGCGGATGGTGTAGAGGGGCTCAAAAAGCATGGAGGAACGCTTCCCCCTTTGTGCTTTGTCTGCAGCTCCAATTCCTCAAGGCGCTTTAAAACTGTTTGCAACATTTTTGCAGTGACATCTGGGGGTGTTTGCAACATTTTTGCAGTGACATCTGGGGCTGGCGGCGACTTTTTCCTGGCGACTGGGGTGGTATCACCAGAGGACTCGCTGAAGGACGGCAGTGGGGGGTACAACGACGGTGCGGCGAGCGGTGGAAGAAGAGGGGCAGAAGGAGGAGGTCGGTACCTCTCTCCACCCAAGTCTATGAGGTCGGCAAGAGGCGCGGCCCCCGCCCCTTTCGGGGCCTCCTCCGGGCGCATTTCTGCTTTTGCTTCAGAGCTTGCACCGGCCTTTCCTGTAGAAACTTCTGCTTTTTCGGGCGCCTGTTTGGGCTCCGGTAGTACTATTTTCTCTGCTCCCGGGGAGTCGCGACCCTCCCCTTTCTTCCGCAGCTCGTCAATGCTTTTACAGACCGTCCCAGACATACCCCTCACAGCAGGCAGTCCGAAGAACCGCATGACAGGTCCCGACTTATTTCAGGGCTTATCGACAGGGACCCCCGGACCCAGCATTTGTGCAGCTGCACAAGCTACTTCTCTCTCTGCCTTCATTAACGTTAAAGTCTCTAACACGGTGTTCCAAAGCGCACGAACGGCTCTTATCTCCTTTTCCTCCTTTTTGTCCCCCTCAATTGACTTCTGCCACATTGTTCCCCCAAAGTCCCGCCATTCCGATAYGGAAAATAACAGGTGGGAGTCAGAAAAATGACCCCAACGCCGTCCCAGTTTAATCAAGTTGTGTAACAGTTTCGCCGGTGCGTCTATCCCTCTCTTAGAGAGGATTCCGGCGAGTAGTGTGGCCACAGCGTCTGTTTCCATAGCTGCGCCTGAGAGGTGGGGCGCGACCCCACGCCAGTGTCTGCTTTGCTTCTGCCCCAAGCAGCGCCTCTCTCAGCCGTGGTTTCCCACTCCCCTCCTCTAGCTGCTTACMGCGGTCTCAGAGATTTTAGTCGAGCAGAACCATCCTCTGCTACCAGATGTCGGAGTGGGAGACGGACCCRGAGAACGATCATACTCACATTGAGACTCATCGTTACTCCGGGTCCGTCTCCCACTCCGACAGTTCACACATGAGTTTGGTTCCTGAGAGGACTCTTAGCAGCATACTGAGAAGTTATTATTTCTAAGTACTCATAATATTGGTAATATTGAAATGTAATATGAATACAGCTTAAGATAACATTGTATGAATCGTTAACATTAGACTTCTCTGAGCATGTACTAACAATGAATTCTAAAGTTGTTTGAGGAGGGGAAACATATAAATGGCCTAAGTCTGGAAACTTAGAGGGTAAACCGAATCAGATTGCTCCTAAATCAAATTTAGCTTATGAGTAGCCCCACTGCAGTCAATAGGCCAACACATTTTTGTAAATCTGTGCAATATTTGTTATTCCAAATTTTTCACATAGGTACACTGAATGCACTTGATGAATGTGACAGTTCCTTTTTCCATAATAGTTAATTATCCTTTCCAAAATATGTTCCCAAATTAAATGCAGAAATTTTTCACTGACCCAAATTATTTCTCCAAACATGATGCCTTTTATAACAAGTTACCTCAGACTCAGAAATAGAATAAATACTATACCACAAATAATGGAGCTAACTTTACAGCTCACAAATAGAAATTTTCAGTCAGTATAAAGACTTGTTTGTTTAAGGAATGAGTTAAGACCTCCTGGGGTATGTGGGAAGTTTCACTTCATCAGACTTTGAAACAGATCCTGACTTGTCCAAAGTAAATCATTTTTGCCAAACTCTTCTGTCACAAAGAACATTCTGGCTGTCTTTTATGACTTTTGGTGTTTTCTCGTACACATGTTCACAGTACAGAAGACTAAGAGAAGCATTCTTCTTCCTGGGAATCTAATTAATGCTATCTTTATAAATAAATCTTCCTTCCTTTCTCAGCTCCAAATCTCTCTCTCCTGGGGCTTTCATATCATTTTTGTTCCAAGATTTCTGTTTCCAACTTCTCCAGTTCCTCACTGATCCAGGAAACTTTTCTAGTCTCACAATACTTCTTGAGTTCTCCACCAACTTTTTCCCACAGCTCTCCTTCCATTTTTGTCCTTGAACTCACAAGCTATGCCTGCATTAGTCGATAAAATGAACCAAGGTCCATTTTCTGGTCCTGAGGCAAATGACATAGCATGGTTAGTGCCAATATTGCCTCACTGTCTGAAACAGGATAAATGTTTTTTTTTTTGGTTGTTTTTGTTGTGTTTTTGTATTGATCAACTGAAATCATCTTTGGCCCATGCTGTCCTATATCTGTGCAAGAGCAGCACCTCAGAGCCATAGATGGTGCATGCTGAAGCTATGCCTGGAAACCTCCTGACAATCAAGCGGGCTGAATGACTGTAGGACTCTGCTTGAGCCCATAACTCAGTTGAGCTTTTGCCCCGCTCATGATTTTGCTGGTATAAACAAAGGGTAAACCTACCCAGGAATTTCAGGTGGAATCTCCAAGAACTGCAGTCTTTCTTCTGGTTACTGTTCCCAGACACCCTCTTGCTGAGTGCTCCCAAAGCCACATTTCCTTTTTCCTTTGAGCTGTATCCTACTCTGAAGAACTCTACCTGATTGATACCTGTCTCCTAGTTTCACAGCTTGGGCTCTGTTCCTGTTTAGCTAGTATTTTCCTTACGGTTTAATGTCACAAAATAGTTCTTCTGAAGGAAGATGTTCTCTAAGTTGCTGCATTACAGCTCGTCATTTTTGCAACAGGTAAAACACTGGGCTCGGAACAAGGAACACACTTTTGGCARCACACTTCACAGTAAATCAAGTGATGCTATATATGTGTGAGGAGTGCTCAGTGGAGTGCTACCAAGCTTACTAACTTGTGAGACTCAAAGGAGAGGAAATATCCATTACTTCTAGATAATTTAATTCAAAAGGGGAGGGGAGGGGACATAGAAACTGTATATAATTACAGACACTATGTAGCACTTGCATGTGATTTAAGAGGCGAAATTAAAGAGCTCTTACTGAAATGAGTTACTGTACCCTTTGTAGTGCAGACATGGAATGAAACGTATGACCTGCAATTTGGCAGGATGATATCTGCAAATAAGGTTATACTTTTTTATTATGACTTTGAAAGATGTGTGCCTACCATTTAATAGCTATTGTGCACTTTAAGTATCTGCAAGTTTCTGATACTTAAAAAAATAGCTATAACCATTAAGTTACCAAACTAGTTCCTATTTCAAGTGAATGTATGTTTCAAGAAATAGTTTTAAAATGTTAATCTGTACAACCAGACATGCATGAAATTGAAATATGTTTCCTTTTGGAGTTGCACTAACACTGCTCCATGACACAACTTCTTTCAACAYCATTCCAGTGTTATATGAAAAGGCTGAAAGGTCTGAAAGACTGATTTTTTTTGCCAGGTAAGAGGCACATCTATATTAAGTGAAAGTAGAAATACTGCTTGAAGAATATCATCTTCATATTGTTAGTGCAGTTTTCTTTAGCTATAGGGTTTTTTATGAGTATTAGTTTTCATTGTTTGATTTATGAAGAAGTCTGTGAGGTCTCCTGGAAAGCAAGGGACGTAATTCTTTTGAAGCTTAGCAACAGGGCTGATATGCTAAATAGATGTTTATAATGTTGGCATGAACTGAGCAATATGTCATTTCAATTATCTCTTCAAATTTTTTCCCAGTTATTATTTAAGACCACAACAGCAGCTGTAACAGAATGTGTTTGAACTGATTTTCTTCAGTGAGGTAAGAGCCCACATAGCAAAGCATAAGAGCTAAAGTAAATGCAGTGAACCAGTAAAGAAGAAATTAAAAAGATTTAATTGAGTAACAGTACAGAACAGTTTGTGAGGTGAAGAGAAATAGTGACAGAGGAAAGCAATGTTCCAGTATTCCAGAGCAAAGCCAACCTCCTTTTGTTTTACTATTGCAGTACTTCTATACAATGAGAAATGTTGCTATTGATTATTTAATGGCACCAGTCAAAAATATTTGCTAAATTATAATCTAATAGATTATTATTTTCAAACTAGTTTATCCTCCAATACAATTCATGTCATTAAGGTGTCCATCTGGAGCTCACCATCCTTCCATTTGCTTTGCTAATTGCAAAGAAGATAAAAAGATTGCAAGGACATTCCAGCTTATTCAATGAAATTTCAAGAACGAACCTGTAAATCTTTTTTGTCAGTTACAATCTGTGTTACTTTTTTTCTTTAACCATCTTTTTTGCTGTCTTTTTCCAACAATAGAGGTGATAATAAATTTTCCCTCCTAATTGTTGCAGTGTTATTACATAAACTCTGCTTGGCACTAAACGCAAACAAAGTGTTCCTTTAAATGCAAGGAAGTGGAAGAAATTAAGAGCAATGACTGCTATTGCATTTTATCAAAATTACTTTCACTTCCAGTTTATCAGTTGTCTTAATTTTGTGCTCCAGGCCTTTCTTCCTTTCTCCTGTCTATCTTTCCTTCCTATCTATATCCCTTTCAATTCAATTTTCTGTGATCTGCCAGCAATACTAAGCCCTATATTTTAATTTATTTCTTCCACCACTGACTTTTTCCATCTTCTGCATGCCAAACAAACATCCTATCCTCATCATTACAGGCTATTACGCTTCATACAGTTATGGCATGGAATAAATCATTTGACACATTCTTTGTATATATATAATCTCTATATATGGATATACATTTATATATATACACACAGTCCACTTTGTCAAAATTAAATAACATATCAAAACAAGTAACCATGAATTTACTATACAGTTACAATGACTGATGGCCCTCAATAAGTTCTGTAGTTACAATTTTTGGTAATTAGTAATTAATTAGTAATTAGTAATTAGTAGTTTGGTAATTCTGTAATTAGTTTGTTTCTTTGAGGGGATACTAAACTCCTTAAGATATCAGGCTACTTATTTTTTATTGACTAGCAAAGCACCTTGTGCACTTAGCCATATTCTTTGCTAATATAACAAGAAAAAACAAACAAACAAAAATACTCTAGGAGTTTCACCCTCATTCACTTTTAATTAACTCCTCTCTTTTTCTATCTGTTCACAGTTTCTTAGCTTGCTGCTTTGTGGTTTAAACTGTGACACTTGTTCACTGCTTCTCTTGCCAGCGTGCTAACTGAAAATTTGTAGCCAGTTTTATGACACTGAGATTCAGTAGAATAGAGAGGCACTCCTGAAACAGTGACTATTGTTTTCCTTAAGGTAAAGAATGAATCACTTTACCACATTTTAATTTCTAATCATAATAAAGAATTGCATATTTTGGCAAAAAGGCATGATATTCTGTCRAAATCTACGATACAATAGTTTCAGACTGGACAGCACATTCAGAACGGATTCTTAGAAGCTGAATGGATTTGTGAAGCACCGGTCTCCTTCTAATTAGGCCCAGTGTAAAAGTACATTTGCACAAATTGGAAGAAACAAATAGAATTAAGAAATATAAAAGCTTAACATGGCTCCTCAAGTGGAGAAACACACTTTTTCATTGAAGCTGGGACAAAGGAGGAATAAATATTCATCAACATGTAGGAGAAAGTGCTTGTCACTTGGCAAACCAGTGTCCTAGCAGTGGCTTCTTGCTGTTACATGTTATTTCTTAAAGCTGATGATTATTTCATTGTAGACAATATCATAAAAAAAAAAAAAACAAGCAGAAAGCAATGCACAGGAAGAGGAAGATAAATAGAAAACAGAGCACTTGAGGTGTTGAAATTTAATGCTTTAGAAAACAGAACAATTTGGAAAGCTTTGAGTGTGGTTAGATTTGATTCAGCTGTAGCTATATTTAGAAAGTTGGAAGTCTCATGAGACACAACGCAAGAATTTTTGTCTTTTAGCTTAATGCAAAACAGATATTTTCAGCATGATTCTGCTCTTGCTTATCTTCCCTGTTTATTCCAATGGACTCAGTTCTCAGCTGTAAGCTGAGTATGTAAGCCTCTTATTCTGACAACATAAATGTGGAAAAGTGGCAAGGTGTACCTTCCAAGAACATTCTCAATGCAAAAAAAAATTTGCTATAGTAAAATATTGTAGCAGAGTTGTGGATAGAATCTGTTACTGAAATATTATCTTTAATGAGCTTGTGGTAGTAAAGGTGTTGGTAATCAGAACACGAATGCCAATTGTTTTAAGCTAACTGGAGGGTCTGAAATAAAAAAAAGTGAAGTTGCTCCAAGTAGAGGTCTGATGCAATGGAAGCTGATTCTTACTTTTTAAAACATTTTCACTTTTTACCTCATCTCTCCCTTCTTCACAGGCTTTTTAATAATTAGTAACTTTGCATAAGTTGGTGGTAGAGATGTAGTAGCCAAATGTACAAGACCAAAGCTACTAGATTACTAGAGATTACTAGAAAATAAAGATTTTCTGCAAAATCTCTTTAAAGTTTTTTCTGAACATTTTAAGAAAAAAAAAATTCAGAAAGGTCAGTGACAGCAGTAATGATACTTGATATTTATTCTTATAGATATATTTCCACTTTTGCTTTTTTAAAAAATTAGTGCTGTAATAGAGAGCCGTTTACAAATTGGCAGACCTCTGCTTTGCCTTGTTAGCAGAAAAGAAAACCACCAAGTTTTGCTGGGGAAATAGTATGGCATTGCCAAGGTCTCTATGAAACTTGGAACACCATGAATGAGAGGCAACAAGGAATTTAATGAAAAATAAGATTCCAGTTTTTACCATTTCTTGGCACTGAGAGGGGAATATCCAGACACTGATGCAAGCACATATTCTACAAAGTGATTACTGAATCTAACTTGACATATAAGACAGTATTGGATAGTATTTACAATATATCAAATTCTTTCTTCTGTCCATTGTGTCTCCCACCACCTGCTCCATTCAACACCGGTGACTCATAAACTCCCCAGAACATTTCTTTTCTGTCTGTAGACCACAAAGCCACCTAATGCCTGATACCATCAAGCTGCTTTTGTCTAAAGTTTCAGCCATATCCTCAACCTAATTATTATTCTCAGTTAGGTTTCATCAGAACGGGAATTCTCAGAACTCTTTTGGCCCTAACAGAAAAGACACAAAGGTGAGTTCTTTTTCAGGATTAACACATATATCTCATCATACATGACAGTTTTTAGAAAGCAGGAAACCAGCTTTGAGGTCTCCCCTATGCTTAACATGGAGCAATGTTAAAACTGTAGCTATTGAGGACCCTAGAGATTAGATTCTCATAATTTTCATATTGATCTATTCCATTTTGCATGTACACTTAAATGTTGATTGAAGAAAGGATTTTGGACCCAGCTTCATCACATTTCAAGTGAATATTGCAAGCTCCACACCGGTCTCTCCCTTTTTTTACTCTCATGTAATAAATATTAAATTAGGTAACAGGTACACCCCCTCAGAAAACCTAGAATCCTGTACATTGGGACACTCTAGAGGAAAGCCTAGATCTAAGTTGCTATGCCAATTCACATAAGAAAGGAGATGAAAAAAAAACAAAAACAAAACAAAACAACAACAACAAAAACCCACGTCCCTTCTTGCAGTGGACCCCAAAGAGATAAGGTGAGTTTCTGTTATACCCCAAGACCAGACCGGACCTACCCCGCCGGCAGCCCCCGGCACTGGGGAGCCCCCGGCTCCCGCGGCGCCATGAAGAAGCCTTCAATAGGTGTCAGCCCACCTGGGCTTTTYGCTCATCTCAGGGCAACTTTTTGTAAAGGGTTTCAGAAGTGCATCTAGTCGCAATTCACTTACTGTCCCAGGGGAAAAATAAAGTTATTTGGGAATTGATTGAAATACGAGTTCCAATTATTCCTGGTGTATCAGTCATTATTTAGAATCATTATAACTTTCTGTATTTGAACTTAAATAAATGGGGGAAGGACTTTGTGAGAACTCGTTATTGTTCTGCATGTCTTTTTTAAAAAATCAATGATCCGATGCCAAATGCCTATTCAGTGTATGAATATTAACCACATACGGATGCATCCATAGTGCGCGCTGAGGGAATAATGATGCTGAATGCCAGGGCCTGGTGCGTGCTCCCCCTTTTTAGCAATTTATCCAGCTGCGCTGGAGGCTGCTCTGTGGTGAGGGCAGGCAGAGGCTTCCGAGGGACCAGCCGGGGCTTCCTCCACCAGCGAGCTGCTTTTTGCTGAGGCCTCCATCCCCTCCTGAGTTCCGCTGCAGCCACAGTGCTGCTGCGTTGCAACTGAAGCCTACTGGTGTAAAGGCATTGCCAAATAATTATGTTAGTGTTGTTTAAAGATGCCAGGCCTGAGCTTTCATTTTATTTCTTTTCCACTGTTGCTGTTTAAAATATGTCCGTTTCAGTGCAGGCAATATATTGTTTTTCCCTGTTAAGTCCAGTGCTGAAATAAGAAATGCATAAAATAAAACAGGATTTTCATGTAAAATGGCTTACTGTGTTTTGGTTTACTATAAAAAATTCAGGATTCTATTGCATTAGCAATATTGGTTCTATAAGAAATATTCAGCATAGAACACAATGATTTGAAAGTGGGAGGTATCATCATTCACTAGCACAGAACAGGGAAGATGTCCAGGAAATTTCTCGAGCTATTTAAGTCAGCAAAATCATACTCTCAGGAAGCCGTGAAGCTGATCTGAGTTGCAACATTTTCAGTAGTTGGATCCCATAAGGTTAAGTGCAATCACCCATACTACTAACTCTTTTACTAAGTCTCCGATTTCCTCTTATTGGCAAAGGCCCAGGAGGGAATTGCTATTGGACCTTTTTCTCTTTTCATAGGAGGAACAAGACAGTTCAGTAAAGAGTTAAATACTACTTCAGTTAACAAGTAGTTTTGGTAAATTCACAAGTAGTGTTCATTTTTCTCTTCATCTCTACTTCATTAGAATTAAAATTTTGTGACATAGTTTCTGAGTTCCAGAAAGAGAAGTTTTTGGTGTTTCAAGGAAGAGAAAAAAGGTCACAGCTCGTATTCCAAGCAAGATCTTGAAGAGAGGTTCTTTCCTTCACTTATTCACTTGCACGGTATAACTAACAATATGAGAGCCTGTATAGACTAATAAAAGCTCTCAATTATTTTAATTTTTATTAAATGCAGCAAGAACTTAACAAATGAATAGAAACACAAATGGTTATCAAGGGAGTCTTTTGATTTTGTTTTCTTTGAAAGGTCTTTCATTTTCTTTCAGGAACACTTTGCTGTATTGCTAGAATAACTACAGATTTCAGATTAAAACCATAGTAATAATCCCCTCTGGAATATGTATTCAACCTGTTGTGTTCTCCTTTCAGCTACTTATTCTATTCAAACTAGATGAGTGATTTTCAAGCTTCTTTGATAAAGCTTTTTTTTAGGAATTCTTTTGTGAAGAAAAATAAAGACATTTTATAGCAAAAACAGAACAATCCAAAACCATATTCAATGTCTGTGTACATGCTTCACTGTCATCAATTATATGTAAGTTTCATATATTTTATTCATGAGAGCTCTCGTTCCTTCTCCATTACATGTTAATTCCGCTTAACTCTGTCTGATAGCAGAGACAACCTGTTTCAGATTCAGTCTAATTTGTAAGTCGGAGGGAAACCTAAGAAACAAACTCTGGAGAAAAATACAGTTAACAGTTTTACAGTTCTGCCCACATMAGGTTAAATGGACAAGAGATGAGTTAACATTTTGCATACTTAGAGAAATTTCCCATGAAGATGAGCTAGAAATTGAAATGCTCATCAGGTTAACACATTCCACATCAACATTTTTTTAGATAGAAAAATTGTGAAATATTTTGAGCTGTGGTTGTTTTAAACTGATGAATGAAGACATTTCTATTAAAATCAAGTTCTGTATAGTGCTTCGTATTATTTCCTTCTTACACATACTGTTAGGGAGTTAAAAGGAATGTGTGGTTCTGTGTTCCCAGTGCCACAGCAAAGGAGAAGGAACTGGAGACCAGTCAGAGGTTGAAATCCCTTAACACTTTTGCTCATATTCCCTGGTGTGTTCACCTTACCTTAATCTATAATGTTCTAAAATCCAGTGCTTCTTTAATAATATTTTAAAGACTTAATTTAAAGGAGTGCTTTGCATAGATATTTTTCAAAAAACAGAAAAAGAACTTTATAGCAAGAAAATAAGAATATATTTAAAAACTAACAGGTCTGAAATATCCAGGGAAGAATTTTATTATATTTCATTGTGAAGTAGCCATGGAGAAGACTTTTCTTCCACTAGAAGAAAAAATATCCAACATTTTTACCCATAAGTAACCTGAACACATATAATAAGCATACAATAATATAAACATAGGAGCTACTACTTTTGGGGATTTTTGCTTGATTCTATAAAAGATGTGTCACACACATGGACAATATTTAGATATACAAAGCTTTGAATATGCTAACCTTTACCCTTCACTGATTTCCTTCAATGTCTTTCTTCTGGTCATGTGTACTGCTTTTAGCTTTTAAAGTCATGTTTATTCAAAAACTCTCTTATCTCCGCATATCTTTGCTTCACATATGGTATATCACATTTCTAAGGCTTTCTTGTGCATCTATGTGCCAGATGTTATTTGGCATCTTTCCATTGTCTCTATTGACATATTCTGTGCATTCATTTCAACAGACAGCTGATGTCTAGGGGTGTATATTATAGGCAAGAATCATTAGAGATATCTTCTTACTCTCAGATTAAGTAGAACATTTGAGTATTTGATCCACTAATTAAGAAATGGAAGCAATAAATGCACTCAGAATTTCCCATATGTAACTTATATCATTTAAATCAAACTTCACAAGAAATCCTTCTCCTTATGCTTGTTTCATGTGGTTTGCACCCTTTATACTTCACCTTGAACTGCAGGTTGAAATAAAGAATGACTGCTGAGATTATCAAATTTCACATTGTTTAATATAACTTCGGAACACTCTAAGATATCCAAATGTCATGGGAATATTGAATGAGTTTGGAGAATTGTGTTTTTAATATGAATTTGGGAAGTTTTCATCATAATTAATTGATATCAGGGAGCATATTAGACAATGCATTATTCTTAATAGCTGTAGTTTGATAATCACAGAATCACAGAATCGCTGAGGTTGGAAGGGACCTCTGGAGATCATCTAGTCCAACCCCCCTGCTCAAGCAGGGTCACCTAGAGCACATTGCACAGGATTGCATCCAGG